>NC_136461.1:22473709-23052991 GCF_902686455.1 Sciurus vulgaris
TCATCCCAGAATCCCTCCCAAGTGCCTGGCCCTGAATTCTTCCCTCTTTCCTTTTCCTGCCATTTATTGAGCCTGGCTGCAGGCACACTCCTGGTCTTGGAAGCTCCCAAGGAGCTTCATAGCCCAGGGACCCGACAGACAGCTTCCAAGAGGAGGCCAGTGAGTGGGTGGTGGCAGAGGTCTGTCCAGGACCCTCTGGTGAGCCTCTCACCCAAGTTGGACCCAGGAGGCAGTCAACAGGTTTGCCAGCAAAGTGACCTTCTTCAAGCCACTTCCAAAGGCACCCGAAGTGAATATCCCAAGTCCACTTCATCACTCTTGCTGGTACCCGACTTCATGTGTTCAACTTGGTGGTCAGCATCACCAGGGGTTCCCTAGGGCACCCTCCAGGCTTCCCTATCCCATCTGACCTGTCACTGAGTTCTGTGGACTGTACTTTGTAACCAGTATTTATGAAATGCCAGGAGCCAGGCTCTCCACTGGGGATGGGGCAATGAAGCAGAAACGGCCTCTGCCCTCACAGAGCAGTCCAGTGAGGGATTGTCATTAAAGCAAGTAAATACCTAGCTGCATAATTACAATTCTAATAATTGCCTTAGCAGATAACAAAGTAAAAGAGAGAATAAGAGAGGCACAATTTAGGCTCAGAGGCCAGGATGAGAGAAGAGCAGGAGGGAAGGAGCGGAGTAGAGTTCTGGAAGGCCTGTCTGGGGAGGCTGAGGGAGGAGGGTCAGGAATTCAAAGCCAGCCTCGGCAATTTAGCAAATCTCTAAGCAACTCAGTGAGACCCTGTCCCTAAATGAAATATAAAAAAGGGCTGGGGATGTGGCTCAGTGGTTGAGTGCCGCTGGGTTCAATCCCCAGTACCAAAAAAAAAAAAAAAAAAAAGAGAGAGTTCTGGTAGGACCAGGCTGGTGGTGTACCTATAGTCCCAGCTATTTAGGAGGCTGAGGCAGGAGGATCACTTAACCAATTAGCTCAAGACCAGCCTGGGCTCTGTCTCAAAAGTGAAACAAACCAAAAAGAGTGTTCTGGTAGTGTCTCCCTCTCTCCTTGGTACAAAGGATTGACTCCAAGGGCTCTTTAGCAATGAGCTGCATCCCCAGTCCTTTCTCATTTTGAGACAGGGTCTTCCTAAGTTTCCCAGGCTGACCTCGAACTTGGGATCCTCCTGCCTCAGCCTCCTGAGTTGCTGGGACTACAGGCGTGCACCACTGTGCCCTGCCGTTATACCCTCCTGATTCAGAAGGCAGGATGGTATTGACTAGGTTAAGACCCATGTTCTGGTTCTGGACCAGAACAGTCCACATACCTGTTCAGCAGTTTTTGCTGCTTACATAGTCAGCACTTGAATGCATCACTGCCTTCTCCCAGGACAGGGCGAATAATTGCAGGTGAAACAAAAGTGCAAGGCTCCTTGTTAGACAATTGAGACTTTCAAGTTGGCAAGACAGCAGGGCGTGAAAGCACGCTTGGTGAAGACCCTGTGCTTGTACCCGTGAAGCCAGCCCGCCTTCTCCCGGGACTATTGAAATGCTCTCTTCAAGTCTCCCTTTTCCACCAGTTCCTCAGCGTGCCACTTTGTATTTTGAAACTCACAGGAGCCAGGTGTGGTGGTGCAAACGTGTAATCTCAGTGGCTTAGGAGGCTGAGGCAGGAGGATCGTGAGTTCAAAGCCAGCCTCAGCAAAAGCGAGGCGCTAACCAACTCTGTGAGCTTCTCTAAATAAAATACAAAATAGGGCTGGGGATGCAGCTCAGCGGTCAAGTGCCCCTGAGTTCAATCCCTGATACCGCCCCACGAAAAAGAAAGACCCTGTCGTAAATGAAAAATAAAAAGGGCTGGGATACGGCTCTGTGGCAAAGCACCTCTGACTTCAATCCCCAGTACCCACCCAGAACAAAAATAAACAAAATACACAGGACACTTTTCTGAGTTGAACACCCTACATGTGCTGAGCTTCCCACTTGGAATAATAAGCTGAGATAACAGTGGGAACTTTTCTCAGCCATGCTTGGTGAGTAACAGCTGTGACCAACCAGGTTCTGTGGCTAGCCAGGCTTCCAGAAGTCTGTGAAGTCCCGAAATAATATGCAAAGCGTATGTGAGCAGATGTGCTTTTTCCGGGGAGAGGGTCCACAGCTTTCATCAGATTCTCCAAGGAGTCAGTTTCCCAGGAAAGAAAAACCAGCCCGCAGAGGCTTAGCCCAGATGTAACCATTCTCTAAAAGATCCTTGGGGCCTCTTCCAGAACAAGTCTCTGCCAGTTCCCTCTGTGAGGCTAACAGTGCGATTCTGTAAGAGTAATAAGAGTAATAATTTATGGAGTGCTTACTCTGAGCCAGGCACTTGACACATATTATCTCATTTAATCCTGACAACAACAGTGGATTCTGCTGGGGCTCTGCCCCCGTGCCAGGCTCTCCACTGTATCACATCCTGCTTGTGAAACCCCGTTAAGACCTGGCTGCCTCACTTGGAAGCCTGACTGTGGGGCCATGGATGGCCTGTCTGACAGCTGCCCAACTGACCTCTGCCCCAGTCATTCCCGCTTAGTCCGCGTCCTGCTGGGACGGGTCCCCGCTCCTGCCGCCTCTACACTGCCTTGCTCTGAGCATGTTCTTCTCTCTACCTGAACGTACCTCCCATCCTCCCTGCTTCAGGGTCCCACAGACCTTGGGTCATCATCACCTGCAAATGCAGGGCTCTAGGGGGAAGGGATCCGTTGTCGGAACGGATGGACCATCTCTGGCAAGAGGTCGGAGGGTTAGGTACTAGGGATGATATTAGGGGACTCGTGCCGTCACCACCAGGGATGGAGCAGGGGTGTGGGGAAGATGGAGCAGGTTTGGGGATAAAGGACAGAGATGGTTCAGAACATGCCCTCGTTTCCTGGGTGAAGGAGGGATCATGATCAGCCCTGAGGGAGGCCTGGTGGGTGTGACACAGGGACATTAAGAAGTCCCAAGTCCCCTCCCTCCCCTACACCAAGGCGAGGCAGAGTCTGCAGCACCCCACTCTGTAGGCTTCTGAGAAAGTTCACTGGTAAGATAGCTGAATGTTAAAATGATAATTTCCCCTTCTTTCAAGTGGGAGGAGTGAACAGGCTCGCTAATTACAGCTGCTGGGACGTTTTCTGTCACCCGCTCTGCACACCAGCTGGGTGTCTTGACAATTCAATTCAGTTCTGACACTAACTGCCAGGAGTCAGCGTAGCTCCCACAGGTTGGGACCGTCTTTACTTCAGATGCCAGGCCCTGGTCGCGGGCCGCCCACCCACACCTCTGACTCCCAGGCTGTCCGTCGCAGGTTCCCACGACCCACCGCAACATCCATGACTTGTTAGAGCGGCTCACAGGACCCTGAGAGGTTCACTTACTGGTTTATTATAAAGGATGTTAAATGGCCAGGTGAAGAGCTACACTGGGAGAGGTCTGGCAGGGTGCCAAGTGCAGGGTTTCTGTGCTGTAGAGATGGGGTGTCCCATCCTCCCTGATGGATGCATTCACCAACCTGGAAGCTCTCTGAACCTCATTGCTCAAAGATCCAGCTTCCCAACAACCCCAATCCTCCCCGGAGGGCTGCGTCTTTCTGGTGACTAGGCCTGTTTTCAAGCTATCTAGGGGTTGCCTGAAGTCCCCTCCTTAGCGTAAGCTCAGGTGTGATGGTGGGGGACTAATAGATATCAAGATACCACTGGCCTGGACTGGGTAAGACCCGTTGGTAGAGTGTGGCCCTGGGTTCCGTTCCTAGCATCCCAAGGCAAAAAAAGACACTTCTACCACTCAGGGAACTCCAAGGGTTTTAGGTCTTCTGTGCCAGGAACCAGGAACAAAGACCAAACGTGTGGTATAATAATACCACCGTGGCTGACATTTGCCGAGCCCTGTTCGCCAGACGCTGTCTGGAACCATTTCTGTGCGTTCGCTCATTCACCCTCCCAGCAGCCTGTGAGATGGCCGCTCCCACCATCATCTCCATTTTCCAGATGAGGAAACTGAGGCTAGAAGAAGTTACATCAGACCAGGGGCGTACCCAGAAGTGGCTGAATTGGGGTTTGAGCCCAGGCAGAACGACTTCACCTCTGCTGTTCCTTTTCTGTTTAAGCAGTAGATCCTTTTCTTCAGAAGGAAGCATGCATTTCTAAACAGAAGGAAGTACAATTGGCTGTGTGGGAAAGAGGACCAGCAACTGTTCTCTCAGCAGGTCCCTGTCTCCTGTGAAGATCTCATGTCAGTCCAAGGTCTCTGAGGAGTAACCACTGGCCTAGGTGGTCTTCAAGATGCCACTTATTTACTTATCGAAGAGGGGGAGAGATAGAGAACATGAAGGACAGAGAGGGTGAGTCAGTCCTCTAAAGTCACACAGCACCCCAGAGGTAGAGCTGGAACTCAAGAGCGCTGGGTTCCTTCAGTGCGTTACCGTGCTGGGCTTTGAGCTAGCGCCTTTGGAACCAAGCACGAATAGGACACGTGCTCTCAGGGAGCCTTGGGGTGAAGGAGGGTCAGCACGCTGCCACCGCTGCTTGTTTCTGTTTCTTTTTGTTGAGATGGGGTCTTGCTGTGCTGGACTCAAGCCATGGGCTCACCCCAGCCTCCTGAGCAGCTGGCCTTGCACCCTGCTGCTTATTTTCTTAAATAAATAAAGAAGGAGCAGCTTCCTCTATTGCCCTCTCCTTGATGGCACTCGAGTTTGTGACCCTCAGGTCCCTTGGAGAGGCAGAACTTGCACACTGGTGGTTGCAAGCCACATACAGAATGGCAACGTGTCTGTGAGGTACAGAAATAGGATGTTGGGAAGAAGGATTAACTTTGCGTGGGTATAGGTAGGGATGGAAAATTCCAGAGGAAGGATGATGGTTGAAATGCTGGGTGCCAGACAGATGTGAGACGGGCATTGTGTACTGTGAGGTGCACTTCAGGAGCATGGCCCCTTCTGCTTTAACTTCTGCTCAGCCCATGTCTTCACTTCCTATGGCTTCTCAGTGCCACCACCCCTCTCCAAACAGTTTCCTGCAAAATCCCAAGCCTGGAGCAAATCTGAAAAGGGTGAGAAAAAGGCTGGGTGCCTGTAATCCCAGCTACTGAGGCTGAGGCAGGATGATCGAAAGTTGGAGGTCAGCCTGGGCAACTCAGTGAAACTCTCTCTCAAAATAAAAAATAAAAAGGGCTGGGGGTGTAGCTCAGTGGTAAGGCACCCCTTACCACTGGGATTAACCCCCAGCACTGGGGGAAAGAAAAGAATGGTTGGGAACAAAGAAGAGGATAAGATGGGCTGTATATGACTAGCTGGGTCAAGGTCAAGGCATCCTGAATAGCTCTGATGGCAGGAAAGTTGGTGGAAAACCTGCTCTTTCCACCCAGGGCTGTGGGCTCCAGTCTCCAGCATCCGTGCTGACAGCCGAGACAAATCTTCCTTCCACCAGGCCTTGGAGGCCACATGGGTTTTCAGTTCAAGTCTGCCCTGAGGCCAGCTGAGCTGGGGACGTTGAGAGATGAGAAGAGGCCCTCTCCAATCGGCCTCATACTGCCATTGGGCCTTCATTATGCTGCACTGGGTTTGTCCAGGGGCCAACAGGGGATAGGAAGACAGATGGAGTCCGCTCAGGCCTGGCCCCTCAGCAGGTTCCAAGTGCCCCAACAATATTCTCAATTCCTGGCTGGCTCCCTTGTCATTTTCCATAAGCCCTTTCCCAGGTGTCCCTTCTCGGCAAACAGGCCAGAGAATCCTGAGATTACCATCTTAGAGTCTGAAGAAAAACGCCATCTTAAAATCATAAAACAGTAGAGCTGAAAGGGTCTTCCCTGGAGTGAGCAGCCCCCAGATGTTAGCACACCGAACACCTGCATCTGCATCAGGGCCCCACAGCGGCTCAGCAGAGCAGTCTCTGGGGGTGGGACCAGGTCCCGGGTGTTTTAATACACTCCCCAGGGATTCTGACAAGCGGTTCTAACCCTTTGAATCAGTACACCTCAGGAATTCCTATCAAATTGTCCCCTGGTTTCTGCTTGCACAACTCCAGAGAAGAGGGACTCCCTCCCACTCGCCCCGTGGACAGCTCCGATTCAGTCTTTTCTTTGTTGAAGATAAATCTGCTCTCTTATAATTCATTTGTCTTGGCTCTGCACTTTGCGGCATCAGTAAAAGCATTCTTTTACAAGGTGGCTTTAAAATTTTTCTTTTAAAAATTATTTTTGTACTGGGCGTTTTACCACCGAGCTGCATCCCTAGCCCTTTTAATTTTGAGACAAGTTTTTGTTGTTACCCAGGATGGCCGTGTGGTTCGGATTACAGGCCTGTACCACCATGCTTGGCCCAAGGTAGCATTTTGATGTTTGGAGACAACAATCCTATCGATCCTCCCTGGTTCCCACATCTGTTCTCCACAGTGACTTCCTGAGAGGGCACCCAGGACCAAATCATCTTCAGGTGTGATTGACCTCCAGCACAGAGTGCCACGAAACTTTTGGTGGCCTTCTTCCATGGGGTGAAGCCAAAGCTGCCAATCTGGCTTTCAAGACTCTGCATTTTGTCTCCAACAATTTCAAGGATCCTGCTCATCTTTACTCCCTCAGCATACTATTTTTTTTAAAATATTTTTTTAGATATTGATAGACCTTTATTTTATTCATTTTATTTGTATGTGGTGCTGAGAATCGAACCCAGTGCCTCACACATGCTAGGTGAGCGCTCTACCGCTGAGCCACAACCCAGCCCTCCCTCAGCATACTATTACCACCAGGTATTGCATGACATTTTTGGACAAACCAAGAGATCTGATGATGTGCTGTTGTCCATGTTATTTCCACTACCTGGGCCTTCCTTACTCCCACTCCTAGCTCCGTCTCTTCTCCAGGTTCCAGTCCTCCTGGAAGATTCATCTCAGGCATCATTTCCTCAATAAAGCTTTCCCTAACCCTCCCTGGGTACTGCATCCTAGTTTATAGGCACCCTGCCACCATCTTCTAGGTTGTACTCAAACTGTTTATATCTGGTTCTAAAACAAGTATGAGAAGATAGAAAGCACAGAGTGTCAATTTTACTTGACGCTCAGTCATTTAAAGCATTAATACAAGCACAGCTCTACTATGAAGCAGCGACAAACTCATACATGATGTACAGTCAACTTCGCTGGGAAAAAAAGACTGGGGGACTGTACAATAGAGACAGAAGAGCCAATGCATAAACTTAGTTGATTACGAGTGAAAAATAGCTATAAAAGAAATTTTCAATGCTGGGGAAAATTCGACATGATCATTAGATGGCATTGAGAACTTGCTGTTTTCATTTCTTTCTTTCTTTTTGGTACCAGGAATTGAACCCAGGGGCACTTAACCACTGAGCTAAGTCCCCAGCCCTTTTTAAGTTTTTTATTTTGAAACAGGGTCTCACTAAGTTGCTGAGGCTGGCTTTGAATGTGCAGTCCCGTGCTTCAGCCTCCTGAGCCACTGGGATTACAGGCATGTGCCCCCACACCTGGCCACTGTTTAGTTTTCTTAGGTGTATAAGGGAACTTTGGTATGAAGGAGAATATTCTTAGAAGATGTTTGATGGAGTGCTTAAAAGTATTTGGGAACTTAAAAAAAAGTATTGGGGAATAAAGAAATATGATGACTGCATACTTTCAATGGTTATTGACAGTTGTATATGTACATATACGAGAGAGACAAGATTGTTGAATTCCACTGAGTTTCATCTCCAGCCCTTCTTATTTTTTGAGACAGGGTCTCACTAAATTGCTTAGGACATCCCCAAGTTACTGAGGCTGTCTCAAACTGTGATCCTCCTGCCTCAGCCTCTGGAGTTGCTGTGATTATAGGAGTGCGCTTCTGTGCTCAGCTAAGATGATTGAATCCAGGTGGAATAGATGCATATTCTGTCTGTAGATACTCAATATACTAATCTTTCACTCTTAAATTTTCAAAATAAAGAGGAAGAGGACTGAGGATGTGATTCAGTGGTAGTGCACATGCTAAGTGTAAGGAAGTATCTAGATTTAGTTCCCAGCATGAACAAAAGAAAGAAGAAAGGAAGAAAGGAAGGAAGAAAGGAAGAAAAGAAGGTAGACAGACTCTGGATGAGCCAAAGCACTAGCTATATATGCCTGTGGCTTTGGAAACACTCCATCTCCTCTCAGTTTCCCCTCTGTAAAGTGATGTTGGATGGATGACCTGAAGATCTATCTACAAGGTCATTTCCAACCTATGCTGTTCTTAGGACTTGGTTTCCTCCTGGTGCTGGGAATCATCTGGAGCTTCAAGAATGGTAGGCAAGTGCTCTACTACTGAGCTGCACCTCCAGTCCTGACTCTGAAGGACTGACAGGGACTCTGAAGGAAAGACAGGGGCTTTTATTTATTTATTTTTTTTACAAAGTTCCAGTCCTACCAGGCAGAGATGACCATGGTGGCTCTCTGGCTGAGGTCCTAAATTTAAGCTCAGAAGGGGCTTTAGAAATACTCCGAAATTCACAGAGCTTGTATGAGAGCCGGTGGTTTTCTTGAGACCCAAGGGATCAAGGACAAAGTTGACTGGCAAGGCTTCAAGCTGCCCTCCTGGCTGCAGTTGCAGCCACCGCCAGCACCCGTGTTCCCAACTTCCACTATACCTTTTTTTTTTAAAGGAAGATTTAAAAACTGCAACCGCCTCTGATATTTTGATTTAATTTGGTGTGGGATAAGGCCTAAACATCTGGATTTTTTTTTTTTTTTTTTTTTTTTTTTTTTTTGCGGTGGTGGGGATCGAACCCAGGGCCTGCTGCATGCAAGGCAAGCACTCTACCGACTGAGCTACCTCCCCAGCCCTAAACATCTGGATTTTAAAAGGTGACTCTAATATGTTTTCAAGGTTAGAGGTCAGTAAGGCCCACACTGTGGTGATGGGTTAAGATTCAGCTATTATGACATCCTGGTTTTGCCACTTACCAGTTGGATGATCTCTTTGAACCTGTTGCTCCGTGTGTGAGAATCAAGTCAGATACAGTGCATATACAGCACTGGGCCAAAGAGAATGGCTGACAGTTAAAACAGTTAAGGATAATTATTGATCAAAAAGTAGAAGTCTGTGGCTCCCTAGGAAAGATTGCAATGTTCTGCGTCTGTACAACCATGATTCTCAACCATGCAACGGAATTACCTGGAGGTCTTGTTAAAACACAGATTACCAAAAGCTTTCTCCCACAAAGCTTTTTTCTTTCCTTCTTCATTTTTTTTCTTCTTTTTTTTTTTTTTTTTTTTTTTTGGCGTGGTGCTAGGGATCAAATCCAGGGCTTTGGGCAGGCTAGGCAAGCCCTCTTCCATTGAGCTACACCCCCAGTCCCACTTTCTGATTCAGTAGGTCTCAGTGGGGCTCTAGAATTTGTACTTTTAGCAAGTTCTCAGGTGTTGTTGCTATTGCTGGTCCAGAGACACTGTCTAACTCAAGGTTTCTCCACAGCATCACAATATTTTGGAGCAGCTAATTCCTTGCGGATCCCTGGTCTCTACCTGTTAAGCCATCTGCAGCACCCCATTGTGTATATCCAGACATTGTCAAATGTCCCTTGGGGATAAACTGCCCTAAGTTAAAGAATGCAAGAGTCTAGATTGGCTGCAGAGTCAAGTGAGGAAAAGAACTTGAAATCTAGAAGTTTAGTAGGGGTCACAGTTTAATGCAGTGGGTGGGCATCCACCTTGGACTCTTCCAGAGATCATTATGGTGGTGGGGTAAAGACAACTGGCCAGAGGGTATCTTGGAACTCAGATTAGGCTTTGTTTGGTCCCCTAGAAACAGGGCTGTTGATCCTTCCCCTTGTCCTGGGATATTAGCTGTCAAACTCCAAAGTCTCCTGATTCCTGTTTCTTTGGTGCCAGGGATTGCACCCAGGGCCTCACGCATGCTAAGCACATGCTCTACTTGGTACACCTCAGTGTACCCACCCAAATCTCGAGAAAGTAGCAATCCTGTCCTAACCCAAAAGATCCAGCGGCCTTTCTCTAAGCCTCACTGCCTGCAGCCCCAAATTGCTCAGAGCACTTTCACCAGTTCCCGATCCCCCACCTTGAGATACTAAGCAGCAGACTTTAGGTCTGTCAGCGAGAAAGAAGCAAATACTCTAGTTTTGCTGTGAAGAAGTAACTCTGACAAGAGCCCTGAGCTTTCTAGCTACTATCCAGAATAATAACCAGATGATTCTTGTCTTTGAAGCCAGCAGTTCTGCCTGTGATCTGTTTACCGGGAATAGCAGACCCCTGGTGCTGTAGGGAGCTACCGAACTCACCCTGGCACATGGCGACCATGCAGGTCTCCAGCATCTCTCACCTGAAAAGGGGTCAACCACCCTGCATGACCATGGGAAGTAGGGGAGGGAAAATAGCACCCACCTGTGTTCTGATTGGTTAGTCTGTAAATAAGTTGCTTACCAGGTTAGGATCAGATGGGGTTGGGGTTACAGGCTAGGAGAAAAAAATAAATTACATCAGGGAGGCCAAAGAAAGGAAAAAATAACATGAAAATACACCTCTCTGACAATTCAGCCCACCAAAACCACCTAGCAAAGAAGAAAAAGAAACATAATTTTTTTTTGCTCTTTAAGTGCCAACAGTATTAAGCGCTAGAGACTGTGGAAGTCATAAAGGGAAATTAACTGAAAACCAGAGATGCCATTACTCATTCGGGAGCAATCTATCTTTCCCAAAGTGAGAACACAATTTGCACCCTCTGGGGATGTTTTATACTCAAAATCTTTTTTCCACAGGCTGGGACCTCTATTCTCTTCAAATCCTAAGTGGCACTGCTATTTCCTGCTAATGGCTCCACCCAGCCACTTGAAGGACTGCTGAGGCTGAGGTCAGAGGAGAGCCCTGGCAGTCAGCAGGGCTGTGACACCTTACGGATAGGTGGGTTTCTAAAGTGCAGTGTCACAGCTGGGCACGGTGATACACATCTATAATCTGAGGAGATTTGGGGGCTGAGGCAGGAGGATCAAAGTTGAAAGCCAGCCTCAGCAATAGCAAGGTGCTCAGCAACTCAGGAGACCGTCTCTAAATAAAATACAAAATAGGGCTGGGGATGTGGCTCAGTGGTTGAGAGCCTCCCAAAATTGAGTGGTTGAGTACCCCAAAATAAATAGTGTCAAGGTTAAAGCCCAGTTTTATCACAAGCCAAGAAAAGCGAGAAGGGTGGAAGGGAACTGAACCAACTGAGGTATGTGGGATGGGCCCTGTAGTCCCAGTGACTCAGGAGGCGGGAGGATTACAAGTTCAAGGCCATTTTTGGCAGCTTAGTGAGACCCTTCTCAAAAAATACAATAAGGACTGGGGTGTATTTTGGCGGTACAGTACCTCTAGGTTCAATGTTCAGTATCCACAAAATGAAAAAAAAAAAAAAAAAAACAAATTGAGGCATGGGGACCTGGTGCTTACAAAGGCTTAAGGAGTCACCTGTGATAGCGTAGGGGGCATGAAGAACAGCTCCTCTGCATGTTTGGCCACATCTCTCCTGGTTAAAGGTATAACCATATATATAACTTTCTCAGGCCTCTATCTCACAGTACTTTTTATATTAAAGGTTCCAAGTAAATAAGTCAATTTCACTTTGTTTAACCCAGTTTTTCTCAAATTTATCTGAGCATGAGATCTTATGCCTCAAAATATGTAACAACTTACGTGGGAATCGGTGTTCTGTGGAGTACACTTTAGGAAGTGCAGGATCCAGTCCCTGTTCAAGCTCTCCAAGGTTTGGCTCTTATTCAGTTCTGCACCCTCCCCAGTTGCTACTCCCCATCTCTAACCACACTCAAGTCCTTTGGTTCCTGAAACTTACCATGCATTCAAGCTCATGCCTGCTGTTTCTTGGAATGTGCAAGATTTTTGTCCACCTGGCAAGCCCAACTCATTTTCCACATCCCGATTCAAGCATAATCACATAATCTGTGAAATTTCCTCATCTCTCCCAGGCACAATAAATTGCTTCCTCCTGTGTTTCCAGTGCACTTTATTCAAACTTCATTCACTGTATTAAAAGTAATTGGTTGGAGAGCTTTACCATCCTGCTGGTTCCTTCATTAATGAGTTAAATAAATCTCTGGCATGTGTTCACTTAAAAAAAAAGTAGCTGATTCGAGACAGTCTTTTCTAATAGTTTATGCGTTTCTCAAGAAGGCAAGGACGGTATCCTATTTATCTCTGTCCTCAGCAATGACTATCATGCCTGTCAAAAACAGGGGTTGGTGTTTGTTGAATGATTATGCCACAAACCCAGGGTAATATCCTCCCTTTAACTTAAAGACAGGATTCAAGTTTGCGAGAAAAGTATAAAATTAAATATGCTCAGAACAGGTTGGAGATGTGAAGACCTCTTAAACGTTCTAGTACCCAGAGCCAGATGGGATTCGTCAGGGCCTGTTTGGAAGTGGGCACAGTCACTTGGAGACCCAGGGGAATAGTAACCTGTCGTAGTGATAGAAGGCCAACAATAACATTTATTTTATTTTATTTTTTGGTACCGGGAATTGAATCCAGGGGTGTTTAACCACTGAGCCACCTTCCCAGTTCCTTTTCTGTATTTTATTTAGAGACAAGGTCTTACTAAGTTGCTAGGGCTGGTTTTGAACTTGTGATCCTCCTGCCTTAGCCTCCTAGCTGCTGGGATTACAGGCGTGAGCCACTGTGTCCAGCAATAACATTTCTTAATGTCCTTGTTGGTGTAAGAAAAAGCAAACAAGTAAAGAGAATCATAAAGTCTCAGACATGGTCATGACCAAGTTCCAAGTTACGAAGCAGCATCCCAGTCAATGTCATTTTAACCAGAAGAGACCACGGCAAGTCTGTTCACGTCAGGAGCCCCAAGCACAGACTGCTGCTCAGAAAAGTGCTCTGGGTAAAAGAAAGAGAAGAGTTAAGTACACAAGAGCCAGGTTCTTCTGGACCTTATTTGTCACTTCTTCTAGTAGGAGGAAGATGTTTGTTACTGATAACTTATTTGTCATTTTCAAGGGAGTGAGGAGACCTAAAAACACAGAAGAGGGGGGAAAAGTCCCAAGTAAACAAGTAAAACAGCTTCTCTGAAGTCTTTACCCCTACACCCAAAGTACTGGGAATTGAACACAAGGGCACTCTACCACAGAGTTACATCCCTATCCCTTTTTATTTTTTATTTTGAGACAGGGTCTTGCCAAGTTGCTGAAGCTGGTCTTGAACTTGTGATATGACTGCCTCAGCCCTCTGGCAGCCCTGTAATCTTGCTGGGATTACAGGTGTGCGCCATCATGTCTGGCTCTTCTTTGAGGTTTAAATGGATTATATCCCCTGGCCACAACATACTCTGCTCTGATTTGTAGCAATCAAGCCTCAAAGAAAAGAAAGCAATAAATTCAATCCCATGGGTCTTGTAAAAAAGGCATCTATTTGGCTTTTAATATAAAATGACTCAGAAACATAGAAAGAAAATATACAAGCCAGTTACTGAATTAAAAACAAAACAAAACAACCAAGCCCATCCAACAAATTTCAGCTGATATTCCCTGCCTTCTGCCCAGATTAGAAAACAGGGAACTGCAAACCAATGAATGATTCTTTGAAGAAACCTTATTTAAAAAAAAAAAAAAGGGAAGGAGAAACCAGTCCCTGAAATCTGGCAGGTGGTATCAGAGGCTACTGGGAGCTTGCCTCAATCACCCTGGCGCATGGAATACAAGTGGCGTTTGGAATATGGACACCACCTCCTCGGTGTCTTGCTAGTAATGGTCATCTGAAGGGAGGAGGTCAGCCTGGGCACCATTTGACGCCAATTATGCAGTCTGAGGTCTCAAGGTCAAGCAGCCCTGGAGTCTTCCATTCCATAGCTTCACTGAATCTCTCCCATATACAGTCTCTTGTCACTGGATGCTGAAAGAACTGAGGTAAAAAGAACAGAGAAGATAACTGGAAATAATGAAGGTTCAAGGAGACTTGGTGCTCAAGGGCTCTTGTGTCAAGAGCCAATTTTGGTATATAAGAGCAATTGGATTTAGCTTGCATTCCCCTTCTAAACAGCATCTACAGGAAATTGTAGCCTGCCTTTTCAATCCAAGTCCTCTCAAAACCATGAGGAAGACAGTACTGTGGGAAATACATTATCAGGCTCTAAATCCTGATGTCTCTGTCAGTCAAACCCCAAGGAAAAGATTTTCCTAGTTACTTTAGGAGACAGGAATCAATGTCTGTGCCCATCATTTTGTAAATGTGCTTCTGTTTGTTAAGCTTTGGAGAAAGTTATATTTTCTCCTTAAAGTTAAATTGCAATTTGTATCTAAATATTCAGAAACATCCTTTTGCCTGTGAACCCAGTTACTTGGGAGGCTGAGGCAGGTGTATTGCTTATGCTCAAGTTCAAGGCCAGTCTGGGCAACACAGCAAGACCTATCTCAAAACACCAAAAACAATAAAACCCTCATGATTCTGTTATCTGAAGCACAGATCTGAAGTAAACGTAAAAAACTATAAAAATAGACTAATCCACCTTCCCTTTGAGAAAGAGAAGAAAATGGAACATTACTCCTACTCTTGTCACTTAGGATGGCAACTGTGAGACTGTCACTGATACCCATAAGGGCTGTTTATATGGAAATTCACATAAAACAGACACCCATTTCTGTATCTGTATTCCTAGGTCCACCCT
Organism: Sciurus vulgaris; assembly: GCF_902686455.1. NCBI lineage: Eukaryota > Metazoa > Chordata > Mammalia > Rodentia > Sciuridae > Sciurus > Sciurus vulgaris. Next base: position 22,488,346 of record NC_136461.1, read on the forward strand.
TGAGAGATTACCACAGGTCCCCTTTCCCAGTAGTGAGGACAGACTTACTGATGGGCTCATCGGGATGGAAAGCCACTTCATTGATGGAGCCAGCATGGCCAGGCAGCTTATACAGGATTCTCCTGCTTGTGGTATCCCACACATACACAAACCTGCAAGTATCAGGAATAACAAGGGGAAGGTGAGCCTTCGAAGAGGTGGGTCAGGGCAAAGGCATGCTTCCTTCATGGAAATTTTTATTTATCCATATTTACTGAATTGTGTTCTGGTTTTTAGAAGCTAAGAACAGAAGCTGAAGGTATAGCTCACTGGTAGAGGACTTGACTAGAAACTAGGAATGAGATTTGAGTGAAGAAATGGACCCTGCTCTTGACAAACTTAGTAAATAGGAATAGCTAAAAATATAAGCATTATTAATATTTTCGGACACAAGCTTCAAGATTGGAGAAGAAATGATTTTTCCTGTGAACCCCACATAAAAACCTTCCTCAAAGAGCATCTAACATAATTAGGCTACAGTTAACTTTAAAATCATCTAGGAATGTTTTAAGGGAACCTGACTCATTGTAGGTTAGGAGATCAAGCATAATTTCCTACTTTTATACTTAAACCACTGTTCTATAGCATTGTATTCAAACCTGAGTCCAGAGAAGGGATAGGAAATTTCAACTATATAAACAATTCAAATATTCACTTGAGCCAAATCTTACATTGAACTGATGGGCAGAATATACTTAATTCTAGAATGGGAAGGGGTCAATAAAAATCAGCTAAATTATTTAACAGACTAGAAAACTAGGATACAGTGACTTTTCCAAGGTGACACAGTTCATCAGTGATAAAACTAAAATTAGAACTCTTAATATATTCCAGGATTCACCTCCCTTACCACCTTCAAACATTCTGGTAAAAATAAAAAAAAGGTTTCTTTGACCCTTAACCTTGCCTGAGTCATTTTAGCTAAAGGGCAAAATAGTTACCACCTTCATATGGTTGGTGGTTTGAAGCAGTTATTAGCAGGACTTAAAAACATTTATTCATATATTTGTTTCAATCAACAATGGACTAGTATATAACTTGATTATAAAATGCCTAGTTCTTGAGCCTGAGGTGCAGCTCAGTGGTAGTGTATGTTTATTAGCTTGTGTGAAATCATAGATTTCATCCTCTACACAAGAACAAACAAAAAAAGCAAGCCTAGTTCTGATGCAACAATTTTTGGTTTAAATACAAATAAATGCTAGGCTTAATGGCACATGCCTGTAATACCATGTCTCACGTGGCTAAGGCAGAAGGATTGTTAAGTTCAAGTCAGCCTCAGTGTACAAAACACAACAAACAAACAAAAAACAAAAAAGAACATAAATAAGAGCTTCTTCTTTTTTTTTTTTTTTTGCGGTGCTGGGGATCGAACCCAGGGCCTTGTGCTTGCAAGACAAGCACTCTACCAACTGAGCTATCTCCCCAGTCCAGAGCTGCTTCTTTTTAAAAAAATATTTTTAGTTGTAGATAGGCACAATACCTTTATTTTATTTATTTATTTTTATGTGGTGCTAAGGATTGGACCCAGTGCTTCACTTGTGCTAGGCAAGCACTCTGCCACTGAGTCACAATCCCAGACCAGTAAGAGCTTCTTAATTATTGAGCTCTCACAGACTCGGCTCCACAGCCATAGTAAAAGTTCCCGGCAAGATGGAAGAAACGGCCACCCCATCTGTCTAGACCCAGGCACTCCTGTTCGTGCTCGCTGCGCTGTCTATTTTCCTGCCATGCTCAAATAACTGGTCTTCATTCATCACGGGAAGGGCACTGTGGTGGGGTGAAACAGAATGAGTGCTATTTCACCAGAAGACAGAAAGACCTGGGTTCAAGTCTCAGTGTAGCTACTTAGTAGCTAAGTACATTTAATAATTTAAGTTCTCTGAGCTTCTTTCCTTTGTTATAATGAGGGAGGAAAAAATGTTTTCAGTTTGTTGAGAAAAATAAGATAATATAATGCCAAGTGCTTGGCACACAGAATTAATGATGGCTACTGCTATTATGAATACATTTACTATCAAAGTAGAGTCACATGAAGTCCATGGGCTGAATCAATCATTCCTGGACCAGGCCAGTCTTCCTGTGTCCTTACTAGGGATGTTAAGGGTTTCCGGTCTGAAGATGAGGACATGATTTCTAAGTAGAAAAGGGAAGTTTGGCAAACCCAGGCTCAGCTGAAAAGCAGTTTTCTGAGAAGGAAAGATAGATTCCTAGGCACATAAAAGACAGCAGAACCCCAGATCTCCAAGGGTTTACTTCAAGGCCTCATTCTTGATGGCTGCCAATTAGATGCTAAATTTAGAGGGATTCCTTGCCTTTCCTCACTGTAGCATGGCAACATTCGGTAGGAACCAGGTCCTTATGTAACAGAGCTGCTTGCTGACTTGGGGCTAATTGGCGAGGTGGCCTGTGAAATCTGGACAACCCCAGCAGGGAGAGAGGGGCAGGCTTTCCTCAGGCCAGAGTCAAGCTTCAACATGTAAAATTTAAAGGAACAGTGGGGAGGAAAAGAGAGAAGGACGGACACTACAGATCAGAAAGGGTCAATGTCAGAAACAGGACCTTCTTGTCAGGGAAAAGGGTATATGCAAATATAATTTAAAAAGACCATGCCAAGTGCAGTGCTGTACTCCTGTAACCCCAGTGACGTGGGAGGCTGAGGCAGGAGGATCACAGGTTCAAGGCCAGCTTGGGCAACTTAGTGAGACCCTGTCTGTCTCCTTTAGATATTTTCCTCCTACCCTAAAAAATAAGACTAACCAATCTTTCCTCTGAATCTTAGTGGTACTGGGGATTGAACCCAGGGATTTATGCATCCTAGGCTATTGCTCTACCACTGAGCTACATCCCCACCACCCTATTCCAAAATTCAAAAAGACTAATTAATATAGGAAAGACACTGGTGAAAATTATATAAAAATACTTTGAATGGTCCTTACTCTATCTATACTTTAATCTGTTTCTTAAGGTCTTCTTTTGACCACTAAAAATCTTTTAGATTCCCTTTTCTTTTTCTTTCTTTCTTTCTTTTTTTTATTTGGGGAAGGGGCGGGGGTGCTGGGGATTGAACCCAGGGCATGGTGCTTACAAGGCAAGCACTCTACCAACTGAGCTATCTCCCCAGTCCCTAGATTCCCTTTTCAGGGCAGTTCTCTATATCACCTGGACTAAAATCATCAATGTGTCACTATTTCATCTAAGCCTATTCCCCTCAAAAAAACCTGATTACTTCTCCATTTTTTTCTGGCATTCAACTTGTCAGGAAAACAAAAAAGTGGACTTTGGAATTTTTCAAGTATGTAAGTTAGTCACAAGTAGGTGTGGGGTGGATCATGGTAAAGCTTCATGGCAGTGCTAGAGTTTCAAGAAAAAAAAACCTGAAGCATGCCAAAGGCTTTGGCAAGCTTCGGAAAGGGTTCCCATTTATAAATGATGCTAATTTCAGCAGGGTACAAAGGTGATATTAAGTGAAAAGGAGTAAAGACATCGCTCAGTAAAAGTTAAAGCCTGAATCTGCCACCAGGAGGTCTCATTCTTTACCATCCCACTTTGTAGCCTGCCAGGCTGGGTACCTTGGACATCCCTATTCAGCCTCTGATTCCCTCCCAAGTATAGGCCACTACAGACATACCAAATACAACAGCATCTCATGGAAGAATTTCCTCAGATGAGCCACATGATGAACCAGTTTAAATTCCCACTTAAGAAAGGCTCACTTGCTGGACATGGTGGTAAATGCCTGTAATCCTATCCACTTGAAAGCCTGAAGCAGGAGGATCCGAAGTTTGAGGCCAATCTCAGCAACTTGTCTCAAAAGTTGCCCCTGGTAGCTGTTACCTAAAGTTGTTACGTAGGGTAGAATTTGACCACCATCTTTGAGTTGGGAATTCATTCATATAATATTCACAAGTTCTTAGAATAAAATAACTCAAGTGCTGACCAGTACTTCCCTGGGTTCAGAGATGACTACAATTCATTCCCTGAGCTCTGGTTCAAATAATCTAGTAGGGTTGCCCCATGATGTTTGCTGATTATGAGGTGTAATAAATACTAATAAGGATTAGATGGATGAATTGTTAATTACAGCAAAGAATAACTAGTTATGCCCAAAAGGTAAGAGAGAGAGAAGGCCAGGCAACATTTAAAGATATAACACAGTGGTGGTTACTAGAAAGATATGGGAACTTGGATAATGGAGAAGGGGGAATGAGAGAGAACCTGGAGTTGATGCAGGAGGATGAGAATACAGAGTTCCATGTGAGTGCAGGGAGAGGATACTCAATATGTATTAAAATAAACTTAAGCAGCAGAAGAATCTGATGAGAGACTGGGAAAATTATGAGTCTGAATTTTATTTTGATGGCAATGGGAATCCAACAGGATATCAAAGAAACAGTTGACCTTCAAGGTCTAAAATGTATCCAGGGAAGAGAGAAATAATGTGTTCACCTAACATGCTTTTTAAATCCTTCATACTGTAAATGGCTTCATTTCTGAGTACAGCTATAACTCTGGCTGTTCTAGTCCATAACTGTATGTCATAACTTCTCATAAACATGAGAAGTCCTGCACAGCTACATCATCCTCTACCTCATACCCAGTAATCCTTACCTGTCGGCTGAGCCAGCTGCTATTTTGCTTCCATCAGGTGACCAAGAACATCTCAGGAGATTCTATAATGATGAATAAGCATGAATCTATTGAATGGCAACATACCAAACTTCTCTTTGCCGTACCACAGAATCACTGGGAGATTTTAAGCCTCCTAACTAGATTTTAATTATTCTCCCCAGAAAGATGATCAGAAATTATCTTATGTTCTATGGACCAAAATACTTCACTATTTTAGACCACATAAACACGAACTAGAAAATGCTTAATAAGTTACAGTTAGATTAGACCTGGCAACAAAAATTTGTTCTGCTGATAAATGGAGGCCTTCTTTGCTCCATTCATCTTGATTCTCATTAAATTTTTTCCTCCTTGCTCTTATCTATTTTTCATTTTTTTGTTTAATCTTGAAGAAAAAGGAAAATAAAAACGAACCCAACAACAAAAAAGATCTGATATATAAAGCAAAACAATTGCAATGAGCTCTCAGAAGTAAAACATTAATCTCTATTAACCAATTGTTTGAGGGGAAATGCAGCTTCCAACAGAGCTGACCTGGGAACTTGAGGATTTAAGAAAAATTTCTGTCTCTCACAAATTGGGCCATGGTGCTCACTGAGAAGGGGATGTATTTCCAGGGTTCTAACACCTGGTCACTGGGAAGGTGAAGGAAACAATTTGGATAACAGCCATGGGAGCCTGGGTTCCATATAGGGCACTGATCTGAAAGAACTGAAATTCCTAAGGAATAAAAGAAAGACCTAGAGTGTCCTGTTGAGGATGGACTGATACTAGAAGCTCTCAGTTTGAGGGCTGGCTTCACTGCTATCAGGCTACATGTCTTCTCTGATATGCTTCTAAGTTCTGCTAAGAACAACTTTGATAAAGAACAGCCACTAGAATGCAGCCCGTTCTTAGCAAAGCTACTCTTCAGCCTTAGCATCACCTTAAATGTTTTTGGAATCAAAAGGACATTAAAACCCCTTTGCTATGTAGCACTCACCTTTTCAAAGTTGTGCACATTTCCTTGAAATATCTTCACACACCTCTCTTTGGGGGCAAAGGGCCGGACATCCCAGACCCGCACTGCAAAACAAATTCAATCCAATTAACCAACCAAACCAACCATAAGCCAGAGGCTTCCTGAGAACCCAGCTGAAATAGTATCTTGTCAATGACAAAAACTGTTTCCTAGATAGAGGTGGACTAACAGACACACTGCTACCTGGTAAGACTCTTTTCTTTTTCTAGTGGGAATATAATGCATCAAAGTTCTATTAACTGGGGCTAAGGGAACAGAAAGCGAGGCGGGGTAGGAAGGAGAAATGGAGAATACACTGTTGAGGAGTTGCAACAGAATGAAGGTGGTTGTGATAATGACTTCAGACAACTCCTCCGTCAACTGAGTCACATCCACCAAAACTTCTATGTAACAATCTAAATACCAATGACTACTGTAAAAACAAGTCTATAAAAACTAAAGTTAATATTCATCTTTTATAATTTTCCTCATATGGGCACATGAGAGTCTAAACTTGAACAAGGTCTAATGTAGCAAAAGAATACTGTTAAAAAAAAAAATCAGAAAAGGTGAACTTTGTTCTCTAGCAACCGAGGTGCTAGGGATCTAGTGTCTCACACATGCTAGGCAAGCACTCTCCTATGGAGCTATATCCTCAGCTTCAGAAAATGTGAACTCTGAATTTAATTTTAGTTTTGTTGCATACACGGATGTTAAGTAAATAATCAGTTGTTTGTGTCTTGGTTTTCTGCTCTATAAAAAACAAACAGAAAAAATCTTTTTTTTTTTTTTTTTGATGGTTCTAGGGATTGAACCCAGAGATACTCCCCTATGAATCTACATCCCCAAACCTTTTCATTTTGCCCAGGCTGGTCTCAAGCTTTTGATTCTCAACCTCCTGAATAGCTAAGATTACAGGGTGTGTGCCATCATGCCTGTTTAAGTTTGTGTCTTTTTTTTTTTTTTTAAATAAATAAATCTACTTTAAGGATTGAGCAAAATGATATATGTGGAAAGATTCTAAAAAATTGGATGTGAATAAACAAATACAGAGAATTTATAATTTTATTATATAGTCATAACAAGAACTTCTTCTTACTACTCTTTAAATAAACATTTAGGGAACTTCATTGTTTCTCACTATAAAGAATGCTAGAATTAGTCAATGGTAAATTTACTGAAGTTGATACATGCATATAAATATACACTGTAAGCAGTAGCTACTGCTGGTTTAACAGAAGCTAATCTTAAAAAGGAATTTGAATGATGTCATTTTATTTGAGTGTGAAAAGGTAATACCATCACTTGGGAGTCAGACAAGTATAAAAAGGCAAAGCTATGCATTAAAATTTGCTATTGAAATGATAATGCAGTCAGGAAGGAAGGACATCCATTCATTCAACAAATATTTGAGTACCCATTAAATGCCAGGTACTATTTTTGTTATAAAATGTCAGTGGGTGCATTTTAGTTCCCGACAAGCCTGTGAATATGATATGAGTACCAGGAGCATTTCCAAACTCCAATATTAAGCATATAATCCTATAATTTGCCTTCCTTTTTGCTATAGTAAACCCATTTTCCCACCCTACAACTAAAAAATCCAAATCAAACAAACAAATAAAAAAATAAGCAAAGAGATAGGGCAAGAGTTTGTGTTTGTTAAGTCCAGAATGTCCAGAATGTTGAGGCTATTATTATTATTATTATTATTTGCAGTACTAGTGATGATTGAAAATGCTAGAAAAACGATCTACTAATGAGTTACATCTCCAGTACTTTTAATTTTGAGACAAGGTCTCACTAAATTGCTGAAGTTGGCCTCTAACTTGCTACTTTCTTGCCTGAGCCTTCCGAATAGCTGGGATTCCAGGTGCACCACCATTCCTTGCTCACACCAGGGCTCTTGAGTTGGGAGGAAAGATAAATGGCAGAATGAGCACACTGGTTTACTGACTGCCCAAACTTGTACTCTTTGCAAACATCTGAGAATTGTCCTAAATATCTGGATCACCACACTCTGATCTTTCTCATTAAACGAATCAGTTAAGAGTTCTCATTCTGCTCAGACACAGCATACCAGAGCAGAAATGGGCCTTAAAGATAAAGACCAATTTCCTCTAATTTTATCCATGTAGAAGCTGATGTCCAGAAAGGAGAAATGTGTGTAAGTTATTTAAGAGCTACAAAGGCAGATCTGGGACTAGTGTCCTGGATTCTGGATCATCTAAAGCTTTTCCCACTACAGTGTTCTCACTGATCGGTAGACTCTGCAAGCCATCCTTGACTCTTTCCTTGAATTTTCATGTATCCCAGTACACATATTTTTTCTCTTTGCAGTGTTGGGCACTGATGTTAGAGCCTTGTACATATTAGGTGAGCATTCTACCACTGAGCTACTCTCCTCTCCACCCCTACACAATTTTAATATCCAATGCCTACTTCTTTAGGGTCTACAGAGATGGCACTAGGACAGCTTTCCAAAGTTACCTGTATTGTCCATTGCATTGGACAAGAGGTAAGAGCCTTCAGAACTTAAACTCAGGCCAGTCACAGAATCTGCATGGCCTCTCATGGTGTAGGTTAGCTTGTTTTGGCGCAGATCCCAGACCTGCAAAAACAAAAAAAGTACTCCCAGAAATCAAACTGAGAAACAGCAGAGAAAGAATTATTCAAGAGTCAATTGCTTGGAGAAATTGGTATCCCTTCTTAAATTGAGCTCTGAACCAAATATTACTTTAAGTACAAAATACAAGATTTCTGTCAAAGAGGGAAAAAACACTTGTCTTTTAAAAAAGACAGCCAGTTACTATATTTGACTTGATATAAATTAATGTCAAAGATTAAGATAAAGTTCAATGTAAGAAAATTTGCACAGAGGTCTTTTCAAAGCATAATAAAATGTATTAGGCATTAAAATAAAATAAATAGCACTTAAAATGCTTACACCCGGCCTGGGGAGATAGCTCAGTTGGTAGAGTGCTTGCCTTGCAAGCACAAGGCCCTGAGTTCCATCCCCAGTAGCACAAAAAAAAAAAAAAAAAAAAAAAAAATGCTTACACTGATTCTTAGTCACTAAAAAGATATTAGAACTACATAAAAATGAGTAAACATGTAATTTAAAAAGACACTATGAGTACATGTAAATTGTGTACAAGACAATATGCAAGAGTATCAATTCTTAAATAGTTAATTTAAAAAGATATATATGTAAACAATATGTATTCATACACACACATGTACTGTATATAACCTAAATGTCAAAAAGGTAAGAGATGACATTAAATTATGATTCATGAGCACACTGGAACATTATGAATTCTCACAAAGGAGAGAGCATGATAGAGTGGAAAGAGATTTATGGTAAGAAAAAACTGGAGTTATATGTTACTGGGCCACTATCCCTTTCTGAAGCTGTTCTGGAAGACAGGGAAAACATCTACTTCTTATGGCTCTTATATAAGAATTATAAATAAGAATGCTTAGCATATGCCTGGCACTTGGCAGGCTCTCAATAATTGGCAGCTATTATTAACAGTTCCTAAGAATAACTCTGAAACTCAAATGTAAAAATATTTACATAATAAACTATTAAGCAAAGCAGGGAAAATACAAAACAGTATTTATATTTACATAAACTGCAACTATGTAAAATAATTATTAACACTGACAGCAACAGTCTGATGTCACATGGAAAAATAGTAATATTGTGAAGGTCATTGGTATTTCCAAATTTTATTTAACACTGCCATGTAATTTTTCTAAGTGAATAAAATTTTTGCTGCCCTCTAAAGCAGGGTGCTTTTTCTCATCCAGAAGTGAGCCAGGCATGGTATGCCGGAGCAATAGCCAGGCAGCCAACTCTACTGTCTACATCCATACCTCCTGCATGTCTGGGGCCCGACACTTCATCTACCATCATTTTTTGTGTCAGGATGCTTGCTGCCTCGGTAATCAGGAGAGCTTGGAATAGCTGACACTCTATTAAAGCTTTGTCCTTCCTCTTCAGAGAAGGCACTATTGAAATCTTTACTTTAGTAACAAGTAGGAGAGAATGCGCTTTGCCACCAATCTCAGCAGTTTTGTGCTATTTCCAGATTTTCTTCTTTGAGGCCTATACCTTGTTTGTGTAGGGACAAAAAATATCTGGGATTTACCACAAAAAGAATAGGGCACTAAATTAAGCAAAACATTTTGCAAATGTCCTAATCAGCTATTCAACGAACATCTGATCAGTGGCAATCACTATTGGAGGTTTAAAGGGACAGGGTTCCTGCTCTCAAGAAGCATTTAGTTTAGCAAGGAAAACAGATATGCAAACAAGTATTGAGAGACCTATACAAGGTACAGTAGCAGAGGGGGAAGAAGGTTTAACTCTCTTGTGGAACAGGGAAAGGGAAGCTTTCACAGAGAATGAAGCATCTGAGCAAGGTGTAGAAGAAGGAAGAGATTTTTGATTTTTTTTTTGGTGTGGTATTAGGGATTAAACCCACACATGCTAGACAGACACTCTACCACTGAGCTACATCCCCAGCCCTTTTTGAATTTTGAAACAGGATCTCATTAAGTTGTCCAGGCCGTCCTCAAATTTGGGATCATCCTGTCTCAGCCTCCTGAGTAGCTGCGATGACAGGTATGTGCCACTACCTCACTAGAAGAGACCTTTTTTTTTCCCCTTTTGACAAAGTGGAAGTGTATTTTCAGGCACAGGTGATGTGTGAAAGCAAAGAGCATGACAAAATTGCTAGATTGTAGGGAATTAAGCACAGAGAAGAAACAGATGATACTTGACAGGTACATAAGCAGAGGTGAACTCACAAAAGGTTTTGGATGCCTGGCTTGGACTCCATCCCCTTCACTGGGGAGTCACAGAAGGGTTCAAAGTAGGGTAATGAGTTGGTCAGATTTGTACTCTGAAAAGATCTTTCTGGCCCAGATAATCAAAGAGATGAGACCAGAGGGTAAGAAATCAAAAAGCATTTATTTTATTCCTTTAAACAAACAAAACTACCAACTAAACTCCCATGTGGTTCAGGTTTACACGAAACACTAAAGGACTGCCAGACAGACTTTCAAGCCCTCAAGCAGGGATATGTTTTGTTCTTTTCCATTTTCCTCTGACTTTCAGATCCTATCACCAGGAAAAAAGTCCCAAGAGAGAGCATATTTGCTCACAAAAGGGACTCCTATTCCCCATGAGTTCTTTCTTTTTAAAAATAGGCAGTGCTGAGAAGTGTCCTGTTACACCTGGTGCCCCACAACCAGGATGGGGATTAAACCCAGGGCTTGTGTATGCTAAGTACTGGTTTTACCACTGAGTCACAGCTTCAGCCCAAGAACCAAGTTCTTTAAGGAGTACCTCCTATATGTGCTGAGATAGTATAGGGACTTGTCAAGGAATTAAGTGCTAAAGACTGCCGAGTCCCTAAGTGCTTTAGGAACCTGTTAATTGACTAGAGGCAACAAGACACATTGGAAAGATTATCAGCCCTCTGAGGATATAGCTGTGATCCTGGCTCTACCTTTGACTGAGTGATTGACTATGCGATCTTGGCTAAATCATTTAACATCTTACGGCCTCACTTTAGTCATCTATAAAATAAGAGAGATGAACCAGATGTTTAAGGTCTCTTGCAGGTTTGACATTCCCTGGGTCTAATTCTGATTGGAAAGGAGCCTCTCTTTTGCATATTTAAAGAAATTTATGAGGCCTGAGAACAACTTAAAGAGTGCTTCTGAGTCCAGGGCAATTCTTCTCCCCTAAATGTGTAACAACAGGGTATTTAAGTAGGAAGAAAACTATCTTCTAACTAAATTCTAATAGGGTCTTACAATTCTCCAGTATACCTTAATTATACAGGAGAAAAAAATGAAGACAAATAATTACAGCAACCTAACTTTAAACACTATTAATTGCTGCTGCCATAAAACAAAATAGGGCTAGGGCTGTAGCTCAGTGGCGCAGCATATGCCTAGCATCTGTGAGGCACTTGGTTTGATCCTTAGCATTGCACAAAAATAAACAAGTAAAGTCACACTGTCCATCTACAACTACAAAAAACCAAACAAAAACAAAAAGAACAAAAAACAATATATATTCAAAATTGGAAACATTCATATACTTGTTAACACAGTATTATGATCATCACCATCATCATCATTTTTTCTTGTGGTGCTTATGATCAAATCCAGGGCCTTACTAGGCAAGCAATGTACCACTGAGCTACACCTCAAGCTTCTGGCACCTTACTGTTCTTCAGGAACTCTATCCTAAGGAAACAAATACAGAAAAAGTTTCACAGAAATATGACCATAACTGTATAACTTGTGACAGTGATATGTATAAAACAGTCTAAAGGAATGTCCAGGACATGGTTGTAACTTGTATCCTAATAATAAAAATGATGATGGGCTGGGGATATGGTTTAGGGATATAACACAATCCCCAGCATGGTAAAACAACAAAAAAGATGGTAACGGCATGTGACATATATTAAACCCTTACTATGAGCTTGCATATCTTTACTTAATTTATGTAACGATTGTATGTGGTAGTCTAATTACTCTCATTTAGAGGTGAGAAATGGAGATTCAGAGAGGTTAAAGTCACTTCCTTAGCTGGTGTGCTTGCACATGCCTCTAGTCCAGTTATTCTGGAGGCCAAGAAGGGAGAATTACTTCAGTCCAGGAAATCAAGACCAGTCTGGGCAACGTGGAAAGACCCTGTCTGCAAAAACAACAACAACAACAACAACAAATTTTTTTTTGGTGCTGGGGACTGAAACCAGGAGAGCTCAACCACTGAGCCACATCCCCAGTTCCTTTATATATTTTTAAATTTAGAGACAGAGTTTTGCTGAGTTGCTTAGGGCCTTGCTAAGTTGCTGAGGCTGGTTTTGAACTCACGATCTTCCTGCCTCAGCCTCCCAAGTTGCTGGGATTACAGGTGTCCCCACACCCAGCTACAAAATAACTTTAAGATCAGAGAGCTAGTGGTTAAGTAGCAGAATCAGAAAAATGATCCTACCATATTGCTCAGAAGAATATAAGAGGAAAATGATAGAGAGTAATTAGAGGAGGACAGATCTGAGTCAAGAGATGAAAACAAGAACAAGTCAGTCACAGCAGGATCTGAGGAGGGGAGGTTCCTGACATAAGGATTAGTTATAGGATAATACATCTGAAAAGTAGCATATAAGATTTCATCTAAAGGAAATGACTGGGAGAAGTATAATGAAATGTAATCGAATATCAAGAGTGAACGAATGTGGATGATTATTTGACTTTATTTTTCCTATTTTCCTTTTTGGTATCGGGATTGAAGCCAGGAGCACTGTACCGCTGAGCTACATCCCCAGCCCTTTTTCATTTTGAGGCAGGGTCTCATTAAGTTGCCCAGGCTGACCTCAAACTTGCAATCCTCTTTCTTGGCCTCCAGGTGGCTGGGATTATAGGTATGTAACTGTGCCAGGCTATTTTTCTTTTTATGTTTTGTAAGCTTTCTCCAATGAACAAATTATCATTTTTGTTGCTAAAAATATCTTAGTTATAATTAACCATTTTTCTTAATCTTTAGTTTTATTGCCAGAAACTTTAATATGTTAAATGTACATTTTAGGGCAAATTTTATATCTCTTTATTTTGAGGTGCATAACTGGGACCAGAGGTGTGTGCCATTGCACCTAGCTTTGGATAGCTAAATATCTTACAAAGTATACAAACTAGCCAAGTATGGTGGTACATGCCTGCAATTTCAGAAATTTGGGAACCTGAAGCAGGAGGATCACAAGTTCATGGCCAATCTTGGCAACTTAGCAAGATAGTCTCAATTAAAAAAAAAATAAAAAGGACTGGGATGAAGCTTAGTAGTAGAGTGCCTCTGGGTTCAATCCCTAGTATGAACAAGAAAAAGAATACAGAGGTGGGGAGTGTAGCTCAGTGGCAGAGTGCCTGTCCTGTGCTTGATATGTAGTACCGCAAAACAAAAACACAAAAACCATGCCTAGAGAAAGCAGCTTGCGAGGGCATTTGAGACAGAGGGATAAGGCTGTAGTTGAACTTAAGAGAGAAGTCATGAAGAAAGACTGTAAAGGATCTACTGGATTTGGCAACAGAGAGATCACTGATGGTTTTAAAGAGAGTCATGCCCACAAAACAATGAAAGCAGAGGTCAGACTATTAGAGGTGATATGGAATTGAGAAATAAAAGGGAAGTAAGGAACTAAAGAAAAATCTTCAGGGGTCTTCTCTTAAGTGTTAAGTGTATGATTCTAGAACCAAATTCTGTGTTTGAACTAAGTTTCCATTACTTATTAGCAGTGGAACCTTGGGTTATATTATTGTGCCTCTTTTTTTGGTACTGGGGATTGAACACAGGGGTACTCCTCCACCACTAAGCCACATCCCCAGACCTATTTTGTATTTTATTTAGAAAAAGGGTCTCACTGAGTTTCTTAGTGCCTTGCTGTTGCTGAGCCTGGCTTTGAACTTGTGATCCTCCTGCCTCAGTTGCTGGTATTATAGGCATGCATCACCATGCCAAGCTTATTATGCCTCTTTTAGCCTCAGTTTTTTCACCTATAAAATGGTATTAATATGTTTGTTTCAAGAGACAGTTGTGAACCTTAAATGAATGAATGATGCAGAGTTTAAGAACATCAAGTAAGCTCTTTTTGAGTGCTAGATGATAACAACATTATCACCACCATTATCCTGTTCCAAAATATTAGGCTGAAGGGGAAGACACATAGGGCAACAGCAAGAAAGGGTGTGTGACTGAAGGATGATCCCACCTATCTTCCCTAGAAGAGACCTAAGCATGATGAAATGTTAATGAGAAGAAAGGAAAAACACAGAAGTTAAAAACAGGATCTGGGCAAATGTATGGCATGGGTTTCTTGAGGAGGAAAGAAGGGTTGAAACCCTTCCACTTAAAGGATTACCTCTGGTAGGCAAGGACATTTCATCCACAGTAACTACAAAGGAGGTAAGGAGGGATGGGAATACAGTACAATCTCCAGGGAGGGACAACAGAGGAAGTTGGGTATTAACTAACATTGTTGTTAAATTCTTATGATAAAGCAGAATGTAAGGCCAAAGTCTCTGAGAGTCTCAAGAAAGCCAACACATAAAGGCAGACATGAACTGCGTAGCTCCGAAACAACATTGCACAACTGCTAGCACTAGCTACACTTCGGAATACTTTCAGGTGCTCTAATACACGAGGCTCTGTTAATAACCACCACGACCCTATGAGGCAGGTGCTGTTGTTTGATATTATTACCACCTTTGCTGTTCTCCTCAGACAACAGAGGCTTGAAGAAATAAAGTAAAGGAACTTGCTTGAAGTCACAAAACTAGAAAATGATGGAACTTGGATTAGAATCCAAGTCAATTACTTGAAAGCTTGGGCTCATGGTCTACTGTCTCCTTCTCCAAAATCATTACCTTCTCTTATTCTTAGAGAAGCTTAGGAAATTTCCTTTTCATAGTGTCGAAAAGAAACACACCAAGAGACGAGGGAAGGGAATCACAGACTGATTCACAGCTATCTCATTAGAACAAGACAGTTAAAAAAAAAAAGATTTTAAATGTCTTCTGGGAAGGAATGAAATGCATTCTGTATTTTCCACACAGACCCTCAGCCAGAGACTTCAGTCAAATTAACTGCCTTGTTCTTATACCAGAAACAATGTAACCTTTGATTTAGAAACTCAGTAAGGACAGGAGAGAAAGTTTCAAGTTACTACCTTCCTATTAGTTGGCATTGCGTGCCAAGGTACCACAGTCTCAGTTTGCAAAGACTTACTTCTGGGAGTGTATGGAAGTGAAAGGGAATTATAACATAAACATCATACATACCTTGATATCATTGTCTATTCCACCGGAGATAATCTGATCACTTGTGTCATTGAAGGTCACAGCTAACACCTGGTAAGTGTTCTGAAATGTCTGGATGGCTGCTTTCTTCCGGATGTCCCAAAGCTGAAGCACAGGAAAAGACGAATGTATCAGTAATGTCACTCTTATAAGTAAGCACACAGCTGGAAGTGGTGGCGCAGACCTGTAATCCCAGCGGCTCGGGAGGCTGAGGCAGAAGGATTGTGAGTTGAAAGCCAGCCTCAGCAATTTAGTTGGATGTCTCTAAATAAAATACAAAAAAGGACTAGGGATGTGGGTCAGTGACTTCATGTCCCTGGGTTCAAACCCTGGTACCAAAAAAAAAAAAAAAAAAAAAAATTATTCACACAGGATACCCCTAAATTCGAGGACCTTGTGGACACTGGCACTTCTCTAACAGGGACACAGAGGTCATTTTCAAATCATAACAAAATGTATTAGGCATTAAGAAAAAAAAAAAACCAAATGGAATCTAAAATGCTTACACTCATTCTTAGTCACTAAAAATAAATTATTAGAACTACATAAAAATAAGTAATAAATCATTTCACTTATATTTTTGGAAACTTAGGATCCTCCTGTCTTAACATCCTTGAGTGACTGTACCCTGTTCAGACTCTTCTTTCTTTCTTTATCTAGGTATTGGGGATTGAACCCAGGGATGCTTTAACACTGAGCCACAACCCCAGCCCTTTTTATTTTTTGAAACGTGTTCTCACTAAGTTACTCAGGGCCTCACTAAGTTGCTGAAGTTGGCCTCAAACCTGCGATCCTCCTGCCTCAGCCTCAAGTTGCTGGGATTACAGGTTTGTGCCCTTTGAAGGATGAGTTCAAAGGGTTTGCAGTTATTTTGCCTAACTTGAAACTCTTCTTGAAAACATTCAAAGGCAAATGTATTTGCCTTTGCTGCCTGGGGCAGGGAATAGGGCAAATGACAGACAAACCAAAAAGCTTGAGAGGAAAGGCTAGGGAAGAGAATGTGGGAAATAAGAGCTTTGAAAAGCCCTCATATATTCCTGAGGATCTGGGAAGGCCCTAAGCTCTCTCCTCCAGCTGACCCTCAGACTCTGTATAAGCAAACTGCCTGGCTGAGTTGAAGGCAGGCTCTGACACAGATATAGCCAATCTGGAAAGACTGGCAGAGTTTTTGTTTTCTAAGTGATTAAGGAAACCCCTGTCAATCACTAGCATATTGGAATGCTTATGGAGAAAGACTACAGTAGATACACAGGAGAAAGTATACAGACCTTACAAAATTGTTTTTTTAAAAAATCACTAAACAAACAATAACTACAATAAGCAACAACAACAAACTGAGTAGAATCTAATTTCCATTACTGTCACTTTATATCTAGTTTTCATCCAAAAATTATGAGTACGCAATGCAATAGAATACACATAGAAGAAAATAAAAAGAAACAGTCTTTTCAACAAATGGTTCTCAGACAACTGGATGACTACATGGAAAAGAATAAACTAGGGAGGAGTGTGGCTCTGTGACAGAGGGCTTGCCTAGCAAGTTTGAGGAAGGGCTCATTCCCTAGCACCAAAGGAAAAAAGAAAAGAAAAAGGCAGCTAGACCCCTGTCTCACATGATTTGCAAAATTTAATTCAACACAGTTCTGAGTTTAAATGTAAGAGATCAAACTATAAAAATTCTTGGAAGAAAACACAGCGGCCTTCATGACTTTGGATTTGGCAATGGATTCTTAGATGCAACATCAAAAGCACAGATGACAAATGCAAAAATAAACTGGACTTAAAAATAAACACATTCTAGGTAAGCACTCCACCTCTGAGCTACAACTCAGTCCCCCCAAAATGAACTCTAATTAACACAAAAATACAAACAGCCCAATCAGTAAATGAGCAGAGAACTTGAATAAACATTTCTTGAGCTAAAAAACTGTTTAATTACAATACCACTTTATACCCTCTAGGATATCTTAAAAACAACAACAAAAAAGCCCAATAGGGCAAGGGGTATAGCTTAGTAGTGCAGTGCATGCTTAGATGTATAAGACCTTGGGTTACATACATCTCCAGGAACCACCCCTGCCAAACAACAACAACAACAACAACAACAACAAAACAATAACCAGAATGTGGAGAAACTGGAATCCTCATATACTGCTGGTAGGAATAAAAATGGTGCTGCAGTTTTGGAAAAATCTGTGTATCTCAAAAAGTTAAACAAGAATTGTCACATGAGCTAGCAATCCCACTCCAAGGTATATATCCAATAGAAATGAAAACAGGTACTCAAACTAAAACTTATTCATTAATGTTCACAATGGCATTATTCATAATAAAGAATAATTTTCCATAATACTGAATTAATCATAATAGTTAAAAAGTGGAAACAACCCAAATATTCACCAACTGACCAATCGATAAACGTGTGGAATATTCATATGATGTAATATTTAGTCATAAAAAAGAATCTAGTATCAATACATCTTACAACACAGAGATCTGGAAAACAAGCTAAATGAAAGTAGCTGGACATGATAGGCCACATATGACTTTATTTATGTGAAATGTCCATATTAGGCAAATCAAAGAGACAAAAAGCAGATCAGCAGTAGCCAGAAGGTAGCAGAAAAGAGGGAGTAACTGCTAGATGGGTTTGGGGATCCTTTTAGGAGTGATGAAATGTTCTGGTATTGGATTATATCAATGGTTGCATGACAACGAACTAAAAGTCACCAAACTGTACAATTTTTGTTTGTTTTTTGGTAGTACGGATCAAATCTAGGGTCCCACACATGCTAGACAAATGTTCTACCACTGAGCCACATTCCCAGTCCTGTATACTTTTTAAGATGATTAAAATGATAAATTTTATGTTAGTTAAATTTTATCTCAAGTAAAAATATTACAGATGATTATCAGAAAATGTCACATGCAGAAAGGGCTGGTTCATGATACAGATACACAGGCGGAGGGGGGTGGATATTGGCTCACAATACAAAATATTTTCCTTAATGTGAGTTGGGATAAAAAGTGTTTCAAAGTTACTGTGTTTTGACTATCTAGTTAAACCCCAACTTTTATAGATAAGGAAACTAAAGCTTAAAGAAAACTGATTGATAAAGAATACTAGGAAGTCAACAGTAAAATGAAGACCAGAATAGTCAGATTTTACTATATGAATGTTGTATTAACCTCAAAGTATTGAAATGTATGGTTAATTTTTCACAATTATTAATAAATGCTTGTTCTTAAAAAATGAACACATATATTATTATTATTATTTGTGTGGTGCTGGGGATCAACTCTAGGGCCTTGTACATTCTATACAGGTGCTTTACTACCAAGCTATATCTTCAGCTCTTATATTCATTAAAAAAACTTTTTGGGGGGGAATTGAACTCGGGTGTGCTTTATCACTAAGCCACATCTTCAGCCCTTATTATTTTTTATTTTGAGACAAGGCCTCACTAAATTACTGAGGCTGGCCTTCAACTCGCAATCTGACTGCCTCAGCCACCTGAGACACTGGGATTTCAGGTGTGCACTACCATGTTTGGCTACACTTTTTAACTGGTACTGGGGATTGACCCAAGGGGTGCTTTACACTGAGCTACATCCCCCGCCCTTTTTATTGTTTATTTTGAGATGGGGTGTTGCTAAGCTCCCGAGGCTGGCCATGAACTTATCTTTTTGCCTTAGTCTCCAAAGTTGTTGGGATTTCAGGTGTGTGAAACCTTTCCTAGCTCCTACATTACTGTTATTATTTTGGGGAGTACTATGGATTGAACTCAGGGGCATTCAACCACTGAGTCACATTCCCAGTCCTATTTTGTATTTTATTTAGAGACAGGGTCTCATGGAGTTACTAAGTGCCTCGCTGTTGCTGAGGCTGGCTTTGACCTCATGATCCTCCTGCCTCAGCCTCCCGAGCCACTGGGATTACAGGCATGTGTCACTGCGCCCAGCCTGGCCTACGAGAAAACAAAGTCATTGAAAAGAAAGGAATCAACCATGGTATCTTAGAAAAGATCTAATGGGCTTAAATTTAATTTTCTGGTCAAAAAGTAGAGTTTGAGTAGGAGTGTGCCAATGCCAAGTTGTCTCTCCTTCTAATTCTCATGACTTAGGATGAAAAGCAGTTCCTATTTCATGGAAGCATGTTTCTCAGATAAATGGTCCAAAAAGAGTGCTTCACTTCTTTCCAAAGAACATATTCCCTCCCCAACTCCTCTAGCTTAAGAATCAAGTCCAAACTTCTTATCTTGGAATTCAAGGCCTTGATAATTTGATTCCCACATATCTTCTGAGCCTTACTACCATCTTTGTTTCAATATATATTCTCTATGCAGATGAAAACAATCTTTGTCTGTGTCCTAAAAGTTATGGTAGTCACTTAAAGTGTGGTTAAAATAATTTAGTTTCAGATAATTATCACTGTTAATAGACTTTAAATCTTTTTGTTATTGGGGAATCAACTCTGGGGCACTTAATCACTGAGGAATATCCTTAGCCCTTTGTAAAAATTTTTTAATTTTAAGACACGGTCTGGCTAAGTTGCTGAGGATGGCTTTGAACTTGTAATTCTCCCGTTTAAGCCTCCTCAGTTGCTGGGATAACAGGTGTACACCATTGCACTTGGCTAGATTTTTAAATTTTAAAATAGTGTTCAGAAAAGTAAAAAGAACATGAGGGGGGGCTGAAATCATTTGAGAGTAAATTGAAGACTTAATTCCTAATTACTCCCTACCTAATCTCAAGACAATCAAAAAGTTAAACACTGATACATTATTACTATCTGATCCTCAATGCCATTCAAGTTTTGCTACTTATCCCAATTATTTATTTTTGCATGAGAGTTCAGTTTGGAATCGTGCTAAATTACTTGACATGTTTTTTTCGTGTCCTTCAGATTTTCCTTGAGTTTTATGACCTATACACTTCTGAAAACCAGAGCTGTCACATCCCTCAATTTGGGATTGCCTGATGTTTCCTCATGATTAAAGTTATGCACTTTTGGTAGGAATATCACAGAAATGAGGCAGCATCCTCATTACATCCTATCAAATGGATCACAATTTGGTCTCATTACTAATAATGATAAATATGATCACTTGGTTGGATGTTCTTTTAAAATTTTTTTTTAGTTGGAGATGGGCACAATACCTTTATTCTATTTTTTTATTTTTATGTGATGCCAAGGACTGAACCCAGTGCCTCACATGTGCTAGGCAAGTGTTCTACCCCTAAGCCACAACCCCAGCCCCTAGGATGTTCTTTTGGACAAACTTTTTTGTATGAGGTGTTCTAGGTTCCTCTTAAAACACTTTTCTTGTCCCAGACCCGAAATAAGAGCCTTGGTTCCATTTGTTGGAGATGGTATTTAAAGACCAAGACCTAAACAGTAGGTATACTCATTGTTAATGGGTATACCTGCTGCTTGTAAGCTTTCTTAGTGGAGAGTTAGGCAATATATGTATACTTAGGTACACACATGCCTGTACACTCAAACATTCACATGTATTTTTTCGTACAACTATCTGTTTATGTATTGAATGTTAAAAGTTCACACTCACACTTGCAATTCAAATCCAACAGCGCATGATTCATTTTAGTTTTCTGCCTTTTTGTATCAGAAACTCCATTCTCTTGACAGTGAGAAGTCTGCCTATTATGTTAAATGTATTTATTTATTTGATCAACTTCCCATATGTAATCAATCTTCCATATCCTCTTTGATGCTTTGCCTGCATGAGTATATTCCTTTCTCTGCTTGAACTGTGAATCCCATCTTAGGCGACCCTGTAAGAGTCCCCTCCTCACCCAACCTGGGTCAGCCTCATCATTGCTCTGACTCTCTTCTCCAGGGATGTCATCGTCATTCTTTCAGTCTGACCTCCTACACTGAACTGCTTTCATGTTGTGTGGACATCCTCAGCTCAGGCTCTGACAGCCAGACTCCATCTCTACCACCACCACCATGAATAGGTGACACTTTCACCACATTAGGGCACTGAGCTAACTATCCTGTGTTATAGGGATGCCCTCCTTCCTGACTCCCTACAATGAACTGACCCTCATGGTATGGATATTCTCCTCACCTCACTTGGGTTTCTTCTGCCCATTCCCACTTCCAATCAGAACGCCTTCCTTGCTTTAGCCTACATAATGGCTTTAGGACTGAACTGTTCAGGAAAGGAAACAATTTATACATGTATATTATATTTTACTTAATTTTCCCCCCTTGCCACTATGGATTAAACCCAGGGTCTCAAACATGCTGAGCACATGCACAATCGCTGAGCTATATTCCCAGCCCTCATTTTTTTTTTTAACATTTAACATTTTAACAGTTTTTTTTTTTCTTTTAAACCAGGGGAAAGAATGAACTTGCAAAAAATAAGTGCTGGGTATGCAGCTCAGTCATAGTGCTATCTGAAACCTTTGCTTTCCATGATCTGTGACAAGTACAAAGCAACATGCTTTTCCCCCCTTAGATAAAATGATGTTATTTTATTCTTCTTTCTTTCTTTTTCTTTTCCTTTTTTTGTAGTGCTGGGGATTGAACCCAAGGCCTTGTATATATGAGGCAAACACTCTACCAACTGAGCTATATATATCCCCAGCCCTGATGTTATTTTATTCTTATACTTACAAACCTAGTAAAAGAAAACAACAAAGACTTCCAACTTGATAAGCAGCTAAAAAGTAAATATAAAAAGTTGTTTGAGCTGCCAGAAATTTGAAGTTTTCTGAATCTGCAAAAGCAGAACTTATCAACCTCAAATGGAAGAGAATGGCAGCATTTAGAAAGAACCTAATTGAGATGTCTAAACTGGAAATAAAGCATGCCAGAAACAATGTCTCCCTCTTTCACAGCTACACTGACTTGGTCAAGAACTGATGTGCCTTTTCTCTGAAAGAAACAAAAGTGAAAACCATATTATCTGCCGTTAAATCATTACCGTAGAATATGATTAGCTTTGACTTTAGTTTTAAAATTATGTGAATAAATATTTTGATTTCTAAAAATCCTCACACTTAAAACCATGTTGCTTTAAAAATTATTTTATTGCATGCTACCAGGACATAACTCATCTTCTCCTTATGCATTTAATACCTCAGAGTGTGAAGAATCTAAATACCGGATTCTCCTCTGGTTTGTCTTCAGCTGTTTAAGAAAGAGTATAGAAGATATGTGCCTTCTGGAAACAAGTAAAAGCAATCACCTGGCCCATATCCCAACCTACTATGTCAAGGAGGTGCCAGATCAACAAATTAACAACAGATACTTGTTACAGCTAACAGACATTCCACACTTTCATGAGGTGTTTTTTTCCTTGGTTCTTGAGTCACTTCAAGAGTCTGTGTAATAACAAGGGCAAGACAATTTCATTCATATAAACCCTTTGCAGTTCCATTTTTGTAGGGGTATATATAGAAACAAATGGCCTGCTTTAGAAGATGACTGCACAAGAAAGATGTAAGCTTTTCCCCCCCGATGTTGGGGGAATGAGTGTTCAGGTTTTTATTTTTATAGCGTATACCATAAAATAATAAACCATTATAAAAAAAGTTGTTTGATGATGCCTTAAATACAAAAAATATATTAAAAATCAAAATAAGCAACTGTACTAAAAAAAGCAGTCATCTTTTGTCCATTAAAAAACATTACCTTGATAAGTGGATGCTGATCCATAGTGGGGAGGTAGGTAGGGAAGAATGAAGGAACTTTGGATTGTACAAAGGGAAGTGAGGGGAGGGTTGGGAAGGACAGTAGATTGAGACAGACATTATCCTATAATAAGTATAAAAAAAATTTAAAAAAAAATCATTGTCAAAAAAAAGAGGGTTGGGGATGTAGGTCAGTTGGTAGAGTGCTTGCCTCACAAACACTGAGGCCCTGGGTTCAATCCCCAGCACCGCAAAAAAAAAAAAAAAAAAAAGATAATTTAAAAAATAAAAATAGAAGTTGTTAAAAAATTACCTTGAGCAGTAGTTATAATGATTCCAATTCATGGTCAATTAAAAAAAGGAAACTGAAAGAAAGGAAGACAGGACAGACATAAAATTTTTTCTAGTATTAGGAAAAAAAAAGCTAAAGAGGGACAGAAAGATAAATACGAGAATGAAGAGGTTAAAAAATGAAAGAAACTGAGAGGAAAGGGAAAGCACAAAAACAAGTTCCTAGATATTTATCACAGAAGGTCCTCAATAATGTTTGTTAACATAACTCATTAGGGCATTTCTATTTCTTCCAGTGTTTTACAATGCCAATTAGCAAATAGCCACTGTTAAGATTCTTCCAACAGTCACTCTGAAATCTCAGTGTTTCAGGAGAGTGAGGCAGGAAGATCCCAAGTTCAAAGTGAGCCTGGACAATGTAGTGAGAATATCTCCAAATGAAAAGTAAAAAGCGTTGGGGATATAGCTCAGTGGTAAACAAACAAACAAACACACACATATTTATCCAACTCCAGTATGCCTAATTTAGGACTCTGAGCTTAGAAACCAATCCTAAGCCACAGAGTTTCCTTTTAGCCAAACATCAAGGGTACACCAACTGTTTGCTTAGCATTTGAGGCCCTGGGTTCAAGAAAAAAAAAAAAAAGTAAAAATGCAGCAATCAAAATCAAAAGGTTATTGTTGTTTTTTAGGTGCACTCCTTCAAAGCTCCCTTGTTTAATCATTAAAATCCAACAGACAGCCAAACAGTGCAAAGAAGAAGGGAACCCCCTGATGCTATGAAGCAGTGTGTCCTTGTGTACCTGACACACAAGTTGATGTCTCTATGTCTCATTTTCTTCACTTGTAAAATGATGATGCTGGATGAGTCAGTGGCTCCTAAAATGTCAGACCTACTGTAACAAATCACTTGAAGAACACCTTAAAAATTCCGATGCCCATTCCAGAGCCACTGAAACAGAATCTCTGGGTAGTTTGACAGGTTCTAATACACAGACAGGTTGGAAACTATTCAGACTAAATGACTTTTAAATTCCTACCTTGGGCTACTAGAACCATTTACGGGGCTTTTTGTATGTCTGTAATTTCACAATAACCTCGTAAGACATTCATATGGCTGTCGGTGTTCTACAAATTAAGAAACTGAGGCTCAGAAAATTGAGCTGCTCAAAGCCACACAATTAACAGCTGAGCCAAGAATCAAATTCATGTGGTCCACTTTGTTCCAAGTAGTAATTTATTCTATGGTTCTAATATAATTCTGTAGGGTAATTAGGGTAATTAAAATAGTGCCTATTATTTTAAATGGGGAAAAATGTCAAGGATCTGTTTTGGAAACTGCTAAAACTGTTTTGCAGAGGAGGGTGAAGCCTAGCTGGGAAGGTGGGATAAGGTTCACACAGACCAAGAACACCTACCTTTACTGTACCATCATCACTGCCAGTGCAGACAAGCTGGGGGCCTCTCCTGGCTGGATAACAGGAATTCACAAAGGAAGTATGTCCCTTCAGCCTTTTAACCCTCTCTCCTGTTTCACTGTCCCATACGGCCACAGTTTTATCTGTGGATGCTGAGAAGAGCATACTAGGAGGTAAAAGGAAGAACACAAAAAAGTAAGTGGAGACCAATAATAACAATCTATCTTTCCCACTTGCAAAAATGAGACAGATTCTTCCAGATCACTGACTATCGTTTTTGGTATGCCTTACACTACTTATGGAAATCAGACTCATGTTCTATACTCAATGAAGTTTAAAAATATTTCCTTCTGAGTCCCCATGATACATTACATGCCTGTTACAGCAGATCTCAATCTTTTCCTCCTTTGTGATAGCTAACATGTTACAGATAAGACATCCTTTCACTTGGAAATGTTCGATCAGTCCCTGCTGCAGTAGAGGTTAAGACAGAATGTAGCAATTCTTCATCTGAGTAATGCCAATCCTTTCTCTAAAAACTAAAGTTTTTATTTTGTCTATAAGAATAAATTCTAAGTTAAGCCTGATTTAAAAATCTGCTTTTACTTAAAATGCATACAGTGCTATATACCAGTAGATGGAGCATCCCAAGATGCTAAGAGGTCAGAAATGTAAAATAAATCAACATTCACCAAATACCTACCAAATTTTTATAACCAAATCCCTATATTATCTACAGATATTCTAAAAGCATGAAGTTATAATGTTTATAATAATAGAGATTAAGTGAACACTGTTAGGGAAAAAAAAATCAGTATACAGGATCATACAAGATAGGCATGGTGGCACAGGCCTATAATCCCAGCACCTCAGGAGGCTGAGGCAAGAGGATCACAAGTTCAAAGCCAGCCTCAGCAACTTAATAAGGCCCTGAGTGATACCTGTCTCAAAATAAAAACAATAAAAACAGGCTGGGGATGTGGCTCAGTGGTTTAAGTGCCTCTGGGTTTGATCTCTGGTATGGGGTTGAGGGGGGCTGTACATATCACTAACAATATACCAAAACTAAATGTGTGTGTGTGTGACTGAACTTTGAATTCTGGGGTGCTTTACTGCTGAGCTACATTCCCAGCTCTTTTATGGAGTCAGGGTCTTTCTAGGGTGTCTAAGTTGGCCTCAAAATTGTGATCCTCCTCCTCAGCTTCCCAAGTAGCTGGGATTATAGGTACACACCAACAAATCAAGCAAAAATAAAGTTTGGATAGGAAAATCTTTAGAAAAACATTAATAGTGACTATCTTTGAGCTGGGTGCAGTGGTGCATGCCTATAATCCCAGTAGCTCAGGAAGCTGAGGCAGGAGGATCGAGAGTTCAAAGCCAACCTCAGCAAAAGTGAGGCACTAGGGAACTCAGGAAGACCATGTCTCTAAATAAAATACAAAATGGAGCTGGGGATGTGATTTGGCGGTTGAGTGCCCCTGAATTCAATCCCTGGTACCAAAAAAAAAAAAAAAAAAAAAAAAAAAGTGACTATCTTGGTATGGCAGGAACATGCACTTAAAAAATCTGCTTTATTTGGTTTCTCAAAATTGCATTTTATTACTTTCATAATGAAAGTAGCTAATTTCTACAGATAAAATTTTATTTTGTTTTACATCTGATAAAACAAATCTGTCTGACCTATTAATATGCTAGATGATGATGCATTTATAATTGCATACATAGACAATAAACACCTCATTTGGAAATAAGGACAATCAAATAGCTATCCAAAATGTAGCAGAAGGTCAGAAGGCAAAAAAGATCTCATACTGAGGTATCAGTATGAGAAGCAGCTATCATGCAGTATACCCACCTGCCATCTGTGTTATAATGCAGTTCCATCACTGCTCCACTGTGTCCTTTCAAAGTAGCATAGTTATCACAGTCACCATAGACATTCCATAACACTGTTAAGGAGAGAGGGCTTCTGTGAGCATTAATATGCAAAAGAAAGCACCTATGAAAGGTTACCCGTAGCTTGGCATGGTAGTGCATACTTGCAATTCCAGCTTAGGAGGCTAAGGTCAGCTTCAGCAATTTAGTGAGATCCTGTCTCAAAATAAAAAAGGGCTGGGCATATAGCTCAGTGGTAGAGTGCCCCTGGGTTCAATCCCCCAGTAACACACACAAAGAAAGAAAAAATAAAAGAAAAAAAATAAGTTATGAAATAACCAGAAGTACGGATCTGAAATTATTCTCCCTTGAAACACTACTGATTCAAGAAAGTGGACCAACTTTGACACTACAATAAAAATAATGGCAATATTTTTATAATTGATAAGGTAAAAAGAAAAAAGATATAGTTCTTAAAAATTTTAAATTTTTTCCCTGTAATTTTAAAGATGTTGACACCTACTTATCTGTTCTGAGCCTGCAAAATGACAGACTTATAGAAAACCTAGGAATCTACAACTTGAAGGTCACGTGGCAATGACATTGTATTACATTTACTCATTTCACACTTAGTAAGTAACTACTACATGTCAGGTGCTGGAATAAATGAAAGGACACAGTTCTTATCTTCAGGGAGAATGGTCAAGAAAAGGCATGAAGAGATATTTATGGATTATCTACCTAGATAAAATATATATGTATATATGGATAGATACCTATAGATTTGAAAGTCATTTTTCTGCTAACAACTGTTTCTAGCTTGTCTAATGAAATTAAGCATATAAATACTGATAACTCATAGAAGTTCTACAGAGGGCTAGGGAGATAGCTCAGTTGGTAGAGTGCTTGCCTTGCAAGCACGAGGCCCTGGGTTCAATTCCCAGCACCGCAAAAAAAAAAAAAAAAAAAAAAAAGTTCTACAGAGATCCCTAAGTCTTCCAGATGCTTGCCTACTGGTAAGAATAAGGATCACAGGACTAAAACATCCAAATCAAAATTGGCAATAAAGACAAACAATCTACTCTGAGGCAGCGTTAAAAGAAAAAACCCAAAGGACTCATTTTATCTCATTAATCGTTTAATTATGAGATAATGAAGAATGAAGCCACAAGAAAAAGTGAGATAATTCTGTTATGTTCTCTCTTGCTTTTTCTCAAGACTCCCTTCTTCATCTTTTTTTTTTTTTTTTAATTTGTTTAATTAGTTATCCATAACTCATCTTTTTTTTCCTTTTTCTTTTTTTGGTATTGGGGATTAAACCCAAGGGTGCTTTAATACTGAGCTATATCCCTAGTCCTTTAAATGTTTTATTTTGAGAAAGTCTTGCTAAGATGCTTAGAGTTTAAGTTGTTGAGACAGGTCTTGAACTTCCAATCTCTTGCCTCAGCCTCCCTAGTTGCTGGGATTATATGCATGTGCCACTGTGCCTAGATGACTCCCTGCTTCAAAGTGATTTTTCCTCCCCTCCCCCACCATTTTTTGTTTTGGCAGTGCTAGTGATTCAGTCCACAGCCTGTACATGCTAGGCAAGTGCTATCACTGGGCTATTGTACCAGCCTGATTTTTCTACTTATTTTTCAAAAGTGGGTATTCCTCATTAACAGCTAAGAATCTGACAGCAGAACCCAATGATATACAGGTAGATTATCTGAGTAGGTAACTATTTTAGGATCCTCTCTTCCATTGTATATGCTAAGATTCAGCGTATGGATCAAGAAGAAGGTCTCATTCCTTTGAGAAAGGAAAGTTCTCTTTCCTCATAAACCTGTTAAACCCAGATTGTTGTCTTGCTAAATAAAACATCTGCCTTCATGAGGAATCTCAAACCACAGTCAATTCACTTTTCTAACTAGAAGAATAGTTCCTTCTTTCTGTATTTACCACATGGACTCCAAATTCTACACCCAAGTGATCATTCAACATTTTTATGCCCTGATTTTGGCATGTTAGCCATGTAATTTATGTTGCTAATTTAGACTGATAACTTCTGTGCTATCCAAAGTTTAAAAAAAAAAAAAAAAAAAAAAATCACTATTTGGCAGACAGCAATTATTCCAGATTCAAAAACTATGTCTTACATATCAGTCGGTCAAATCCTGCAGATGCTAAGGTGGATCCATTTGGGTGAAACTTGCAGCAGTACACTTCTCCTTCATGTCCTGAGAGCAGCATGATTGGGGCTTGAAGGGAGGAACATCTTGGAGGTCCCTACACAAAAGAGAGGTATGAGGTAGCGAGCCACTGCATACAAGCAAAGGAGGCTGCAAAATTGCAGAGTAGGGAGTGAAGGGAAAAGATCAAGCAAATGATTAAGAAGATTTCATGATTTAGAGAAATACAGCTCTGCTCACATAATTCATGCCCCTACTTTGATACCCACTTGAACATTCCAGTAGAAATAAGGATTTCGATTACTCTGAATGAAATGCAAAGTCACCGGAAAGTTTTCAGCAAAAAGTAATGTGATGTTCAGAAGGATGCCCCTGGCTGTTAGATTGATAATAGATTGTCCACACAAGGATAAAAACAGAAATATAAGGCCCCTTTTGCAACAACGCCAGATGAGACAATAATGACTTAAGAGCTCAGTGGTTGACTCAGGCCTGTAATCCCATCTCAAGAGACTGAAGCAAGAGGATCTTAAGTTCAAGAACAGCCCAAAACTTAGTGAGGGTCCAACCAACAATTTGAAAAAATGGGGCTGGGAATGTGGCTCAGTGGTAAAGTGTCCCTGGATTCAACACCTAGTGACAACAACAACAAAATGTGAGACCACGAGGTAGTGATAGTGATGGAGTTGGATAAAGTGGCAGTAATTCTGTATATATCTAGATTTTTTTTTTTTCTTTTCTTTTCTGAGACAGGGCCTTACTCTGTTGTTCAGACTGGCCCCAAACTCCTGGGTTCAAGCAGTCCTCCTGCCTAAGCATCCCAAATAGCTGGGATTACAAAGTACACAGGCCACCACCAGGCTTATGCTTATGGAGATCTTTGGACGACCATGCCAGCAGGATTTGCTGATAGGTTGATTGAGATGTTGAGAGAAGAGGGGACATATACTTCCTCATCTGAGCCTATTAGTATAGTAAGAGAAGTGTGATCACCTCTGTTTTACAAGAAAGACAGTTAGGAGTATGGATTCCAATTCAAAATCTACCCCTTATTTGATAAGGGTTTGTTTCCCCACCTCCAAAGTAAAGTAACAGTTTCTAACTCTTATGCCGTTACCAAGACTAATATAGACTTCATATACGAAACATAGCACAAGCATCAATGAATGTTACTGTTCATTCAGATGCTGTTACTAACACTAGTGCAGCGAAGTAAACGGAAAAGCAACTTGCCCGAAATCCCAAAGCGAGCCAACATCATTTATATCCCTTCCTCTTTCCCTCACTGTTCAGTCGTCCATTCTACAAACTTCTTTGAAAAAAAAATTTTTTTTTTTTTATGTCGCAATATTTAGGATGCAGAAGCCTGGGCCCTGATTGTGAGCCTAAGGTTTTTAGATTAATTTCAATGCCACCTCACAGGGCGATCGAAAGGTTGAGAAAGTGCCTCAAACAGGGAAACATGTACGGAGCATCCACGTGATATTGGTTGCTTTTATTGCCTTTATCTGTTTTAACTTCAGGTACATTCTCGCCCCGCAGTGCGGGATCATCAGGTACCAGCGTTAGGAGGTGAGGGAGATGAGCTGAGGGCCGAAGGCCACCTGCCTTTTCACTTACCGCTTGCAGCAAAGCTCCCGGCGTCCCCTGCTGCTGCCCCGCTCCGGGTCCCGACCCCGCGGCTCCCAACAGTAACTCATGCCGCTGCCGCTTGACTGGGACCAGCGGCAACTCAGGGCCCTTACGCTTCTGCTGTTCTATCATGGCGGTACCCGCTGTCCTCAGCGCCGCCACTGACCGCGCCGACAACTTCGGGCGGCCTGCGATTGGCTCGGATTTAGTCCTTCCTCCAGAACTTCCGATTTGGGGAAGCCAATCGGCTTTCAATATTCCCCTCTTGCACCGCCCTCTGAATGCTCTCTTGTTATTGGTCCTATTTTTCTGACGTCACGAGAGCGCCATTCCAGGATTGGTGAGCGGAGCTGGCATCCCTCCTAGGCGCGCTGTGTCTTGTGGGTGGGAACGCTCTGACTGGGTTCGGCGTTTCGGGCAATACGGCGGCGGGGAGAGCAGGAGCTGACGCTAAGTGAGTTTGAGGGAAAGTCGGGGTGGGTGGCTCCTCGAATCTGGAGGCAACGCCAGGCTTTGCGGCCTGAGCCTGCCATTCTCAGCTGAAGGCCCGGAGAGCAAGGGGCGGGAAGCGGGCCCTGGAATAGTCCCCTTGCAGGCAGGAGCAGAACTTTGGGGTCTCTAGCGGCAGGACTGAGACCCTGCTGCTGCTGCTGCTGGCCCTTGATGTCTGCTGCCTTCGACGGGCGCCTACTATGTCCAGCCCTTTGCCTGGCGTTCCCGGCAAGAAAGGCCAGTCTCCCAGCCTACTGGGGGGCCCCCCTCTGGCTGCGGAGGCCGACCCGCTTCTGCCACTGATTTTACAGTCATTTATTACAGCCTCATGTACACCCCCGAGAGAGAAGCGACGAAGGAAACGTCCAAGTCCTTCTCCAGGGCACAGCCTTATTGAGCGAGATTCGTTCCCCGGAACCAGGTCTTTTCCTCAGTCAGCCTACTGCCGTTTATTGTGCAGAGCGTTCGGGGATACATCCTGAGCCAAGCGTGGTCCCGATCCTCAGGTGGTTAGAGTGTGTTGGGAAAAACATGTTAAATAGTGAGCTCACTAATAAATTCAAGTGCTACTCAAGAAAGATCCCTGATGCTCTTGGGATCTAAGTAAGCAGGAAGGCTTTTCTGAGGAAATGATGCCTGAGCTGATATCTGATGGAAGAATTCTGATTACACGGAAGGAGGGGAGGGCAGAGGTCCCATATCAGTTGCGAGGAGTATTAAAACAAAGAGCCAGTGTGGCTGGTATAAAGAGATTGAAGGGGAGTATGGTACATGATGAAGCTGGAGGTGGTAGAGATTAGGCCTTGCACGAATTTGTAGCTTTTACTTTTAAAAGGAGAGAGTTTTCCCTCCTCTGGGCAGTGGAGCTTAATGGTGTGAACACGTTGGGGTGAAGGGAGCCCTAGTGGATACGGATAGATCACTTAGAACATGCAGTGATCCTGGTCAGAAATGTCAATAGAGACTGAGATGGTGATGGAACTGCAGAAAATTAGACAGATTGTAAAGTATATGGGGGATAAGTGGATAAAAGGATTTGGTGATGGATTGGATTCAGAGAATAAAGAGAAAAATAGCTTCTAGGTTTCTGACTTATGCAGTTGAGTATATAATGGTAGTAATCACTGAGATAGGGGACACTAGAAGGTGACTAGTGATCTGTTTTGTTTTGCTTTAGGTACTGGGGATTGAACCCAGGAATGCTTTTCCTCTACCTGCTGAGCTACCTCCCTCTAAGTTACTGAGACTGGCCTCGAACTTGGTATCCTCCTGCCTCAGCCTCCCAGGTTGCTGTGATTATGGGCATGTGCCTCTGTGCCTGACTGACACCAGTTTTTTGTCCTTCATGGTTTTCTGGGGGAGGTTGTTGATGACATCGAGGAGGCAGTTTGAAATAAACCTTTGGTTCTCAGCATAGAGATTTGTGTTGGAAATATAAACTTGAGAATAATTTGCATATACGTGATAATTGAGCTATGGGTGTGGATAAAGTCAACTAAGAACTTTGAATTTTTTCAACATGGCAAAGAACAGATGAATGAACCAACAGGAGAAATGGAAAAGGAAGAGATAGGAGGACTCAAAGAATGTCTCAGGAGCAAATGAATGGTCTGTGATAGAAATTCCTAGACAGTATTTTTTATACATAAAATTATAAAGAGGAGGAGAGAATCTTGTAGCTGAAGAGGATGAGGTTATCAAAGATCGAATTAAGAGAGCAGTGGAGAAGTGGAATATATGAGAGAAATTGGATCACTGATAGTATAAGATTTGTGAGAACATGGTAGTGGGTGGGGCCCAATATATAGGTAGAGGGATCAGTTTGTGGAAGATGGACAGTTTCTTCATTTAACAGACGGGAAGAAAGGAATGAAGGCTATAGATATAGGTTGTATGTTTGCTATTCATAAAGTGAGTTCCCTGTCTCATAGCTTTTATTTTCTCTGTAAAGGAGGAAATGGGAACATATACTTAGAGAAGATCAGAGATTTGTGAATATTACAGATTTGAAAGTCATTGTAGAGTGTGGGATAATGAACTTACTAAAGAAGTGAATTGCTGGGCAGAGTTAAGGGCCCATTTGAGGTTGGAAATCAAAATTTTCCAGCACATAAGGCTGTTTAGTGCATGCATGGAGAAAACCTATGTACTATGGCAAGGACTGTGGATTTTCAATTCCAGCCTTTAGTGCCATTGTTTATTGAAAGAGCTGGAAAGCTAAAAACTATTTTCTAGACTCCCTTGCACTTAAGGTGGGAATTTAATTTGGAACTGAGTTAAATGCAGAAAGAAAAAGCGTTTGAGGCACCCAGTTTTGCTGACAGAGATGGCAGTGGCAGTGAGTTTCTCTAGTCAGCAGCTTCCTGGTTTGGTAACTTTCTGCAGTGATAGCCATAATCATCATCTTTTTTTATTTGTTTTTTTTTTTTTTTTTTTTTTTTTTTACGTATACATGACAATAGAGTATGTTTACATATTATACATACGTGGAGTATAACTTCCCATTTCTATGGAGCCATAATCTTAATCATGACAAAAGCGTTGTTATTTTGTGGGTTAGGAATTGTTTTGGGAAATTTTGCCAAAGCCTATTTCTATAGTGCTTCCAATAATTTTGGTAATAAAATCTGTGGTAAATTGCTTTCTGCTTAACCTAGCGCTACAGTGGATACTGCTGTCTGCAACTATACCCCACTGGGGTAGGGATGTTGCCAGATAGGCAAGCTATAAAAACAGAGAGTTCAGGGTATTTATTGTTAAAGTGCTGGAGCTATGGAATCTAAGATGGATTGGGAGAAAAGAAAAGAAAAAAGAAAGGGCTGATAGATTGGAAGAAAATAAAGGTGAATAGAACGGGGTTCTAATGTGATTGAAGAACAGTATTCTCTGTTTGAAGGCTTCCATTTATCCTAAAAGGTCTGCCTACTCTGTTGCCATATCTGAAATTTCCCTCCTTTTCCCAGGTTCTTTCTTCCTTGCTACTACTTCAGTACTTTATTGAATTACAATTCGTTATCATCCCTGTCAGACTAGGAACTGTTTGAGGACTGAAACTGTGTTTAAAAGGTGACTTAGGGCTGAGGATATAGCTCAGTTGGTAGAGTGCTTGCCTAGCATGAAAAAGGACCTGGGTTCAATCCCCAGCACCACCAAAAAAGAAAAAAAAAATGTGTCTCTTCATATAAAAGGTGACTTAGGGGAGTGGGGTTTTGGCTTAGTGGTAAGGCACTTGTCTAGTATGTATGAGGCACTGGGTTTGATTCTCAGCACTCCATATAAATAAATGAATAAAGTAAAGGTCCATCAACATCTAAAAATATATATATATTAAAAAAAAAAAAAACCAAAAGATTACTTGGTATGTGTGACTCTTGGAATGGCCTAAAATGTCTCTTTCTAGCCATGTGATTTGGACATGTTACTTCATTCCTATAAAACATGTAGATATTTTGTAGAGTTGTTTCAGGTGTTTAAATAGTTTTATAAAGCATGGAATGTTACATATAAACACTTAAATGTACTGAATTGATTAATTAATTAACAATAGGGTAAAATTAAATACTTGTATGTATTTATTTATTTTTGCTGGAAATCAAACCAAGGACCTTACACATGCCAGGCAAGCTGTCTAGCACTAAGCTATACCCCCAGCCCCAGTAGTTTTAGTATTTTAGTAGACAGTTATACAGTTCAGTGTGTCTTACTTACATGGTGCTTGGGTACTGGAGATTTGGAGAAGGAGGATGTGATGATGTGGAAGACAAGAGTGTGCTTGCAAGAATTGGAAAATCTAGAAGGGAGGAAAGATATTCATTAGTTCTGATGTGACTCCCATATCTATCATTCATAGTATTTTTTTTTAAATCATGAGCAAGTTACTTAACTTCTCTTTATGTGGTGCTGAGGATTGAACCCAGTGCCTCACATGTGCTAGGCAAGTGCTCTGCCTCTCAGCTACAACCCCCAGCCCCATGTCTTCATTTTTCAAAGTGGTAATGATAATTGCATAGAGGTGGTCAAAAAGAGAAATTAACTGAGACAATTAAAGCTCTTAGATTAATATTGATTAATACATGGTAAATATGAAGCACTCATATATTAGCCATTATTATTAGAGAACTTTGAAGGTAACTTAGGAATAATTGACTGAAAGAGTAGTGTGTGTTAGTAGAGTAAGTACTAGTCCTGGATTCTAATGTCAATATTGTTAATTATGAGCAGTCTTTGTCAAGTCACTTCACTTGTCTTAGCCTGTTTCATTTATATAAAGCAGTTAGCTCAATGATCTTCATAATTCCTTTCAGCTTTTACATTTTATGAGCTTGCTTTTTGTGTTTTATCCTAGCTTTTTACTCTTCTTCCTGTTTCCTACATCTGAACATTTTCTCAACAGTTGCACAAATGGAGTTTGCATAGTCACTCAAGAAATTTGGTGGGACAGAGGAAGGTTTAGCCACCAGTTCAGTGTTTGTAGGTCTCCCATTTGCTGACCCATCTAACATTCTATGGCACCTAGTTCCTTCTTCTATATCTTTCCCTACTTATAGGTGGCATATAGTAGGCCTGAATCTCTTATTCAAAAACACTTTGAGTACCTATACTATACCAGGACATGAAATTAAATAAGAAATAGTCCTTGATTTTTTGCTTGAATGAATGGATTCAGACCTTACTCATTCTAGACTCTTTCATGAACAATTTTCTTCTGATTACTCCTCATTGATTTATCTCATGATGGGACCTTGATAGTGTTAGAGCTGAACTCTATATTTGGATGTGAACTGTAAATGCTGGAGGCAGTGTAGTATGGTGGATAAGAATGCAAGCTCTCAAGTCATTATTCTTCATAGCCAGTATTTTTAATAAGTGAACTCTCCTCTCAATTCAAACAATGCATGCCAGTTTCCTTCTTAGGCTTCCATTCTATAGGAGTAACAAACAGGAGGTCTTTAAATACTAGCTCTTTATACTTTTCTCACAGCAGAAATCTGTAAAGAACAACTTAAGTTCCTTTCTATTGTACTTTCTATGACTTTGTGTGGAGAACAAGTAATAGACTTAATATGTTTGAGTTCATTTTAGATGTCCCAATTGCTGGTGCTTCTGTTACCAATAAGTTTAGGGTTCTTCTACTCAGTCTGGATAGAAATTACAAAAAGTCTGAGTGCAGCTCTCTTAGCATTAGCAGCTCTAAGCTCTGGATGCCACTGGCTCTCAGCTCATGGTGTTAGCTGCTCTCCCAGCTGTTTTCAGTAACTCCTAGCAGCTCTCAGCAACTGGAGCTCATAGTGCCCAGCACCTCTTAAGCAGCTCTCAGCAGCTCTCTGCTACCAGCCATTCTTAGTGCTAGCTGTCCTTTCCAACTCTTAATGTAAACAGCTCAGCCTGCTCAATCAGAGATAGAAACCATGAATGGGCAAAATAAAACCATCTGAAAGAGTCTTTATTTGGGTTGTGCTACATTGTAAGGGAGAGCAGTGCATGGGATGGAGGTTCCCAGATGGACCCCATGCTGCTTATATATCACATGGGTAGGCCCACATGTGCACAGACTTCTGTCTGCTGATTGCAGATTTCTGCACTCTCATGCCAGTCTGGGGAAGTATATTGGACTGGCTTGCCCTGGCTGTCATGAGTCACCACCTCAAGGACTGGAATGGGTACATCTGAAATGGCTGCAGGGTGGGCAGAGACATCTGGAGTGGCTATGGCCAAAGTGAAGTCTCCTGGGGCAGTTACTGGGTGTCCTGCACAGCTGCTCCTGAAGGTAATGTCTCCTTGACAAATATGATTGATGTGATTGCTGCAGCAGCTGCAGAAGTTTCAGGTGACTGAGTGGCTACTGTGGATCAACTGCCACTGCAGAAGCAGTGGAATTGATTCAGTCTAATTGATGCTCACATAGAAGCAGTGGCATGAACTCAGCTTGCCACAATAATTGCAGAAGCGGCAAGATGCTGATGTAGGTCCCTATCTTCCCTGACCCAATTGTAGTAACTGGGGTTAGTGTCTGTCATTCCAGGTGGCAAGGTTCAAACTTGATCCCCTCTGTGCCTCCTCCTCATCTCACCAGCCTTGCACGACTGCCTAGCTGTACCCCAAGCAGTCCTGGTAGTGAATGCAATTGATCTGTGGACTTACGGTCAAGGCACAACAACCAGCTGCCCATTTCTACTGGCCCTGTTTCAAAATAAAAATAAAAAAGGACTGGAAATGTAACTCATTGGTAGAGGGTTCAATCCTCAGTATAATATAATAAATTATATAATATAATAAAATATATTAAATATAATCCAAAATATAATAAAAATCTATTTTTAGGTACTATCTCTGATCTACCAAATTGTAATATTTATTATAATTTGTTGTGATCTGTTTTCAACACAATTCATAAATAGTTAAATTTGGTGTATCCAACAATGAATTATTATTTAGGCATTAGAAAAGTATGTGTGTGTGTATGAATTGGTGTAATATATTAGGCAAAGAACTGGGGATGTAACTCAACAGTAGAACACTTCCCTAGCAGTCGTGAGGTCCTGGGTTCAGTCCTTAGCACCACAAAATAAAAGTTATAAATATATTATGTAAGAAAATGGCTGTTAGTGATTAATGATTCACTTAAAAATCCACTTCTTAGCCAGGCATGGTGGTGTA
This sequence comes from Sciurus vulgaris, assembly GCF_902686455.1. Taxonomy (NCBI): domain Eukaryota; kingdom Metazoa; phylum Chordata; class Mammalia; order Rodentia; family Sciuridae; genus Sciurus; species Sciurus vulgaris. The sequence goes on from NC_136461.1 coordinate 22,526,100, forward strand.
AATCTGTAATCCCAGCAACTGGGGAGGCCGAGGCAGGAGGATTACAAGTTTAAAGCCAGCCTCAGCAACTTAGCAAGATCTTGTCTCAAAATAAAAAATATATAAAAAGGGCTGGAGATGTGGCTCTGTGGTTAAGCATCCCTCGATTCAATCCCTGGTATCAAAATAACAAGAACAAAACACTATGTAAGTGTAACGCTAGCTTCAGCAACTTAGTGAAACCTGTCTCAAAATAAAAATGACTGGGGTTGTAGCTCAATGGCAGAGTGCCTCTGTTTTCAATCTCCAGTACCACGAAAGTAAATAAATAAAATTAAATTACTGCTTCTGCATATAAACAAACCTTAAAGAATGTAAACCACATTAAATTATGGATGGTATTTTCTTCATTATTCATGTATTAACTTTACCTGAACTTTTAAAATGAGTAAATGTATTTTAATTTAATAATAATAATAATAATAAAACTTTTTTAAGAGGCATATTTATTTAGAAAGCAGATATACATTCATGGAAGAATGTAGGCCATCTTTAGAGGGAGAGACAGCAGTTTTTCTCTTTTTGATTTCACTTCATACTTAACTCCTAGCATAGTGGCTGGGAGTATAGTTCTGGGGTTTCCCAGAGTTTGACTGTACCATTTACTGGGTTTTATTGTTGGGAATTGAACCCAAGAGCTTTCTACAAGTTTGCTACATCCCCAGCGCTTTACAAAACTTAAAAACTTTTGTTTTTAGGGTCTTGCTTGACCAGGCTGGCCTTAAATGCAATCATTCTACCTCATCCTCCCAGGTCACTGAGATTACAGACATTTGCCACCATACCTTTCTCTCCTTGCTGGCTTTTGGACATAGGCTTAGTAATGATTTCTGAAAGCCTTGCTTTTCTCATTGATATAATATAATATAATAATAACAATAATAAAAATAGAATCTTCCTATATCTTGAGAGTTTTGAGGATTAAATGGCATTACATGTTCACTGTTTAACACAGTATCCTGTACATAGTAAGTGCTTGGTAAGTGTTGGCTCCTATTACTATTCTATTTTTCTGAGGTTCAGGAAAATGTACTCCCTTTCCTCCAAAAGCCTTCCCCTGGCAAAAGAATAGCAACAATAGCAATAAATTAACAAACAACAAAACTAGTAGTCTAAAGGCCTTGAGAACTAGCATAATAAGATAAAGGGGCAAGCATGGTGGTGTACACCTGTAATCTCAGTGACTCAGGAGGCTGAGGTAGGAGGATCGAAAGTTTGAGGCCAGCCTCAGCAACTTAGCAAGACCCTAAGCAATTTAGCAAGACTCTGTCTCAAAATTTAAGAAAATAAAAAGGACTGGGTATATCGCTCAATGGTAGAGGACCCCTGAGTTCAATCCCCAGTACCAAAAACAAACAACAAAAAAACCCAGCCAACAACAAACAAAATAAGATAAAGTTTTCCAAAACTCCCCAAATTAGAATAGACAAAAGAGATTTGGACTAAAGTCCATGGTGTTAAATCTCATTTTATAGAGGTAAACTGTGGACTGCATATTCATTTCTTTAATGTAGATGTCTTCCTAATTGTTGCTTATTCTTTTGTAACAGGATACTTGAGTTAGCTTTAGCAGAAGAGAAATGGAGGAGCCGTAGAACATTAAGGATGAATTCAGGAAGACCTGAGACCATGGAAAACTTGCCTGCTCTCTACACTATTTTCCAAGGAGAGGTATAGTCTTTTATTCTTTGTAAATCTCTTTTACAGGTTGCTAAGAATAGATTGAGTGAAAGCAGGGCTCGGATGTAGCTTAGTGGCAAAGCATTTGCCTTGCATTAGCGAAGCCCTAGGTTTGACTCCCCAGTTCCAAAAAAGACCAAAAAAAAAGAACCCCACCAAAAAAAAAAAGATAAAAAAAAAAAAAAGAGTGAAAGCAGCCGGCTTTGATGTTCCTATCTCTTTAAGACTTTCTCATGATCATTGTGGTTAAATGAGAAAGGCCAGTGGAGCATCTGACCACATATACTTCCTCTGAGCTGCAGACATTTAACTGCATGTTGACATCCTTATTTGGATTCATTATAACATCTCTAATTTATATTTTAAATTGAATTTTTCTTTCTTTAAATATTTTCTTTTGTTGTTGATAGACCTTTTTATTTTATTCATTTTATTTATATGTGGTTCTGAGAACCAAACCCAGTGCTGCACACATGCTAGGCAAGCGCTCTAGCTCAAACCGCTTGAATTTTTTTTTTTTATTTTTATTTTTTTATTTTAGTTGTAGGTGGACCCAATACCTTTACTTTATTTTTATGTGGTGCTGAGAATTGAACCCAGTGCCTCACATGTGCTAGGCATGTGCTGTACCACTGAGCCACACCCTAGCCCAAACCCCTTGCATTTTTAATTTTTATCACCAAATCTGTTTCTTTTCTAGTCTTTTTCATTTCAGCCAAAGAAACCACTTTCCATTCAAGTACTTAAGCTGGAAATCTGGATATTATCCTTGATTTCACTTCTCAATTTGATCTTGATTTCCCCTTCCTCTCCAGTCCATCCACAAGTCTTAATAATACTTCTTCAACCTCATTAGTTCAAGCTCTTCATATTGTCTGACCCTTACAAGGATCCCTACTTTTATTGTAACCCCTCTTCAGTCTGTTCTTCACATCACAGCCAGAATAGCCTCTTAACCACTGAGCCACATCCCTAGCCCTTTTTTATTTTTTATTTTATTTTGAGACAGCATCTTGCTAAGTTGTATAGGGCCTCACTAAGTTGCTGAACGTGTAGTCCTCCTGCCTCAGCCTCCCCAGCTGCTGGGATTATAGGTGTGCACCACCACACCTGGCAATCACACTGTTTTGACAGTTTGTTCATTGGATATGACTTGCTTTCTTTGAAATTCTTTTGAAATATTGCAGTCCAAGCTACGAGTACCATGAGGGAAAACAGACTCAATAAGTGTCCTCCAAAACTGACAACAGTGATAAACAAAACAGGCAAGAGAGTCAGTCTGTGATTACAGATTCAGTAGAAATAATGAAATTATCATTATAAAAATGGTTAGATAATAAAAGTGTCATTGTTAAAGTGAACTATGATGTGGTTGAACCTCTTGGCAAAATTCAGTGATGGAAAAAATAAATTAAAAAACATGTGCGGCCCGGTGGCGTGCGCCTGTAGTCCCAGCTACTCGGGAGGCTGAGGTGGGAGGATCGCTTGAGTCCAGGAATTCTGGGCTGTAGTGCGCTATGCCGATCCGGTGTCTGCCCTAAGTTCGGCATCAATATGGTGACCTCCCGGGAGCCGGGAGCCACCAGGTTGCCTAAGGAGGGGTGAACCAGCCCAGGTCGGAAATGGAGCAGGTCAAAAAACATATAGCTAATGTGTTAGTTTCTAAATTTTCCACTTCTTTTAGAGGTAAAAATGGTATTGGCTTTTGTTCCCTTGAATACTTAGTATGTGTATCATAAATGCATGAATTATTTACTAGTTTGTGAACAAAGAAAGATCTCATAAATTTGTTGGATTTCAATAGAGATTTCTGCATAACATACCTAAAATGATGCAATGAGAAATTAGTAGGAGAAAGAAAATGTAATATTTCCAGACCTATTATGTCCAAGATAACAATCAGACTTGACATGAGAAATCATATTATTCTCAAATGCCAAGAACTTTATCAAAACAGGGCATGTCATGTGAAATCGACAACATATTACAAAAATGTAACATAACCCTTTGTTTGAAGTCTTGCTTCTTTTTACCAAAGTTAGTTACTGAACAGTTCATGAAAGTCACTTCTTTGTATATTGTTTAATGTATAAAAGGATATTTTTGTCAATGTCTTATTTTATAGGTTGACATATTTATGTAAATGATAATTATTATCCCAGTGTCCTATTCATAGGACAATCTCTATTTTCATTCTTAATGATAATAAAGGATATGTACGTTTTAGAGTATGATTTCCAACCTATTTTAATGCATGTTTCAGTTTTGTTGAAATATTCACAGAATTGAAAACTTGGAACTTAATTGGCAAGTTGTGTACTTATTTAATGTCATTCTCACAAGACACTTAAGCTCCACAAGAGCAGAGTTCTGTTTTGTTGTGTATCTCAATTTCAGGTAGCTGGGTAGAAGACAGTAGGTGCTTCATGACTGAGTGAATGATCAACTTTTGAGGCATTGAATTTCTTTAGGAAACAGAGGCTTTGGAACTAGACAGACCTGGATTCTAATGCCAGCTCTTTTTTTTTTTTTTATTTACTAATAATGTGGAATCCTTGAGGCTGTCACTTAATGTCTTTGAGCCTCAGTTTTCTCATTTGTTAACTGGAGATAACTACTTCCAAAGGATTACTGTGAAGGTTAAATAAGGTGTTATCTATAAAATTGACAGACATAGGCATTCATTAATGTTGTCTCCCTCTTCTTGAAAAAGATAAAGCCCCCAAATGGTTTTCAGTGTCTTAAAAATGTCTGAAGTATTTTAACTGTATTATTCTTCTGGCTTTCATTCTTTCTTTACAGTTGATAAAGTTTCACCTCCTAATAATGTGAGGTCTTTGAGGACAGACTTTGTGATTGTTAGTCAGTTATTGATAATTATTGCTCTTGACACCTGTTAAGTTGGTCCCAAATGGCAATGTATCAGTCAAGCTGCAAAGATAATAAAATTCTAACAAATAGCAAACTACTCTGCTGTTCAGAGTCTCTGCTTTTGTCTTTATGACTCATGGTATCCCCAAAGATGAGTGAGGTACCAGAACTCAGAAAAACAAAATGGTAGCACTGCAAGTGAAATTGACTTTTCTGATCCCGAAGCCCTCATTTATCATATGCTGCACAAAATAAAGGGTAGCATCCTCTGCCCTTCATAGACTAAGATTTCTTCTAAAGTGGCTCATGGCCTGCAGCTTTTTCTTCTATGAGATGGGGCTTGAATTATATAGACTGTCTATATTACCATCAAGGAAGATATATATTATCATCTGGGGGAATGTTCAGTGAGGACTTGAGTTCTAACTTGGTATTTCAGAAGCGTGTTTTGAAAAAGAATGCTCTAGAAATGACTTGGAATTAGGAAAAGAAAAATTTCCTGGTAAAGTGGAAGGAATTAACTTTTTTTCAGAATATTCATCCAGTGAAAATAAATGAGTACCTAATAGTTACATTAGGTTTGAAAAAAATTTTGAAAGCCTAACATGTAAGCACTCCAACACATTCTATGTCATTGAATCTTTCCAAAATTAACTCCTTTTAATGGATAAGAAAACTTGTCAGAAGTCAATTAATTGCCTGATGATGAATAAATGCCAAAGCTGGGATTCTAAATCTTTCCAGGTCTACATTTTGCTAAACAGAGGTTGTCCAATTATACACAAATATATGAAGAAACCAAAAAATTCTATCAGAATATTTTCACTGGATGTGGTGGTATGCACCTGTAATTCCATCTACTTGGGAGTCTGGAGCAAGCGGATCCAAGATTGAGGCCAGCCTAGACAACTTAATGAGAGCCTGTTTCAATATAAATAAAAAGGACAGGGATGTAGCCCAGTGGTTAAGTGCCATTAACTTCAATCTCCAGGACAAAAAAATAAATAAATTCTTTTGACTGAATTGAGGAATAGGAAGAAGGTAGATGGTAAATGGTAAATTTGTTTTGTTTTGTTTTCTTTTTGTTTGGGTGCTGGGGATTGAACCCAGGGCCTTGTGCTTGCAAGGAAGGCACTCTACTGACTGAGCTATCTCCCCAGCCTTGTTTTGTTTTGTTTTCGGTCATTTGTTCATACAGTTCTATTATAGCATTTATGATAGTCAGTATTGCAAGTTTTACTTGTATATGTGTCCCCAGTAGATTGTGAGTTACTTGAGGGTAGAGGCCAGGATTCTCTGATTTTCTCACATATCTTGGTAAATATTTCATATTCTTTTCTTTAAATGAGCTGGGCAACTATTTTTGTAGGGGGCAGCGTTGGTACTAGGGACTGAGCCCAGGGGTACTTTACCACTGTGCCACATTCCCAGCCCTTTTTAATTTTAATTTTATTTTATTATTATTATTATTATTTTGGTGGTGCTGGGGATTGAACCCAGGGCCTTGTGCTTGCGAGGCAGGCACTCTACCAACTGAGCTATATCCCCAGCCCCTTAATTTTTATTTTGAGACTGTATTTTGCTAAGTTGTTTAGGGCCTCACTAAGTTGCTGAGGTTGACCTCGAACTTGTGATTCTCCTGCTTCAGCCTCCTGAGCCACTGGGATTATAGGTGTACGTCACTATGCCCAGCAACCAGGTATCTTTTTGTAAATTGTATTTATTTCACAGTACCTGGTATTGTATCTTGCATGTAGTAGACGGTCTATAAATACTGGAATAAAATTGTACCCAAACCTCATAAGACCAGTTGTCCTTGAAGAAATTGATGGTATAGCTCATATTCTAGCAGTTCTCTTCGTGGGCTCCGCAGAGCTGCCAGGCCCAGTGATTGAATAGCTATGAAGTCAATATTCACCCTTTTCTCATCCTCCGAAACGTCATGTGTGAGTGTCTATTAAGCATGGTAGGGGGTGTAAGCATAGCAGTGGGAGTTGAAATTTGGCTCCGCCTAGCTTTAGTGGAAAAAATGGTGTGGGGAGATTGGTGTGGTAAGGTGGAAATAGCACTGGACCAAAAGTAAAAAAAAAAAATTCTGTTCTATACCTGGTTGTGCTACTTCCTAACTTTGTGACTTTGAACAAGTAACTTTAGTCTCCAAGTCTCAAACTCATCATTTACATTATGTGGAGAATGAGTTTCAAAGCCATTGCTACTCTAATCTGAAGATAGAAAATTCATTTTACCCAAGACTTGAATTCATTTGAGATAATTACTGAATTGTTTCCCCTGAGCCATTTGAGAAATTATTCTTGGGACACCGGAAGACTGTGTGATCATCGATGGCAGGTGCCATCCTGTTAATTTCAACTTTGACTGTACCCTAGGAGACACAGTGATGGAAACACCTGGTGCTGGAAATAGGCAGGAATACCTTTTCCTAACTGAACAGTTGAGTGCATTTATTCTGGAGCACATTAACCTTTCCTTTTGGGAGATGCCAAATTAAGGTCTGTTATTACCTCTAAAGACCATAATGTGACATTGGAGCTTCAGGATGGAAAAGTTAGATTGTTTTAATTTACAGCAGCAAGGTGATTTGGGCTTTGACTTCCAGATGCTGCTGTTAAGTTTGTTAGATAATTAAGCTCTTTAATAATGTTGTTACACAATATGAGATAAGAAGCCTTTTTTCTAGAATCGTGGAGCAAAAGCCAGAGTACCTTTGTTTGATCCATAAAGAAGGGATCTGCTCTTATTTTAATTAAAAATTGAAAGACTTATTTTCTTTATCCAGGGAACTCTTCATACAAACAAATTGCTTTGTAAACTTGGGTAAGCACTTAATGTCTCACACTCATTTGAAAAATGACAGGATTGGACCAGGCAATCTCTAAAGTCCTTCTTAAAGACCTTCTTCTGGCACTACCTTACCTTGATTTAAGTATCTGCATAATTATACTGTTTCTTTGGGACTGCCTGGTCCTTGCTTTAGCGTAACTTCCTCATTGGTGTAAAACAGAAGTTTAGAACTATTGGTTTATAAACCCATTCTTCATGTTGTGTCTTTTGGAGAGTTAGTTTGGGTGATCTGTCCCAATATCCCAATTAAAAAATGAGGGGAAGGAAAGTTTTTGCCTTTTTCTATCTAACATGGAATGAGTAATAAACTGAACGAGGAGTCAGGGGACTGAGATTTTGTCCCTAGCTTCTCTCTAAGTTGTATACCTTTCTAGTAGTCAGTACTCTTTTTGTGCTTCAGTTTCTTGGACTATAAATTGTTAAAAAGCTATACTTTGAGTGTGCATTATGTGCCAGATAACAGTGCCAGGCATTTTATGTATATCATTTGTTATCTTTAGCTGCAAAGTGAGAGCAGATGGGAACTTAGACCCTGAAAGGCAATTATGTTCAATATCCCACAGGTAGGAAATGGCAGAGCTGAGATTAGAAGCCACATCTTTCACTCCAAAGCCTGTGTTCTTTCTACACCTAGACTGTTCTGCCTCATCTGCAACATAGGAACCTACCATACATACTTCCTAGGGTTGTTGCCAGGAACAGATAGGATATCAAATGTCACATTGCTTTTGGTCATTAGAATAAAGGGAATGCAGGGGCTGGGGATATAGCTCAGTTGGTAGAGTGCTTGCTTTGCAAGCACAAGGCCCTGGGTTCAACCCCCAGTACCCACCCCCAAAAAAAGAATAAAGGGAATGCATGTTCAGCTCTCTGGATTAAAAATCTCAGCTCTGCTAACTTGTTAACTTTGGACCTTGGGTAAACTATCTAATCTTTTTCTACATCATTTTGTCATCTGTCAAATGAAAATAGTACCAACTTCATACAATGTTAGGAACATTTTGAATAGTGTTTTGCATGTAGTGAGTATTCAGTATGTGTTAGTGAATATTAGTCAGCAGGAATTGTCTTATTCAGATCCCTAGTTTTAGATATGGTGAAGCTGAAACAGTGATTGCCCAAGATGAAACAACTAAAGATACCAAAAGAATAAAATACTGAGTTTTTACAAATAATGAATTTAACGGTAAATATAGCATGTAGTGACAACATTAATCCCAGTTCACACAAGTGAGTGGGGGATGGATTAGAAGATTGAAAGGGTAAAGAGAGAGAGAATCTGGGATAATAATTTATTTGGTAGGGGCCTTTCATCACTAACATTTATTGGTTACTTATTACATAAGTACCTAACTTCCTCATGTTAGGTCAGTGCTATAAGTCTTAACAAATCATTTTCTCTCTGATTATATCTTTTGGGGTTTTGTCAGATGTCTCAGTATTGATTTTTGTTTTTTTTTTTTTTTCCTCTAATGGTCTCAGTAAAAATTTTGGATCAAAATACAACAGACTGTATGGTCTGGTTTGAAATTGTTAAATTTGTTTTTAAATTTTTTATTTGTTTTAATTAGTTATACGTGACAGTAGAATGGACTTTGATACATCATATATAATAGAGAATAATTTCTCATTCTTCTGGTTCTACATGATGTAGAATCCCACCAGTCATATAGTTATCTATGTACACAGGGTAATAATGACTGATTCATTCTACTACCCTTCTTATTCTCATACTCCCTCCCCACCCGTCAATCCCCTCCACCTAATCTAAAGTAACTCTGTTCTTCCCTAGCCCCTCCCCATTGTGAATTAGCATCTGCATATCAGAGAAAACATTCGACTTTTGGTTTTTTGGAATTCGTTTATTTGCTTAGCATGATATTCTCCAGCTCCAGTGGAATATTACTCAGCCTTAAAAAAGTTTTTGTTTTTTTAAGTTATACATGACAGTAGACTGTATTTTGACATATCATATATACATGGAGTATAACTTCCCCTTTTTGTGGTTGTACATGATGTGGAATTATAATGGTTGTCTATTCATATGTGAACATAGGAAAATTATGTCCAATTCATTCTACTGTCTTGGTTTGGAGTTTAAGAAAAAGGGATCTTGGGGCTGGAGTTGTGGCTCAGTGGTAGAGCGCTCACCTAGCACATGTGAGGCCCTGGGTTCGATCCTTAGCACCACATAAAAATAAAATAAAGGTATTGTGTCCACCTATAACTAAAAATATATATTAAAAAGAAGAAGAAGAAAAAGGGATCCACATGATCTATCCCAAACTATTACAATTCTTTGAATTGAGATTAGAGTCCTAAATCCCAGCTAATATAAAGTATAACTTTATTACCTGGTTCCTGCTATCCCTTTTATTCGTAAAACTCCTTTGGTGGTTTCAACAGGTGTGGGATTTGGGCATCCTTCTATTACTGTCATACCATGTGACCACATTCCAATCTCATCATTGTTTTTAATGTGTATGTATATACCTGTCAGCCTAAATTTCAAAAGAACTTAAAGAATGCTTGGCAAAACATCATTTAGGGAGTTTTGTAGCAATCAGAGACAAGTCAGTACCAAGCAGAAATTCGGGGAGAGTAGGATACTCTGGAAAAAAATTCTCATTTGTGTGACATTGATTTTTTTTTTCCTTTATAGGTTGCCATGGTGACAGACTATGGAGCCTTTATCAAAATCCCAGGCTGTCGGAAGCAAGGTGGGAGTCTACAATTTGAAATTTAGCTCTCCCATTTCACTTTCTGTGCTGTAGCCCCCACCATATCATAATTATAAGTTTATATTTTTTCAGACAGTATTTTTTTTTTTTTGCATTTATGTTTTGTTTTTAGTATAGAGGTATGAATACAGACAAGTGGTAACATTAATTTTTAGCCTGTCCTTGTGGGTGTGTGAGTGTTGAGGTTTGAACCTAGAACCTCATGCATGCTAAAGCACATGCTCTACCACTGATCTATATACCTAAAACCCATTTATCATGTTATTTTTTATAATTTTTTTTTTTTTTTTAACATTTGTGGTTCTGGGGATTGAACTCAGGGACACTTTATGTAAACACTGAGCCATATCCCCTGTCCTTATTTTTTATTTTGAGATAGGGTCTTTATAAGTTGCTTAGGGCTTTGCTAAAGTTGCTCTAGCTGGCAATCCTCCTGCCTCAGTTTCCTGAATTGCTGGGATTATAGTCGTGCACCACTGCACTGGGCTCATTGCAGGTCTTGGCTCAGAAAAAGGTTGCTCTCTGACTTGGGAAGAAGGTTAGGGTATAGCTAATTGGATTTATTTCTGAAATCAACTCCTCCCTGGACTTCACTTGTGGCCCTAATCGCTTGACTTCTTTGGACATAAAAATTTATAGGTGGCAAGTTACTTCTGTGAAGTTGGCATTTGAATTTTCTGGTATGGTTCATGAAATGGAAATAGTATGTATATATGTATGTATGTATGTATGTATGTATGGGATTGAACCTAGGGTCTCACACATGCCAGTGTTTATGTTTTTAAGAGTTGGGTTCTGGCTGTCTTGCCCAGGCTGGTCTCAAATTCCTGAGCTCAAGTGATCCTCCTGCTTCAGCTTCCTGAGTAGATGGAGAAACAGGTGCATGCCACCACGCCCAGCTTCCAATACATATATTAGCCAGACGTGGTGGCGCACACCTGTAGTCCCAGTGGCTCATGAGGCTGAGGCAGGAGGATCTTAAATTTGAAGTCAACCTCAGCAATTTAGCAAGGCCTTGTCTCAAATAAAAAATAAAAAAGGGCTGGGGATAAGCACCCCTAGGTTCAATGCCCTGTACCAAAAGAAAAGAAAAGAAAAGAAAATTATAAATATAATACTTTAAATTTTCTTCACAATAGATAAACATCTGTTGAACATTTTGGAGATTCCCTCTTGCATCTATAATTTTGTTTATGAGAATAATTGTGTTAAGTATAAAAGTGGGATTCCACAAACAGGTGACCTGCCCAGCATGATTTAACTAGATAATGTCACAACTAAGACTAGAATTTAAACCTTAAGATTACTAGCCTCATGGGCTTTCTGCTTTATCACACAATGTGCTAGTGAATCCAGAGACTCAACTTGCCAGCTCCTTTTGCTGAAATAAGTCCAAAAAATTTTTTTTTAAAATTTTAGTTGTAAATGGACACAATACCTTTATTTTATTTATTTATTTTTACACGGTGCTGAGAATTGAATGTAGTGCCTTACACATGCTAGGCAAGCACTCTACCACTGAACTACAACCCCAGCCCCTAAGTTAAAAATTTTAACAGAAAGATACAGCCAAAGAGAAAGATATAGAAGAATATTTTATTATGTGAAAGTAAAAAAAAAAACTTCAAAAATCATAAGCAAAGTTGGGAAAATGAATTTGCAATACATGTGATAAAGGACTAATAAAAAAAGGAGGAGTAGTAGGAACAGGAACAACAATATGAAAATATAACTCACAGGAGAAAACTAAGTGATTTGGTCAATGTATTAAAAGGTGTTCATTCTTAGTATTGACAAAAAGTTACATAAATTAAGGTCCATTTGATAACGGAATACTGCTCAGCAATAAAAAGGAATAAGAATTGAGTATCAATACATGCAGCAACTTTGATCAATCTTCAGATAATTAAGCTAGGTGAAAAAAACTAATCCCAAAAGAGTTATACCCTTTATCATTCCATTTATGTAACATCCCTTTAAAAAATTATACTGAGGTATAATTCACATACTATACATTTTACCTAAAGTATACATTTCATTGGTTTTGGGTATATTCACAGTTTTACAACAATCACCACGATATAATTTAAGAATATTTTTATCTCCCCAGAAAGAAATTCTGTACCTCTCAGCAATCATCACATATTCTGTCTATTCCCCTAGCTTTAGGCAACCACCAATCTACTTTGTCTTTGTCTTTGTTTGCCTACCTATTCTGCTCATTTGTTATAAATGGAATCAGACAATATGTGGTCTTTTGTGACTAGCTGCTTTCACTTAGCATGTTTTCAAGATCCATCCGTTTTGTAGCATGTACTGCATTACTCCCCACTCCCCACCAGTCCAGGGATCAAACCCAGGACTTGCATGCTAGGCAGATGCTTTACCATTAGGCTATATCCCCTACCCTTATTTTATTTTAAGATGGGTTCTCACTAAGTTGCCGAGTCTGGTCTTGAACTTGCAATCCTCATGCCTCAGCCTCCCAAGCAACTGGGGCTGCAAGTTTGCACTACTACACTGGCTACTTCATTTCTTTTTATTGCCATTCCAAATCAATTTATTATAATTTAATTAGTGGTTGGTATTTGACTTGTTTCTGCTTTTTTGCCACTATGAATAGTGATGAACACTTGTATATAGAATATATTTTTTTTGATGTGTGTTTCATTTCTCTTGGGCATATAACTAGAGTGGAATCATAGGGTCATATGGTGTTTAACATCAGTTTTGAAGAACTGCCAAGCTGTTTTCCAAACTGCATCATTTTACATTTTCACACTTTTAAAGCAAGTGTGCATATGCCCTCTTTTTTGAGTCAGGTACTGGGAATTGGCCCTCAAACTCTATCACCGAACCACACCCCCAGACCCTTTTTTTTATGTTGAGTCTTGCTAAGTTGCCCAGGCTAGTCTTGAATTTGTGATCTTCCTTCTTCAGCCTCCCTACTCACTGGGGTTAGAGGTATACACCACCATACCCAACATGCCTATGTATTTTTTTTTAAAGTTATTGCATATGTTTGGAAGAATATTCAACAAATTTTTTTTTTTTTTTTTTTTTTTCCTCTTGAAATAGGTTCTTTTGCTAAATATTCCAGGCTGGCCTGGAACTTGTGATCCTCTTGTCTCAGCTTACTGAGTAACTGGGATTATAGGCATGCACAAATTTAGCCAGCTAACAAATTCTTAATAATAGTTGCCTTTGGGGAGCTGGGTTTACTAAGGGAGGGATGTACATGGAAGAGGGACTTTCACTTTTTGCCATATTTTAAAAATCTTTTTCTTCTGAAAAGCCCAACAGCTGATCTTTGGATAAAAAAGCCTTCCTCTAGCCTTGGAGACCACTGTGCTGCAGATTGCATCTTTGCATTAGAAATGGCTTACCAGTGGTTTTCAAGCTGGCAGTCAGCAGTCTGTAATTAAGTTTCTCATTTTATATTGGCTAGGATTTAATGAGGTGTAACTCATCCCCACCTCTACAGGACCTGCATCTCTTCCTGTCTGAAGGCAGATTTTCTTGTTAGTGTACTTGCCATCACTGCCAGTGCCTGAAAGTGCCATTTTTATTTAGACATTCATGTGACACTTTGGGAACTATCTGGGGATTAAAGGCTGCTACCTTTCAACAGTCAGTTTTCAACTTCCTTGTGTCTATCCTCTGTCAGGTAATGCCTCTGATTGTGGGTGACAGCTTACAAGTGAACCTGTCAATCTGAAGCTGTGCTGAAACAAGCCTTGGAGAGGGCTTGTTTCACACAAGGTTCTAGTGATAAATGGGTTGTGGGTGTGTAGATCAGTGGTAGAACATGTGCTTAGCATGCCTGAGGTTCTAGGTTCAAAGGCAATACACACACGCGCACACACACACACACACACACACACACATACACAAACACAAGGACTTGCTAAAAATTTTGTTACCGCTTGTCTATATTCATACCTCTACGGTAAAAACAAAATAAAACATAAATGCAAAAAAAATGCTGTCTGAAAAATGTAGAACCTATTATTAGAAATTTAGGTGTGGGCCAGGTATGTAGCACTTGTCTAGTATGCACAGGTCCTGGATTCAATTCCCAGCACTACAAATGGGTGGCGGGAGAGGAACTGGGAAGAAATCTAGATAAAAACTGCTTCCCTGTCACGCAGCACAGCAAGCAAAGCATTTTTGTTTGCTTCTGTTTCATCCTGGAGCATATATTACATAGAATTGGTAATGTTTCCACTATTTATAGGCGAATTCATCTTTTTCTTTTTGTAATTGAAAAGAGAATCTAGATGGTAAAGCCCACTATGTGCCTAGGCTGTATATTATGACATAGCCTTGCTTCTAGGGCCATGAAGAACAAAATATGAGATTAAATCAAGCATAAGATAAAATCATGCAGTCAAGAGAGAGTAAACACTAAAGGTATGAGGCTGGTGTTGGCATGACAGTGCATATGGTTTTGCAGAGAACTTTAAAAAGAAAACAAGTAGGAAGAATACATTCTAAAATAATGGTAAAAGGTATGGTTTGATAAATACATCAATCGTTAACAGTTGTATGGTGTCATTATCAAGTGCTGTGTTATGTACAGTACATAATTGCATGTGCTGTACTTTTATAGGACTAATAGCATGGTAGGTTTACACCACCATCACCAAACACGTGAGTAATACATTTTTCTATGACATCACTATGCATTAGGAAATTTCTGCTCCATTATAATCTTATGGGACCACCACTGCATATGCAGTCCATCATTGACTAAAATGTTTTTATGTGGCACTTGACTATTTACATAGCATTTACATTGTATTAGGTATTATAAATAATTTAGAGATGATTTAAAGTACAGGGGAGGGAGCTGGCTCGCCAAACTCAGAGGCAGAGCTTGTGCTTAACATGCGCGTGTGTGCACGCGCACGCAAAATGTATTTGGGAGGATATGTATAAGTTCTTTGCAGATACTGTGCCTTTAAGGCACTGCAGAATTTGGTATCTGAGGGGTTCCTGGAACCAATATTCTCACAAATACTGAGGGACGAAAGCCAAGGGACAACTCTGTCAACTTTGTGACCTTTAACAATTTATGTAACTCTAGACTATTTTCTCCTGGGAATCTGTGTCATAGAGTTGATATGAGAATTCAATGAATGGATGGATATGGTTTATCTAGAAGGGCACTTAGCACCAAATGAAGGGGCCCTAAATGTATACATAAATATTGGTGTCCTCTATTGTATCTATACACTTAATTCAGCTCTCGATGGTGTTTTTGTAACAACAAAATACTTCCCAACAATTTAGACTGCCTCTGAGAATGACTCTGTGGCAAATCCCTCATACAGAGCTTGAGATTAGATAAAGTAAAGCTGGTAATTGCCTATAAATCTGTGACTGAAATTATGGAGCACTCTAATGAGATAATCTGGGTGTATTTCATGGTGAAGGAATTGGAGGGCTATGAGTATAACTCATGTTAGAGTGCTTGCCTAGCATCCAGGAGACCCTGGGTTCCATCCCTAGCACCATGGAAAAAAATAGAGAAAGAAGGAGAGGATTGGAAAGGAATTGTAGTTTAGGAGACTAAAATATTAATTGACCGTATCATATTCTAAGGAGAGATTGTGTGAATAGGAAGTGAATTGTCAGCCTGGAACATAGTACAAGAGAGAGACTGAGAGTCTGAAGTTGGCGTGATGATAGGATCTAAAGAGATAGATTCTTTCCCCCAACCCCCACCCCCAGTACTGGGGATTGAAGCCAGGGACACTCTACCACCAGCCTACATCCCCAGCCATTTTATTTTTTATTTTGAAACTGAGTCTTGCAAAGTTACAAAGGCTGGCCTCAAACTTGCAGTCCTCCTGCCTCAGCCCCCTGAGTCACTGGGTTTACAGAGATGTGCCATCACGCACCACCGACATGGAATTTTATTTATGTATAAATATATAAATATAGTTGTAGATGGGCAATACCTTTATTTTGTTTAATTAGGTTCTTTTTTTTTTTTTTTAAATGCAGTGCTGGGGATCAAACTCAGTGCCTCATGTATGCTAGGCAAGTGCTCTACCACTGAGCCACAACCCCAGCACCGAGATGGATTTTTTTAATGAGGAAGTAATAGTCCATTAACCCTTCATGGAATGGAGATGTCTTTCAAAACATTTGTGTCCTTTTTGTTCTGATTCAGTTGAAGCAGAACTGGGAATGTGGCTCAGCAGTAGAGTGCTTGCCTAGCATGCGCAAGGCCCTGGGTTTGGTCCTCAGCACCACGTAAAGAAAAAAGAAATAAAATAAAGGCATTTTGTCCATTTACCATTACAGAAAAAAATTTTTTTAAAAAATGTTTTCAGCTGGGCACAGTAGCCCATGCCTGTAATCCCAGTGACTTGGGTTGCTGAGGCAGGAGGATTGTGAGTTCAAAGCCCACCTCAGCAAAATAGACCACAAAAAGGGCTGGGGATGTGGCTCAGTGGTTAAGTGCCCCTGGGTTCAATCCCCTGTACCAAAAAAAGAAAAAAAAAGTTTTCATCTGTACTGAATATGTATATTTTTCTTGTCATTAGTCCCTTAGCAACACAGTATAGCAACTATTGACATAGCATTTACATTGTATTAGATATTAAAGTAATATGGAGATGGTTTAATGTATTTTGGGTGAAGGTTATATACACAAACTATGTAATTTTGTTTGATGGACTTGTGTATCTGTAGATTTGGTTATCCTAGGGGAAGGGTCTTGAAGCCAATCCCACCCAGAATCTGAGGAACAGCTGCCCAAGCATCTGCACATTGAAGATTCCTCCACTTGAATCTCTGCTTCATACTCTTCCCCTGAGCTACAGACTTACATATGCAACCGTTTAGATTGAAGGGTAGACCATGTCCCTTGCTTAACTCATGTGTAAGCTAAGCTCTTCGGTAATACGCCATTAATGTCTTGCACCCTCCTGTAACTTATTACTATACATTCCCTTTTGGTCTGTGTTCAAATGAAACGGTTTTCCCATCTCTTCCTTTATTTGATGTAGGGAAGCAAGCTGAAGAAAGCAATGCATGGCGATATAGTCTGAATGTTATTTGGCTGATATTATCAATATGAATGTATATCTTATTTACTTTTGAGGTGCCTGGGATCAATCTCAGGTCTGGAACTCTGCCAAACTCAGGTCTGCTATACTGCCAAATTCAAGATTTTTTTTTTTCCCCAGTTCCGGGGGATCGAACCCAGGGCCTTGAACGTGCTAGGCAGGCACTCTACCACTGTGTCACATCCCTGGCCCTGAAACATAGTTTTAAATAATTTCAGTCATAGTGCCTAGATCAGTTAAAATTGACTTTTAAAGTATTTTTTATGGTTAGAAATAATGCATGCTTATTTTAGAAAAATAAGGGGGTAGCATCACATAAAAATAAAGCATGCTGTCCATCTACAACTACAAAAAATTTAAAGAAAATCCAACAAATATAAAAGAAAGAAAAAGAAAAAGAAGGGGGAAATGAAAGCAATCATTATACAGTATTACTACACCACAAAGATACTGTTAACATTTTGCTGGTTTTTTGGTTTGGTTTGGTTTGGGTACTAGAGGTTGAACCCAGTGCCTTGTGCATGACAGGCAAGTGCTCTACCACTCAGCTACACCCCTCAAGCCCCCTCTTTTTAAAAATTTTATTTTGAGGCAGATCTCATTAAGTTATATTCACACTGCCCTTGAACTGGAGATCCTCCTGTGTAGCTGAGATTACAGGCATGAGCCATGTTGCCAGGTTGTTATATTTCTTTTTAGTCAAATATCTATATAAAATTTAATATTGAGATTAATGTTACACTATTTAAAATTTGTAGCTTTTTATTCTTGATGAACCTTTAACATTCCTTATCTTTTAAAATATCTTTTGTAACATTTAATGGCATTAATCTGCCATTCAGATGCACCACATAATCATTTTAAACTGTTTCCAGTTTTTCATGGTTGATGCTTCTAGAAATGCCATCTTTATCTGAGAGAGATACTTGAATCAAAAGAATATCATGGCCAAGTGCAGTGGCCCATACCTGTAATCCCAGCGGCTCTGGAGGCTGAGGGAGGAGGATAGAAAGTTCAAAGCCAACCTCAGCGACAGGAGGCACTAAGCAACTCAGTGAGACCATGTTGCTAAATAAAATACAAAATAGAGCTGGGGATGTGACTCAGTGGTTGAGTACCCCTGAGGTCAATCTCTGGTACCTCAACCCCTCCGGCCCTGCCCAAAAAAAGAATAGCATGGGCTGGGTCGTAGCTCAGTGGTAGAGTGCTTGCCACATGTGAGGCACTGGATTTGATCCTTAGCACCACATAAAAAAGGTATTGTGTCCCTCTACAACTAAAAAAATTTTTTTTGTTTAAATGTACTTTGGGTTCAGGTAGAAGGACAAGTTATTGATGTCATTATCTCTTTGTGGTACTTTTAAGTAGGACTTCTGGTTTAAGGAAGAAAAATAATGTTCTCTCAAATATATTAGGTTTAATATTTCCTTCACAACTTAAGTTAACAATAGATGAAAGAGGTGAATTTTAACCGTGAGAGAACAGTCGCAGCCAAGAATATGTCAAGGTGAGAAGTTTCCCTTTTCTTCAAGGAATCTGAATTTCTTCTTCAAATTTTCCAATTAGGCAAGTCTGCTCATTATATCATCACAAGGGAAAAATAAAATCTGAGCTACATGAATTTTACCCAATTTGGAGATTATATATGGATCTAAAACTAAATACATAGCTTCCATAATGTATATAAAACATTTTGGAGACAGAAGTGTTACTCAGATAGGCCTTCAGAATCAGCTGATGTAGTACAGAAGACCCCATGATCATAGATAGAGAAAACAGTGGTTTCTAATAGGATTTCCAAACAAAGGGCAGATAAAAGTGTGGGATAGGGTGGGGGATATAGGAAAATAAGTCTTCCAGGCAACCTTAGGGAGGCAGTTGTTTTGGTTATGATTCCTGGCTCATGAACTTATGGTCATTCATCATAATTTTTTATTTTCTCTAGAAATAATTTCTCTATTGTGAAAACAAATGAAAAAGTTAAACTGCTAAACCATACTCATCATTAGAATTTTGGGTCATTTCTTTCCAATTTTTAAATGTATTTTAACCATAGGTTTCTGGTGCTGGGGATCAAACCTCAAGCTAGGTGCAGTGGCACGCACCTATGATCCCAGTTGCGTGGGAGGGTGAGGCAGGATCAAAGCCAGCCTCAGCAGCTTAGTGAGGCCCTAAGTAACTCAGTGAGACCCTGTCTCTAAATAAAACATAAAAACATAAAAAAGGGCTGGGGATCTGGCTCAGTGGTTAAGTATCCCTGGGTTCAATCCCCAGTATCAAAAACAGAAAAAAAAACAAAGACAAAAACTAAAAAAACCCTGGGATCTCATGTACTTGGCAAGTCTCTACCACTGAGCTACATCCCCAGCTCTATTTTAAGTTTTGTAATCATTCTATATAAGTGTGCATTATGTCACTGTTTTTATCATAGGAAAATGCTAGATGCCTATAGAACTTAAAACATAGTATTTACTAAGGAATATTTTTGTGTCATCTTTTGAATGGGTTTTCAAGTGACTATTCCCTAATTAATTTATCCCTTACCCTTGTTTTAGATATTAGGTTGTTTCTAAATTTTCCTGTCTTAATACATTGAGCCTTATCCTAGCAGGTGGGTCACTTGAGCCCAGGAATTTGAGGCCAGCCTGGGCAATGGAGACTCTTAAAGAAAAAAAAAAAGTTAGTTTAGATTTCTGGAAGTGATGATGGTGAGATTAGTTATTAGACAGTACTCTTGAGGAGGGCAGAAGCATAGTTAAGAAACATTTTAGCCAGGGCTGGGGAGATAGCTCAGTCGGTAGAGTGCTTGCCTTGCAAGCACAAGGCCCTGGGTTCGATCCCCAGCACCCAAAAAAAAAAAAAAAAACAGAAACATTTTAGCCAATCTTACTGGGGACTTGCAGAATAGATCTAACTTCATCCTTGACTGTTACCGGATGCTGTTTCCACCCTCTTTGTTTCTTGTTTACCAGTACCCTTCTTCACTTCCTTCTGGCAACTCTTGCCATCTGCTGGTAAAGATGAGCACTGGCAGTTTTTTTGTAGTTTATAATCTTAATTTATTTGAAGATGATTGTCTTAGCTGATTTTGTGTATTGATGCCCAAACCAGTTAATTACTGTGTCAGGACAGGGGACAGTGAAATACCTTGATTGACTAAGCCTGTGTCTTATGCCCACAGTTGGAGGTTCAGTCAGCTTCAATCCAGTCACATGGACTGACCAGATTATTTTAGAATGTAGGGAGGGTGGCTCTCCCAAGGAAAGGACCTTGGATAGACAGAAAAGGATGTTTCCTATAAATGTTTCACTAAATGGTACTATATATTATTTGATTTTAAATTATTTTTACTATATAATTTTTGTTTTTGTGTGTGGTGTTGGGCAACAAATTCACCTTATGCATGCTAGATAAGTGCTCTACCACTAAGTTACATCCCTGGACCTATCTTTCTTTTTTTTTTTTTTTTTTTTTTTTTTGTGGTGCTGGGGATTAAACCCAGGGCCTTATGCCATTTGACAGATTTACCATAGTTTGCTAGGCTGGTCATTTATAATTCTTATTTTTTTAACTTTTGTAAAAAATAATACTGCAAATGTTTTATGCCCATGGATTTTTGCCTCTCGATTTTTTTTCTTTGGAAAAATTTTCAACAGTAAAAATATAAATATCTTTATGTCTTTGCTTTCAAAGAATTTTACCAACTTGTATTTCTGCCAGTATTTTTGCTGTTATTTTATCACATATTTACTAATATTGAGTAGTTGTTGTTTTGTTTGTTAATTTGTTTTGGTGCTGGAGATTAAACCCAGGGCATAGCCCATCCATGCTCACTAAGCACCTGCTCTACCATTAAACTGTACCCCCGGGCAAGCAGTATTCTAAAGAATGTTTGCTTGTTAATTAGGTATTAAATATGATCTCAAATTGTTTAATTTGTAGTTTTAAATGAATTTACATTTTTCAGTAAAAATTCTCACTTTTCACTTGCATTCCTCTACTCCTGTCCTCTTACCCAGTCATTTAGAGTATACATATCAGACATGCCCTCTGCTGTGTTTTAATTTTCCTTCTTGTCCCCAGGTCTGGTCCATCGAACTCACATGTCCTCCTGTCGGGTGGACAAGCCTTCTGAGATAGTAGATGTCGGAGACAAAGTGTGGGTGAAACTGATTGGCCGAGAGGTAAGGTTCCATGCAGCTTCACGTGGTTAGAAAGGGTTCAGAAAAACGGATGTGTTCTTGAAATTTTATGATGGTGCATGTGAAAATATTGTTAATTGTGGCTGATAATATTATTTTTAAATCCTATCACAATTATCTGCTTTTAATTTAAATCTGGTTTTCTGTCCTGCAAATTCAGAAGGAATGAAGTGAACTCTGAGCGTGTTAAAATAAATGGATATTTATAAAACTGTCTTCCCAGGTGCTGGAAAAGAAGAAAAAAGAAAGGGAGGGGGAAAAAAAAACAAGAAAAGAAAAGGAAACTTAATTTATGGGTTAGGTCTTTATCACAAATAACAAAGAATACCTGCCAGATATACTTCAATTGGACCATAATAAAGAACAGAGAGAGTTTATAGTCGTTTTTCCTAACATCTGGCACCATTCAATACAGGAGAAGTGAGAATTATCTCACGCACCCTGTGAATAACAACTCACTTAAGGGCATGAGGGCTGTGGGTATAGGCAGACCACAGGTGACAAGGGAACATCTACACCTCCTGCTCTAATACCTGGGAATGGCAGGGGGGATGGGCCTGAAAAAGCTATTATTCAACAGTAATGCTTAATGTGTGTTAGGTTTGCGAAACAAAGAGTGAAGCAGATATAAATGGTTCCCGCTACAGTAGACCTTATACAGAATATAAGTGAAAGGCACAATTTTTAAGAAGTAAACAAACTAGGTATGGTGGTGCACACCTGAAATCTCAATACTCAGGAGGCTGAGGCAGGAGGATCACAAGTTCCAGGCCAGCCTTAGCAACTTAGGAAGACCCTGTCTCAAAATAAGAAATATTTTGGGGATGTGACTCAATGATAAAGCACCCCTGGGTTCAATCCTAGATATTCCCCCCAAAAAACAGAGAAAGTAAAAGTACTCCAAGTATTATATTGTGTTCAAACAATGTTGAAGGTAGATTTAGATAAAGTTGTCAAGAAAAGGCTCTCTGAGGAAATGGTACATGAGCTGAAACCCAAAGGAAAGGAACCAGTCACATGAAGAGTTGGGGAAAGAACATTCCAGGCAGAGAAAATAGCTTTTTTTGCAAAGTTGCTGAAGTAAAAAAGGACATTATGTGTGTTGCAGGAAGCAAAAGAATACCAATGTGACTAACAAGTGTCCTGCTTGAATAAGCCCTAACCCAAGTCCAGAAGGAATGTTCTAAAATCTGTTCTGGGTTTATGGGTCTCTGAACCAATCCGTATGCTGAACTTCTTTCAGCTTTTATTTTCTGTCTGGTTACCTCCCCAGGCCTTGGATTTCTGAGCAACTATTTCTGTCTTTCCCCCAGTGGGACAGGAATGGGATGAAGACCATTTCCTACAACTCTTCTGTCATGGGGTTTCCTCTTGTGCTTCTTTGTACTTCTAGCACTGTGCCTTGTCCATTAGGGGAGCTTGGTGTTCATTATGGTGGTTAAAGCTGTAATTCTTAGCTAATTTTAGATTGGCGGTCTAAAGTATGTACTTACAGTTTTTACTCTTTTTTTGTCTTTTTCAGATGAAAAATGATAGAATAAAAGTATCCCTCTCCATGAAAGTTGTCAACCAAGGGACTGGGAAAGACCTTGATCCCAACAACGTTATCATTGAGTAGGTAAAAGGTTTGGGAAAACTAGAATCCTACCTCCCAAAGCACAGAATGCTGTGGTAAATCAGTCTGAACTGGGAACTCTACCATTTATAGACTTCGTGATGTCGATAAGTTATGCAGACTTTATGATCTTTGGTTTTTAGTGGTATGAAGTGTAAATAGGGAGCTGGGGTTGTGGCTCAGTGGGAGAGCACTTGCCTAGCACAGGTGAGGCACTGGGTTCAATCCTCAGCACCACATAAAAATAAAATAAAGGTATTGTGTCCACCTGTAAGTGAAGAATATATATATTTTAGTTTTTAAAATTTTTTTGTGGTGCTGGGGATTGAATTCAGGGCCTTGTGCTTGCAAGGCGAGCACTCTACCAACTGAGCTATCTCCCCAGTCCAAGAATATATATATTTTAAAAAGTGGAAACAGCACTTTATTGCATAGAATTCTAGGATGAAAAACTAACACAAATCTCATAGTGCAGGAGTACTCCATTTGTAATTTAGTTTCCCTCCTCTTTTTTTTTTTTTGGAGGATTGAACCCAGGGGCGCTTTACCACTGAGCTATATCCCTGGCCCTTTTTATATTTTGTTTAAAGACAGAGTCTTGCTTAGTTGCTTAGGACCTCTCTAAGTTGCTGAGGCTGACTTTGAACTTGTACTTTCCTGTCCAAGTCTCCAGAGCCATTGTAATTATAGGCGTGTACCACTGTGCCCTGCTGCTTCCTTCCTTTTAATCTCTTTCTGCTTTTCCCTTGGCCAAAGAGCATTCACAAAGTACTGTTACTTGCCTCTCTCCTAGTAATTTCTTCACTGGGGCCAAAGAAGTGCATTGACCATTTGTAGGGTAGAGTAATCTAGGAGCATGTTCATTGGGATTTAGACTCCTGCATCTTGTGAACACAGCACCTTACTTTCATTTACTCTTCTGACTTATATTTAGAAATAGAAAATGTTTCTATTAATCTAGGATAATGTCTGGTAATACAGGAAATTTGGTGTCTTAAATTCTTTCTAGAATCTCTAACTAAGAGTTTTGGCCCCCTATATCCCTTGAGGCATCTTAGGGGATTTATTAATTATTTTCAGTGTTTCAGAAAGTCAACCAAAATAAAAATTTATCTTCAGGTTAACCATGATTGCTTTTGATGATAAAATATCACATTATTTCTCACATAATAATTAGTCCATTGTAGTTATGTCACTGACTAATAAAACATTAGGACAATTAATAAATGATATTTGGGGGTTGCAAAAAAATTGAAAACCCTCATGTTTTTAGTTCTGAGCCAAATCACTTTGGATATGAAGTGATGGTTATTGAATACATAGTATGTGCCAGGCATTGTGGAAGGCAATTTTTGCACATTAGGGTTGTAACTCTCTTGCCTCTTTTTTGCCCTTTGGTACTAGAGATTGCTATACCACTGTGCTACAACTCCAGCAGTGTGCATGTAACGCTCATAACCTGCATTTTATTTTATATTTCTGTTTTCAAGCTTGGAGCTTGATGATAAGTAACTAGCCTCTAGTTATATGACAAATTATAGTGGGTCAAGGACTTAAATCTAGGTCCTGATGTTAGTGCTAATGCTTTCTGCACCACAGAATTCTAGCTGTTACATGAGAATTTTTCGTATTTTTGTAGTTTAGTCTCTAAATATTGACGTTTGTAGTACTAATTATTGACAAAACACTTTCTAGTTTCACTAGGAATTTTTATTAACTCAGAAATATTCTTTAAGTCTGGCTCTTACTGATTGCATTGTAATAAATTACTTTTGCTCCAAAGAATCCTATGCTAAACAGACTCATTAAAAAGCAGTGTAGTTTTCCAAAGCAACCCTTAAAATGGTAACATAAAACAAGTACTGTAAAAGAACTAACTCTGTTTCTCAGAAAAAGGTAAGGTAGGGGAAAGGCTTTCTGGTTTGGGGCCATAGGTGTCTTGTGTGTGGGCTATTTCTAGTACTAACCAAGTTTCTGACATATTAGCTTTTGTTGTAAATAAATGTAAGTGCATCCAGGAAAGAAGCACAGCATAATAGAAGGATTCTAGGTTTTAAAGTTAGACTTGAATTAGAAAGAATCCTAGTTCTGTTCCAACCTAGTATATGATCTTGAGCACATTACTGCATCTCTATACACTGCTTCTTCACTATAAAATGAGGGTACACATATCTCAGAAATGATGAAATTATTTTAGTAAAATCTTATTGGTCAGGAGCTATTTTAGTGTCTATAGTAAACACACTAGATAATTATTTGTAGTTATTATTTTAAATCTTATTTTTCTTCTAATATCTGATATTTTCATCTTTTCTTTTGAAAGAATGTATACAAACCATGAAAACAGGGCCACATTTTGTCCTTTTTACCTCCCATAGTGCTTGATGTATAATATTTGTTTAGTTTACACATTTATTCAACAATCATAGACAGCATGAGTGGTTTGCATAAAAGGTTCTAGGAATTAGCCGGAAGAGGAAGAGTTGATTTCAGGCCATGATGGAAGGATTTTATTGCCATTTGCCTCTCCTCCCCAAAATCAGACTAATGGTTACCCTGTGGGAGGTGTGGTGACTAGAAGTGAGCATGAGGTGCTAGTTAAATTGTTTTTTTACTGAGTACTAGTTTTATGGATATATTCAGATTGTGAAAATGAAGTAAGCTGTGTTCTTAGTACAAGAACATGCATATTATACTTTGATCAGAAGTTTATAATTTTTAAAAAGTGCTGTGGGAAAGAATAAACAAAGATTAATTCTAGCCGAGAACCTCAGGGAAGAAGACTTGATAGATAGGAGTCTTGAAATATTTGGGTGTTGTAGTGAAGTGGTATGTTCAGGTGGAACCACCTGAACAAAAGCAGTGAAATAGTCACATCTGGCCAGAACTTATTGTATAAGTAAAAATGAGGCTGGAAAAGTAATTAGAGACAGATTGAAAGGCCTTGAATGTCAAGGTGAGAAATTTGGACTTGATTTTCTAGAAAACCTAGATGGTCTTTTAAATCCAATAGTGACCTGGTAAGTATTATAGGATGGTTAGCATAGTGAGTAATTATATTTTCATTCTCTGCACATTAGTGAGATGTCACCTAGACTCATTCATAATTGTTAATTCAAAGCCTTGTTCTGAATGGAAAAAAAATGGCTATTTCACATCATTGCTTTCACTGCCTGTCTTATTCTGCCCCAACATGTTTTCTTCTCTCTCCTTTCTTTTGTCAAAAACAAAACAAGCCTTACCTTGAAGTATCTGTGGTGCATCTCTTAAGGGGACCAACAGTCAGTATCTTTTTCTTTTTTTTTAATATTTTTTTAGTTGTCAATAGATCTTCTACTTTTATTTATTTTTATGTGGTGCTGAGTATTGAACCCAGGGTCTCACACATGCCAGGCAAGCGCTGTACCACTGAGCCACAACTTCAACCCCTATCTTTTTCATTATAGGCAAGAAGAGAGGCGGAGGCGGTCCTTCCAGGATTACACTGGACAGAAGATCACCCTTGAGGCTGTGCTGAACACGACCTGCAAAAAGTGCGGCTGTAAAGGTAAGGTGAAGTCTCTGCCACTTCTGTATTTCTCTCCTTGTGGAGGAAGGCCATAGCCCATGGTTGTTTAACTTACCCTGTTTTTTAGCCAACCTGTGGATATACCCGTACATGCTGTTATTCCTGCCACACTTACATCAGAGGGTGTGGCTTGAATTTTTTCTGTTTACTTTTCTGAATGCTGGCCCTGTGAGATAACCTCACCTTGTACCCCCTCACTCCACAGCTGATGTCCTGTCTGGCTGGGCAAGGTCCCCATGAACTAAGCCAGGAAGAGCCAGAATGTTTGATTATGGTTTATACTTTAAATTTTAAAGGACAATTATTGTTCTGCAAAAATTAAGTGATATGGAAATACATTCCTTAAGGATCCAAGTTACTCTTTCTTCCTCATCTTTATTTCTTTCAAGAGTTCTAAATACAATACCTTTAATACACAGAAGATAGAATACTCACTTCCTTCTAGCTGTATTTCCTCAGGTTTCTTCTAGTCTTACTCAAATATTAAAAAGCTCTTTCAGCCTGACTTCCCTTGTTGGAGCTATAATGAGAAGGACTGCCAGCTTCTCATTTTCAGAGTGACCTCATTTCATCACCTTTTCTCCCCAGCCTTCCATCTAGCCTGCTCTGTTCATCTTTCTACAGCTGGTAGCAGATGTGTGCCCTGGTTGAAGTTGTGGGGAGTAAGCCCCCATTTATTACTAGCATAGAGGGAAGAATGGAAAAGTAAAATTAAGAGAAAGAATACCTCCTCAGGGAAATTGTGGGTACATTCCAAATATTTGGAGAACTCTGTACTCCAAATATTCCTTTTCCAGGCACCACCAAGTTTCTGGACCCAGCAGTGCAAAGTAGTGTTCACATGGCTTTTTAATTATCTCATGCAGTTACTCTGTGCCCCCAAAACAGAATTACCAGAAATTTAACAAAACTATCTGTGTAGGGCACAGCATCTGTTAATAGCCCCCCAGTAGCACCGATGGCTCAGGAAGGGCGGAATCTCCTACTTTCAACTTGTATACCCCAGGCAGCACATAAAGTAGAAAAGAATAAGTAGAGGTGGAATTTGTCCCAGTCAGCAAAGATCAGGCCAAAGGTTGGTAGTTTTGGTGCAGCAAAAAGAGCATAGGGCAGGGAGGCACGGGAGCTGTAAGAAGTTTTAGCTCTGTAGCTATCTGTATGACCTTGAGCTACTTTTTAACTCTAGGCCCTCACAGTCTACAAATTCAGGATGTTGGATTTGATGATTTCTAAGGCCCTTGCCAGGCCTGACAATCTGTGAATGTTCATTGCCTCTAGGTGTCTGTGCCTGTCTCTCTGTGTGTTAACTTGGATGTGAGTGCCCACTTCCTGCCAGCTATCTTTCTTTAAGGCTTGGCCTGCCACTTAGCTCCCTCTGATAAGCATCCTGCTCTCTAGAGCAGCCTTGAATTGTCAGGAATAAGTTCCCAAACTGATCTTTAAAAATTAATAACCCTAAGGGAGGGCAGTCCAAGCCTGCATCCTCATATCCTCTGCCATTTCCAAAGCAGCACCAGTGTTTCCTGTGGCTCTTAATGTCGACTACTCATCTGGCTCTGGTTTATTGAACAAAGCCATCTTGAGGTGACAGAAAATCTGGTCTGAACTGACTCAATATCTCCTGAAGCAGTGAGCTCCTATCAGTAACCTCTGGGGAAGAGCCACCTGCTGAGAGAAGAGAGTCTTTCTCCCTCTCTACCTTTTCTGCTTTTCTTCTTCAGGCCACTTTGCAAAAGATTGCTTCATGCAGCCAGGTGGGACCAGATATTCTTTGATACCTGATGAGGAAGAGGAGAAAGAAGAGACAAAGTCAGCAGAATTTGAGAAACCTGATCCTTTGAGGAATTCTTCCCGGAAAAGAAAGAAGGTGAGTGTTTTCTTGCTTGTGTTTCTCATATTTTTTCAAGTTTTAAAATAAAAATGTACTTTTTGCAGAAATTTTAGAAATACTAAAAACAAAGAAAATCATGATCTCCAGTAATCTTTCCACTCATTTGCTTTCTAGTATTTCTAGTATTTTCTAATCTTTTATAGGTCATAATAAATAAATATATATATATACACGTATATATGTGTGTGTGTACATATAAACACATATACATGTAAATATAAAATTATGGTCACACTAGGTATATTTTATACTCTTAATTTTTTCATTTTAGTTTTTAGTTGTAATTGTTCTTCAAAAACTTGCTGTAAGAGCAACACAGTATTCTACCTCATGACTATATGATTATTTATTTGTTTTCTGATTATTGAATATTTTATGTTACTTCAAACCTAAATTTTTGGCTACATCATATACTGTTTTCTAAGGTTAGATTCTGAAGTAAGATTACTGGGTTAAGATTTTAAGGCTCGATAACATTTTATAAAACTGGTTTCAGAAAGTACTTATCTATCCCCAGCAGTGTAAACATTATCTGTCTTCACCAAGTTCTGTCTCTTTTCTACTGCTTGGAGCAGAGAGCAGTTTATAAAATAGACTATACTGTAAAGAAACCTTGCATCAGTAGCATGCTACACAAAAACGAAAGAACTCTGCTATAGTTTGGTCAGAAAATGACATTCTATTGGGTAGGATTTTTCTTTCAGTACTTTGAGTTGAATCCAGGGGCAATTTACCAAATCTCTTTTTGGGTACCAGGGATTGAGCCCAGGGGTACTTAACCACTGAGCCACATCCCGATCCCTTCTTATTTTTTATTGTGAGACAGGGTCTTGCTAAGTTGCTTAAGGCCTCAACCTCCTGAGCTCTGGGATTATAGGCACATGCTACCATACTCAGCCATCCCCAATCTTTTTATGTTTTATTTTGAGATAGGGCTCACTAAGTTGCTGAGGCTGACCTAGAACTTGGGATCCTCCTGCCTCAATCTCCTGAGTCACTGGGATTACAAGCATGTGCCGCCACATGGTGGCCCACAGCGCTTGTGTAGGATTTTTCTATGACCAATTATTTAATTTTGTTTCTAGATCTTTGGCACTCTTATTGAATGGTAATTTTGCGCCAGGTATTGTAAACTCTAGTAATACGACGACTGTGGTGAAATTCTTGCCCTCAGTGGGCATTATCTACAAATTAAGTATTATCTTCATTTTACAGATGAGGAAGAGACCATTATACCATAGTAAGAATTAGTCGGTATATGAATGATAATTTATTGATCTATATTTTCTCTCCCTGGGTGATCCTATGCCTCCTAAGATTTAACTGCCTTGAGGACTTCCACATCTCTAACCAGTATCCCATAAGTACCTCAGACTTTGGTTCAAGTCATTTAAACCTAGGTTTGAAGCCCTTCTGTGCTATTTACCGGCTGTGTAATTTGGGGCTGGCTTCAGACCCTTCATTTGCAAAGTGGGATTGTTGTGATCTTTGATGGCACTGTTCCTTGCAGAGGACTAGCCCAGCTCCCAGAAATAGATGTCACTAACAAATATTTTCTAATTAATGCTATCATGACTACCTTAATCTCTTCTTTACCTCCTCCCCACTGCTCCCTACCAAAATCATTTTTGTCCTTCAATATATTACCTATTTTAATGGCAGCAGTACCCTCCCAGTCTCCCAAGAAAGACACCAATATGCCATTTATTTTCCTCTCATTTTCATTCTACATTTAGGCAGTCACCAAGTCCTGCCAGGGGCACATTTTAAACATCTCAAAATTCTGTTCCTCCCTCCTTCTTCCCCTACTACAGTACACTTCATCCCCTTACATCTCTCACATTCAGACTATTGAAGTAGCCTGAGGAGTTTTAGAAAACACATTTGCCCCTATTTCTTAGGTACCAAGTTTGCAGGGCCTAGAATCAATCAGATTTTTTTTAATACAGCACCTTCTTTAACTCACTGCCATTGTTCGTTGTTGATTTTTCACCCACTGCTTTAACTCTGAACATCAGAGTGCTCCATGGTAATTTGTCCTGTTGTGTGGTTTTAAACACTATCTGTATACTAATAACCTCCAAATTAAGAACGTCTATTCTTACTTTTATCCAAATCTGACCTTTTCTCTGAAACTCTAAATTTAGATAACAGGCTGTCTATGTGACATCTCCATCTGGTTGTCTAGTTGACTTCAAGCTTGACACACCCCAAAACTTAATTCTCTTACCCAAAGCTACCCTTTCCACATACATCCCTGTCTCAGTGATGGATCACATTCACCCCTTTTGATCAAGTCCAAATCTGTAGACTTTGGATATAGTATTTTGTTTTGTTTGTTTGTTTGTTTGTTTGTTTCTTTAATTATGATGCCAATGAATATAACATAAAATTTACTACCTTAACCACTTTAAGTCTATAGTCAGTGTTAAATACATTCATGTTGTTCTACAACCATCATCACCATTCATCTGGAGAACTCTCTTCATCTTGCAAAACTAGAACTCTGTTCCTATTCAGTAACTCCCCTCCTCCTTTCCGTTGGCCCTTGGAAGCCCATTTTCCTGTCTCTATGAATTTAGCAGTCTAGGTGCCTCATGTTATACAGAGTTTTTCTTTTTGTGACTGGCTCATTTCACTTAGCATAATGTCCTCAGGGTTCATCCATACTATAGCATGTGTCAGAATTTCCTAACTTTTTAAGGCTAAATAGTATTTTCTTGTATGTCTATACCACACTTGGTGTATTCATCCATCGATAGACTTTTGGGTTACTAATACCTTTTATCTGTTGTGAATAATGCTACTGTGAGCAGGGGTTTCAAATATCTCTTTGAGACCCTGTTTTCATTTCTTTGTGGCATATACCTAGAATGGAATTTTTGGATTATATATTAATTCAATTTAATATTATGAGGAACCACTGTGCTATCTCCCATTGTGTCATTTT
The DNA here is from genome assembly GCF_902686455.1 of Sciurus vulgaris. Taxonomy (NCBI): domain Eukaryota; kingdom Metazoa; phylum Chordata; class Mammalia; order Rodentia; family Sciuridae; genus Sciurus; species Sciurus vulgaris. The sequence continues at coordinate 22,557,601 of NC_136461.1, forward strand.
ATGTTTTCACCAGAAATTTAGAGAATACGTGTTTGCTCCTGTTAAAATTTCTCCCCATCCTCACCAACACTTATTTTCTGGCATCTCATTTTAGTTTAGTGGGGTTTTATTTTTTTTGTTTGTTTTTTTTGGTTGGGCGGGTACCAGGGATTGAACTCAGGAGTACTCAACTACTGAGCCACATCCACAGCCCTGTTTTGTATTTTTATCTAGAGACAGGGTCTCACCAAGTTGCTTAGCGTCTCACTGTTGCTGAGGCTGGCTTTGAACTCAAGATTCTCCTGCCTTAGCCTTCCGAGCTGCTGGGATTATAGGCGTGTGCCACCACGCCTGGCTCTCATTTTAGTTTTGATTTGGATTTCCCTAATGATTTGTGATGTTGAACATCTTTTCACGTTCTTACTGGCCATTTGTATATCTTCTTTGAAGAAATGTTCATTCAAAGGTTTTGCCCATTTTTGAATCACATTGTGTATTTTTTTTGTTGTTTTTTAATTGTTGAGATTCTTCTTGTGCTCTGAATATCCCGTCAAATGTATGATTTGCAACTGAGTGGGGTGGCGCCTTCTTGTAATCTTATCTACTCCATGGTCTGAGGCAGGAGGATTGCAGTTAAGTTCAAGGCCAGCCTGGCAATACACCAAGACCCTTGTCTCAAAAAGAAAAGAAAAAGATACATGATTTTCAAACATTTCCTCCCATTTCATAGTTTGCTTTTTAACTCTGTTAATAGGTGTCCTTTTCCCCCTACCTTCAGATTTATTTTTTAAAAATTGTGGTAAAGAACATATAACAAAATTTACCATCTTAACTTTTTTTGGGGGCAGTCCTAGGAATGAAAACCATGGCCTCACACATGCTGGGTGTACACTCCTACCACTGAGCTATACTCCCAGCCCCCATCTTAACTAATTTTTAAGTGTGTAGTTTAGTAGTGTATATTTACCTGATGGCATTCCTTGCACATATAATTTGATGAAGTGAAAGTGACCTTTTTCTTTCACTGATTAAACCCAGGGATGCTTTACCACTGATCCACATCCCCAGTTCTTTAAATTATTTTATTTTGAGTCAGGTTTTGCTAAGCTGCTGAGGGTCTTGCTAGATTGCTAAGTCTGGCCTAGAACTTACAATCCTCCTGCCTCAGCATACTGAGTTGCTAGGATTGTGGGCATGTGCCCCTGTGCCCATCTGGTCCAAAAGTGTTTTTGCATGCAGGTATCCAGTTTTCTCAAGACCACCTATTAAGAAGATTCTACTGAGCCATTGCATTACATTGAGCTCCACAGAGACAGCGCCAGGGCAAGTGAGAGCCGGATGGGCAACTCTGTGCCCCGCTGAGGAAAAACAGCTAAGACGGGCAAAGGAGCTCCTAAGAAGCTGAGAGGCAAAATGCCATCACGTGCATTCTTTGTGCAAACTGCCGGGAGGAGCACAAGAAGGAGCACCCAGCTGCTTCAGTTAACTTCACAGAGTCTTCTAAGAAGTGCTCAGAGAGATGGAAGACCATGTCTACTAAAGAGAAAGGAGAATTTGAAGACATGGCAAAGATGGACAAGGCCTGTTATGAAAGAGAAATGAAAACCTATATCCCTCCTAAAGGGGAGACAAAAAAGAAGTTCAAGGATCCCAGTGCATCCAAGAGGCCTCCGGTGGCCTGTCCATTGGTGATGTTGCAAAGAAACAGAGATACGGAATCACTGCTGCAGATGAAAAGCAGCCTTAGGGAAAGAAGGCTGCTGAGCTGAAGGAAAAATACGAAAGGGATATTGCTGCCTACTGAGCTACAGGAAAACCTGATGCAGCAAAAAAGGGAGTCGTCAAGGCTGAAAAAAGCAAGAAAAAGAAGGAAGAGGAGGAAGATGAAGAGGATGAGAAGAAAGAGAAAGATGAAGAAGGTTATGATGATAAATAAGTTGGTTCTATCACAGTTTTTCTTTTCTTGTCTATAAAGCATTTAACCCCTTGTACACAACTCACTCCTTTTAAAAAAAAGACATTGAAATGTTAAAAAAAAAAAGGCTCTCCTTTCTCCACTGAATGATCTTGGCCCCCTCATTAAAAATCGTTTGACCATATACATGAGGGTTTTTCTGGGGTCTTTTTTCTATTCTGTGGGTCTCTGTGCCTATTCTTATGCCAGTCACCAATGTTTTGATTACTGTAGCTTAAGTAAGGAACTGAATCTTCCAACTTTGTTCCTCTTTTTCAAGATCATTTTGACTCTAAAGAGTCCTTTGAGATCCATGTGAATTTTAGGCTGGATTTTTCTATTTCACACACAAACACAAAATCATTGAGATTTTGATAGGGGTTTCACTGGATCTGTAGATCATTTTGAGTAGGTTGAACATATGGACATCCCTTTTTTGATTTTTAATTTTTTTTTTTTTCTGTACTGGGGATTGAACCCAGGACCTTGTGCATGCTTGGTGAGTGCTCTATCACTGAGCTACTTATCTATTCCCTGAATGGACATCTTAACCACATCAAATCTTCCATTTGGGCCTTTAAATTAATTAATTTTTTATTTATTTCATTTTATTTTATGATGCTGGGGATCAAACACAGGGCCTTGCACATGGTAAGCACATGCTTTACCACTGAATTACACCCTTAGCGCTCATGTCTTTAATGTTGTTCAGTAATATTTTATATTTTCAATATACAAGTCTTTCACCTCCAGCTGTTAGCTGCTGCCTATAATACAGACAGGACTAAAAAGAACATCTGCTTTGGGACCCAGCCCGAGTCATGTCCAGGTGCTACCACATGGGCCAGTCATCTGTCACCCTTGTTGAGGTTATAATTTCTTTTCCTGATAATTATGTCCATTTGATAAATTTGTTGATGAAGGTTAAATGAGATATGTGTGCAAAATGCCCAGCCCCAGCATCTAGAAAATTAAGTACTGTATACATGCTTACTGCTGTTATTCCCCTTTCTCAGTCTTTGCTTTTATTCTTGTTTTTCTTTCACATTGGATTGTTGCTGTCCTGTTTCAGAACTACAGAAAATGCTGCAGTAACCAGTATGTGCTTTTTTCCTAAAGAGATTCTTAGAGACATTTCAGCAGTGGCTTCTTCCCAGTTCTTCCTGACTTGTCAGCTGTGCACTCACATACCCTTTATCACTTTTTTCTTTTTAGACAGGGTCTCACTAAATTCCCCAGTCTGTCTTCGAACTCACCATTTTCCTACCTGAGCCATCCAAATAGCTGGAGTTATAGACCTGTAACACCATGTTCAGCTCACCCTTTATTTTCTGTTCCCCTTTGTACTTGAATGCAGTCCAGGGACCAGAGGAAGCTTTCAGCCCTCTAGGTCTTCCCCCTACTCAACTCCCAACATTCCTGCTGAACTTCAACTTCTGAAGTAACTGTTCTTTTGTTCTCTAGCTTAGGAATGCCCGATGTAAAATGTACCACTTGCTAGAGCCTGGGTTGTCTTTGTTCAGGCTGCAAAAGCACTTTTTTTTTCTTTTTTGGAGGGAGATGGGGGGAGTACTAGGGATTGAACTCAGAGCACCCAACCACTGAGCCACATCCCCACACTATTTTGTATTTTATTTAAAGACCAGGTCTTACTGAGTTGCTTAGGGCCTTGCTAAGTTGCTGAGGCTGGCTTTGAACCCGAGATCCTCCTGCCTCAGCCTCCCAAATCTCTGGGATTACAGGCAAGCATCACTATGCCTGGCGCAAAAAACACTTTTGAATTAAGATTGAGGTCTAGGAGAAGACCATCTCCCCAGTCCTTCACTAGCTGGGTTCCAGCGTGCCAGTGTCATCTTGTGATTTGTTTGCTCTTTATTCTCAACTGGTGTCCTTGAGAAAGAGAGTAAAGTAAAAATACTATCAAACTGTGTTAGAAAAGACAGTATTCTTGTTTAGCCTTGGTCAACTCATTTTATTTCCCCAAGTTGCAGTTTTTCCATCTATAAAATGAAAATAATAATTTATGACTTTTAGCTGAATATAGTGACATGGACCTATAATTCTAGCTACTTGTGAGGCTGAGGCAGGAAGAATTGCCAGTTAAAGGCCATCCTGGGTAAATAATGAGACACCATCTAAAAAAAAAAATCACTAATTTTGACCCTGACAGTTTTTTATTATTATTATTATTATTATTATTATTATTATTATTATTATTATAAGTGATGCAAAAAACTTGAAACTAGCTGTATGTAGTGGGGCACACCTAAAGACCAGGAGGCTATAGCAGGAGGATTGCAAGTTTGAGACCAGCCCCAGCAAATTATGCCCTGTTTCAAAATACAAAATAAAAATGGCTGGGGATATAGCTTAGTGGTAGAGTGCCCCTGGGTTCAATCCCCAGTACCACAAGAGGGGAAAAGAAAACAAAAACAAAATACTCAAAGCTGTGAGTGCTTTTAAATATTCTCATTTCCTTACCTAGGCTGGGCCAGGCTTGGAGGGAATTGGTCCCAGACTCTTGTTTACTTATTTACTTGCCCAGGACCCTAAGGAACAGACTCTGGTGAGACTTCCAAGCCCATAATATCCTGTGATGGACTTCTATGGTCTTGCCATCCAGGAATGTGCAACACCATAAGCCAAACCATCCGTTTGCTAAATCTCAGCTCCTCCCAGCCATGCTTGTTATAGCTTGGTACTGTGGGTCCAGGGAGCTTAGTACTCCACTGGGGATAATGAGAGTTTTGGTTTAATCGCTTTTCACAACTTTGACTCATCTGCTATAATTACTTGACCAAACTATAAGAACATCCTGGGAGTTCTCTGAAATAAGAGAAAAATGCTTTAGTGGACTGGGAGTATAGGTTGGTGGTAAAGCACTTGTGTAGCATGTGCAAAGACGATGGGCTTGATTCTCAGCACTGAAAAAAACACTTCTAGCTACCTACCTACCTCTGAGTAGTCATAACGTATCAAGCACTGTAATTAGAATTTATTTAATCCTCATAGCAGTCTTTGAAATTAGATACTCTAATTTATGGAAAACAGAGGTTCAGGAAAGGTAGGTTCTTTGTTTTGAGTGACATAGTAAGTTAAGTAGCAGAGCTAAAATTTGAATTTAATTCTTAATCCAAAATCATTCTTCTGACCATCATACCATGATGCCTCCCATAATTCTGTAGGAAGAGAGTCCTTGTGCTACATCAGGAGATTTCCATTCACATCATCCATATGCATATCCCAACCCTCCCTTTATGATCTGGGACAAGTGGCTTCCAACTTCGCAAAGCCATAGATAATTGTCTTATTAAATCCCCACATCCATGTGACATAAGTACTATACTTATCTGTTTTCCATTTGCAGAGGCTGAGCCTCAGTGAGGTGAGATGACTGACCAAGGTTACAGACTAGTAAATAGGACTCAGGTCTAGGATTGTCTTAACACCTAGTTCATTGTTCTTTCCCCTGTGATTTTACAGCTAACTTCTCCCATCTGGTTTATCAATCAGGCAAACTGGGCTCTCAGAATGTTGGTTGGAAGCCTGCAGGAGGAGCAGCAGCTTCACCCTTTTCTGTATTCTCCCTTTTTCCTCCCATGGTCTCTTTTAGAAACTTTAATAATGTGCTGGGAGCAGTAGCACACACCTGTAATCCCAGTGACTTGGGAGGCTTAGGCAGGAGGAGCGTGAGTTCAAAGCCAGCCTTAACAACTCAGGCCCTAGCAACTCAGTGAGACCCTGTCTCTAAATAAATTATAAAAAAGGGCTAGGGATCGCCTGCCTTTCACCTATCCATCACCCACCACCCAAGGTTCACTTCCTGATCATCCGACAGCAGTCAGCATACTGACCACAGACCACCAGTGGAGCACCAGCTGCCTGCTTTTGCCTGTCGCAGTACCTGCAGGTTTGGTTACACGTGGCTACTGCCATTTTGAGACAACAGCCAGGACTTGTAGGACCCCTGGCTGGACTGATTGCACCCCGCCTCCAGGACCTCTAGCCAACCACACCCATGCTCTGTGCTGCAGCTCCCTGTTTGCCAACACATTTGGAAGCCAGAGTGGCCATCTTGGATAATCCTGGAAGCTATATCTTCCATCTTTAGGTGGGCAAATCCCACCTGAGATGCCTGCTGGAGAGTGGAGGCTCATTTTCAGGTACCTCTCATACATCAGGCTACTGAAGATGGGGAGGTTTGAATACTATATGACTGTTACAGTATAGATTTTCTTTTTTCTCCTCATTGAAAAATTTTAAGTTTTTATTTCTTTACTTTTCTCACTCTCTTTTACTTTTGTTTACCTGTTCCCACGGAGTCTCTTTCTCCCTATTCGCATGCTAACAACCAACTTCTTTTGATTACACTCTCACTCTTTCTGTGATCTAGAACTTCTATATATTCTTTTCTTATCCCATTAACAGCTACATCCTACATCCCTCCGCATCCTCTTTGTCCTCCATTAGAAACTGCAGACCTTATTGCAAATCTGTTTGTTGTACTGAAGATAATTGAACTCATTCTGTTTATTATGATAATGTTAACATCCTCATAGGGGCTGTTTGGTCTAGGATTGCATACTGTCTGAACTGGGCACTGCTAATATTGATCTCCTTCTTAAAGAAAAGGTTTTGGAGACCTGTAGGGCCACTATAAGCCTATAGGGGGGAAACTGCAATACCCCAGATCTGCACTGCTAAAGGGGAAGATAAATGAATAACATGAAAAAACAAGAAAAGAAAATGATCCAAACAAACCTAGATTCTATATTCATAGAATCCAGTGACAGTATGGTAGATGAAATGTCAGAAAAGGACTTCAGATTATACTAATTAAAATGATTTGTGAAGCAAAGGATAAGAGAGCAAATTCAGGCAATGAATGATCATACCAATATAAGCAGTTGAAAGAGAAACTGCAGGAAGCAAAAGATGATTTCAAGAAAGAGATTCTCCAAAAAAAAAAAAACAAAACAAAACAAAACAAAACAAAAAAAAAAAAATGGAAATCCTTGAAATGAAGGAAACAATAAACCAAATAAAAAAACTCAATGGAAAGCATCACCAACAGACTAGACCACTTGGAAGACAGAACCTCAGACAATGAAGACAAAATATTTAATCTTGAAAATAAAGTTGCCCAAACAGAGAAGATAGTAAGAAATCATGAACAGATTCTCCAAGAACTATGGGACATCATGAAAAAGCCAAATTTAAGAATTATTGGGATTGAGGAAGGCACAGAGATACAAATCAAAGGAATGAACAACCTATTCAATGAAATAATATCAGAAAATTTCCCAAGCCTGAAGAATGAAATGGAAAATCAAATACAAGAGTCTTACAGAATACCAAATGCACAAAATCACAACAGATCCACACCAAGGCACATTATAATGAAAATCCCTAACATACAAAATAAAGATAGGATTTTGAAAAAGGGTTGGGGATGTAACTCAGTGGCTAAGTGCCCCTGGGTTCAATCTTCAGTACAAAAAAAGAAAAGAAAAAGAAATTTTCATAAGGCAACATAGATATTTGAAATTCAAGGAAAAGGCATAGATAATGTTTAAAACTGCTTAAACTTCCCCATAGAAGCCTAGAATCTGCTTTCCAGCTCTTGTATGGGTTTGTACTGGTTACTCTGGCAACATGGTGTGTGTGGGAGGGTCTAGTTTTGGGAAATTCTGAGCTTTGTTCTTTATCAATATATTCTTGTGAAGTGGTTTTTAAAGTTATATATAATAAATATTCAAGGATAGCAGGTAGAAGCTCATTGATGGCAGCGATTTTTTTTTTTTTTTTTCTCCAACAGGGTCTAACAGAAACCAGACTGGAAGATGACTCTTAAATCTTTTCTTCTGTGGCCTTAAATGAATCACTGTCTCTAGATAGATTAGTTAAGCTCTAAGGATCTCTTTCAGCTTTAGTATCCTGTACTTTTTAAAAAATGGAAGTAATAGAGCCAGGCATGGTGGCACATGTTATCTCTGCTACTTAGGAGGCTTCGACTTCGGCTTCGGCTTCAGGATTACAAGTTAAAAGCCAGCCTGAGCAACTTAGCAAGACCCAAAATAAAAGGACTGGGAAATAACTCAGTGGTGGAGCACTTGCCTACCATGCATGAGGCCCTGGGTTCAACCCCCCCAGTACTGCAAAAAAAAAAAAAAAGGTGGGGTGGGGAGGAGTGATAGATGTTTACTTTGTTTTTAAACCAAAGAAAGTGAAAGAACTCTGTCCTCCCTCCATTGATTTCATTCCTGAAATAACATTTATTACCAGTTGATGGGTCTTTTCCAGTGTTTTTCGTGTATTAGATATATATATAAGCATGTATTAATATGTACAGATAGCCTGATGGGGTAGCACAGGCCTGTAATCCCAGATACTCAGGAGGCTGAGGCAGGAGTCACAAGTTTGAGACCAGCCAGGGCAATTCAGTGAGATCCTTTCTTGAGATAAAAAGGGCTAGAGATATAGTTTAGCAGTAGAGTGACCCTGGGTTTACTCCCCAGTACCACAAAAAAAATTAAGAAATAAACAAACATACAACTAAATACAGATATATGTACACTATACAGTACACACATTTGTACACATGTACTCATATGTTGTATACACCGGAATTTACAATAGATACTGTATTGTCTTGGTTCTTTCACTTGTTTTGGCTATTTTTTGTACTCAAAATATTTACTTTAACATTTATTAAATGGCTCCCTTCTAATTACAGCTATTATTTTTTTAAAGCAAATATACACATACAATGTTGAACTTTAAATTTTTCTTTTCAGGAAAAGAAGAAAAAGAAACATAGAGACAGGAAGTCGTCTGACTCTGACAGCTCAGACTCTGAGAGTGATACAGGCAAGAAAGCAAAGCACACATCAAAAGATAGCAAGGCGGCAAAAAAGAAGAAAAAGAAGAAAAAGCATAAGAAGAAGCACAAGGAATGAGAGTAGAAAAGAGAGATGGGGGTGGTTGAGAGAATAAGGAACCAGGAGCTTTGTGCCTTGAAGCTCTGGCTCCTGAAAAGACTCATAGTGAGAATATGGCCTCCCACCCCACTGACTTCCATGGGAACGCAGCAAGCAGATTTGGGAGTTCCAGGTCAAAAGCAGCTGCCTAAATGAGTTTCTTTCCTTATTGCTTCTAATCCCTTTGCAAGTGACCCTTGAGGCCCACCCATTCATTTCACCTAACTTCCTTCATTCAGCAGGAGGTCTATTTACCCTCCCCAGCTGCCACTGCCAGAGCTCCTTTGTAGGAGTCCAGGCTAAAGCCACAGTACTGCTGTAGAGGTGAGTGCCTGGCTGTATTTGAACAATGACTGGCGCTTTCCTGTTGGTCTTCTTGAACCAGTTGATGGGGTAGTCTGTGCTGCATATGGGGGAGCACAGAGAAACTGGGAGCAGGAGGCAGAACATGGTGAGAAGTGGTGCTCACTTTTTCCATTCCCCAGTATGGTTCTATGCTAGAAGTGACAGCCAGTGACAACAGCCATAAAGCAGTTGTTTGCAGTTTGACTTATGTATGACATTCCAACAGACCACTGAACCAGACACCTGAAGCCAAGATCATTGCTCTCCTTTCTATTTACTACTGTATGAGTTGGCTAGTTCCACTTCAGGACTCTGCTTAAATTCCTGGCACTAAATGGAAATGTGTTTGGTTTTAAACCTACTGAAAGTTATTATTCTTATAATCCTTCTTCTTGGGTAACTTAACAGATTTATAGTCACTGAACCTGCATTAGTTGACAGAAAAACATTTAATATGTTCCCTTAGACTTTGGAGAGAAGCCCAGCCAAGGGCTGGTAACAGAGCTAGAATCGCTTGTAGGCCACAGCTTTCTTGAGGTCACTTATAAACCCTTCTGTAATGATCAGATGATCTCTTTCCCCAGAGTTGGTTAGAGAACCAGTAAGACTTATAACCTTGAGTACTAGCTTGGTGTATAGATGAGAGCTCAGCGGTCATCTTGACCAGTGGTCATCTCCTCCCACAAAAGCACAAACCTAGATCCTGTGAACCTACACAATGGGAAGGGAGTAACCACAGCATTCCACAAAGAGCCAGACCCAAAAGTACTCAATGCACGATGGGCCAGAGGTGACAGTTCAGTGGCCAACCCTCTAATGACTGGAATGGTAATTTGACCCAGGTAGGGGCAATGTCAAGGCAAGGTGTAGGTGCAGCTATCATTATTAGTATCCCTGAGACTGCCCATTATAGCTTCTCATCCAGTGTTTGATCTTGAGTGACCTTAAAGCAGTTATTTCTGCCGACTGACACACAGGGAAAGACTCCTAGAACCATGGCACCAAAGGCAACTGGGTCATCTTTGCTCTGCTTTATTGACCTCAGAGCACTCTTTGGATACAGTTTAAAAAACAAAACAAAACAAAACCACACGTACACAATGGAAACTGGAACTGGATTCAGGCTGGTGCCGTTTGACCTCAAAAGAATTCCCCAAAGTAGATTTATACAAAATGCCAGAGGAAAAAATGAGGCAATGTGGTGCTGAGTCCAGGGGTAGCCAGCTGGCAGAGGAGCAGTCAGTGACAGCGCTGGCAGGTCATGCCTCCTTCTCGTAAGTGCGAGTGCACACTGCACTGCCGTGGGTGAGTGTCTGGAAGGAAAGACGAGAGTCAGGGGAAGGCCTGAGCAGTACTCTCTACTCATCCTGGTAATTGTCACCTGAGTACCTGCTCTGTGCCAGGCACTTCACATACATACGTGTGTGTATATATATATATATATTTTTTTTTTTTTTTTTTTTCCCCCGTTTGATATGTACCAAGTCTCTAAGGTAGGCACTGTAATTCTTACTTGAGAGATGAGGGGAAATGAGCCTTAAAAAAGGATATAATTTGTTTCTTTTTCCCTTACACCATTCAGCTTCCTTCATCCTTACGCCTAAGATGGTGCCTGGCACACAGTAGACAAATAGGTGAATAAAAATGGCCAGAGATACTTGAGGAATGGCTGTGCTAAGCTACCATCTCTGCATTCTTTCCCTGAGTTCCCCAAGTTGGGGCAAGGCCAGATCCCTACCATCCAATCTGGTATCATTAGAGCCAAGCCCATGGCCTCACAGTAATCTGAATGGTCAGTGAGGTCTGGTACTTTGTATCCTATCCCCACCAAAGCTGGGCACCTTGTTCTCAACTCTGAGTGCAAGAATGCAGTTAGCAGTTATGCTCCCCAGGAAGGTCTTCAGTGAAGATGCCGATAAAAGAACTTGAGGCCCTACGGCATTAGAAGGTAAAGACCACAAGTGGCTTCCATCTGTGCCCTGAATCTGGGGGAGAGTTCAATGGAGGGTACATTCTCCAAGTGAAGCCCCCAAGCTTGTCTAAATAGACAGATCTGCCAGCCTGTGTTTAGTCCTTCCTATCCAGGCAATAGGTAAAGGAAGCCAGACCTAGAACTAACAGAGGGAATGGGGAAGAAAGGGTTGTGCTGTCCATCAGTGCCCCCACCCGTCACCAGTTTGCCCCTGCATGTAAGAGGGAAGGAAATGTTTTCATGGGAAATGGGAGCCTGTCCTGGAGAGCCTGGAGTCAGATTGGCCCTGCTTCCCACCTCCTCTTGGGCTGTGGCCCATCTGCTGTCTGCCTCCCTCCCCAGTGATGGTTTCTGCTGTGCATACCCGGTCTCTTTCAGACTTCCCAGCAGCACTGAAGGTAGGGGTTAGTACAACCCACTTTATAGTTGCACTTGAAGAAGGTGACTTGTCCAAGTCATGTAGCCTATAAACCGGGATTTGAATCCAGACCTTTGTGAGTCCAAAGCTATGACCCTGCTTCTGCCTCTCTTGTCCCAGCTTTGATGGCTCCCAGGGGAGGACCTTGGCCTTTTACAGGCTAGGCTATAAAAAGTATTAGTAAACAGTTTGCTAAGGCTCCAAACTTGCCCGTCTTACCAAGATGAGTTTCCCATCACTTAGCTCCCGCACAAGTGTAGTCTCCTGCCCGTCCCACTTCTGCACATGGACAAGTTTTCCTCCATCCAGCGTCACAGTGGACTGTGGAAAAAGGGTAGAGGCCTGAGCGGTGATCTGAGCCAGGACTGAGGGACAGGATAAGAAGAAAGAGAGAGAAAAGTACTTATCCTATACTCCACAGCCCTGCTTCCTCCAAGACAGAAGACATGTACCTGTCCATATTCCTGATGGATGAGCTGAGGAGGAGTTCTGGGATCTCTTTCTGGTTGTGGCCATCACACAGTGTCTAAAAGACCCTTTGTGATGGAGAGTATTAGAAAATTAGGTTTCCCTCTCCTCAGTCCAAATCATATGACCCCCCTTCAGCTGACAAGAGGGCAGCAACTACAAGGTCATTGGGCTGGGTGTCCTTGGAGTGTGCCTCAACCCTGGCGCAGAGGCCCACTTAGTCCTCTGGGTGCTGCCAGCCTGCATCAGCTGGTTCTCATTTGGCAGCTCTCCCAGGTCTGTCTCCTCTAGGAATTTGGGGGCTATAGTCCAGACTTAGGAACCTTGCTGAGCAAGGTGCAGCAGGGTACAGAGGTTGTATTTATGTTTTTGGGTTGCTATGTCTTGCTGTGCTTTCTGTAGCCCACCTTACTCCTCATTCTCATCCCTCTGAGTTTTCTGCCCATTCAGACCAAATTATGTTTGGCACTCACATCCCAGAGTTGTGTTTCACTAGGGTTCTTGCCCCTCAAGAACTGGCAAGCTTAGGGAGGTAGGGATATGTGGCGGGACGGCCACCTTCCAAGGTCAGCTTCTGTTTTAGGGCAACATCCCCGGCTCTGCTGCCAGCCTGCTGTGTGATTCTGTGCTGGGGTTTAGCGCCTCTTCCTCTGCAAGGAAAACAGCCCCTACTCTTCTTCCTGGGGGTAGCTATGAGGAAACCAGTGGAAGAGCCGTGTTTTAGGGTGAAGATGCCGCTGTAGGGATACCCTGTAGAAGTCAGAGCCCCTTATTTCTCTCCCATGCCTGGTCCTGTGCTAGGAAGCCTGAGGCAAGGTGCCAAGAGAAAACCACCATGGGGTAACGGAGACCTGAGACTGGGGGGTAGTTGCTCCCTACCCCCACCCTGGAACAGGGAGTTACGACTTGGTGGGAAGACACCCAGGGCAATGTGAGTGTGTGTCTCAGAATACCATTCTAACTGCCTGTCAGTTGGCTGCACTGGAAATAGTTCCAGGGTCACTGGCCAAGCCTGGGAATTACAGGTTGCAGAAGAGGAAACATCTGAATAGGTCTCAGTCTCTTGTTCCCAGCTGCCTGCTTTGCGGGTGGAGGCCTGGATGACCTCACTCAGTGGAAGGCCCTGAATTCTCCTGGGCACCAGTCCCAAAACACTTCAGGTCACAGCCATGGCCGCTTAACTCCTCCATCTATGGAAGAGGAAAGAAACCCAGAGCTTCTGCATACCTTGCACAAGGTCACCCAGCTGGAGCTTAAGGAGCACTGAGGTCAGAACATTCTGGCTCTGTGCTGCCCACTCCCAGAGGCAGCTGGTAGGTGCTTCCAAGAAGGGACGGCAAGTGGACGGAACTAATACGTATTTAGCACCTTGGATCTTCTAGCACCGAGCAAGCTTTATGAACCTGTGTCATCCAAGTTCCCTATAAGAGCCTGCCCTTCAGGGTCTCAGCCCCCTTCATTTCCCATGCCCCGTTCCCTGACTTACCTTGACCTTCCTGTCATCTGCTGTAGTCTCATCAAACTCCACCCCCAGCTGAAAGCTGATCTCCGTGTTCTTAAAGGTGCTCTGTGTTTTTAGGATGATGGTGTCCCCATTCTTTTCAATGATTGTGGTAGGCTTGGTCATGCTGGCCACTTGCCTGGTAGCAAAGCCCACACCTGAGGGCCAGGGGAAGATGATGAAAATATGAGCTGCAGCCCAGAGGCACTATACAAGCTCAAGGAACTTGAGAGGAACTGTACAAGCTGATTCTTAGACCAGGATCAGCCTAAATCTTTGTGTGGCGTTTTTTGGGAGGTGAGCAGGTACTGGGGATTGATTCCAGAAGCACTTTACTACTGAGGCACATCCCCAATCTTTATTTTTTATTTTGAGACAGGGCCTCATTAAATTGCTAAAGCTGATCTTGAACTTGTGATCCTCCCACCTCAGCCTCCCAACTCACTGGGATTACAGTTGCTGCTGCACCTGGCTGCCATTATTATTTTTTTTTAAATTCAGTCTTCCCCTTAGCTCTGTGGAGCAAATAAACTTGACCCCATTAGATGAGAAACATAAGGAATAGGCATGCCACAGGAAGTCAGTTGCAGAACTGAGATTAGAATAAAGTATCAAATAGCCAGGCATGGTGACACACCTGTAATCCTAATTACATGGGAGGCTGAGGCGGGATGATCACAAGTTCAAGGCCAGCCTGGGAAACTTGGTGAGACTCTTGTCTCAAAAAATAAAAAAGGTTGGGAATGTAGCTCAGTACTTGAGTATCCCTGGGTTCAATCCCCAGTGCCAACAATAATAATAAATAAGGTATCAAGTATGTTGTGTGGTAAGTACTGCTTTACCTCATTCAGTCCTTCCTATCCCCTTGAAGGGTTGATAACAGTTATAACTGTTATCTCTATTTTACAGATGTAAACACCGATGGAGTTTAAGCTAAGGGTCACACACCTGAAGTTGAAGCCATAACTGACTACAGAGCTCATTTATCTGTTCCTCCATACCACCTCCCAAGGCAGAGCACCAGGTTACAGTCCAGGCTACCCAAGTAGCTCAAACTCAGGTGAAATAGACTTTGACTTAAGAATTTTCCACCTTTGGAAATTTTTACCTGAAACCTGAGAAACATTAGTGCTCTTATCCACCAAATGTGGGAACACAACCATTGCAAAGCCTCTCATTTGGGGGGGGGGGGGGGGGTACAAATTTAGAAGACTGGGGAGAGGTCTAGGGTGGTAAACACAATGAGTTAAGAAACACTCGTCCCCTGACTCCTATGGGGACTCTCCTGGCCTATGCATGGCTTCCCTGGGTGCTGGGCAAAGTCTCCCAGCAAATGAACACAACTTTCAGGCTAAGCCTTCGTGCCTTCAGGCTGTAGCTTCCCTGGAATCTGCCCTTTTGCTACTGAACTCTCATCATGACTGCCCTGCCCCACTGCCCCCAGCAGCCTCTACTGAGCTGTCCCCAAGGCAGCGGTGAGGCAGGACGCAGCCCAAGATAGTGGTGTCTGGTCTAAATGTGCCTGAGTACACAGTGCTTACTGGAAGCTGTGGTACGTTGCACATGTTTTATACAGGTTGTTTTACTTAATGCTTGGAAAAGCCCTAAGGGTAGGTTTTATTGTTCCAAGTTTACAAATGGGGCTCTGTGTGGTGTCTTATCCGAATTCAAACAAAGAGCAAGTGATAGATCTAGACTCCCAGACTGTTCACTGTTCCCGCAGTGCCATTCTGTCCTCACATAATGCATGCATCAAGGCCACCAGTTGTGCCTGTGTTCGTTGGTACTAAGCTGGACCTCTTTGCCTCCTGAGAACCCTTGGTTTAGGGCACGAGGGGTAGGGACTGCCTCTGCTGCAGTTATGCTGATGCCAGCCCACCCTACCTGGCCAGTGAGGGACTTGGCCTTACTTCCTGGTATCAGGGTGAGTCAGACCAGTCATACTCCCTAGTGCAGAGGTGGGCCTTGTCACCGTACAGAAGCTGTTTGCTCAGGAACCTGTCAAGGGGTATGGAGTGTGTGAGGAAGGAAACCAGAGATGAATGAGGGACTGAGACACAAGAAACTAAGGAAACTGCAAGGCATGATGGCGCACACCTGTAATCCCAGTGACTTGGGAGGCTGAAACAGGAGGATCACCAAATTCAAGGCCAGCCGCAGCAACTTAGACTCTGTCTCAAAAAATAGAAAAAGGGCTGAGGGTGTAGTTCAGTGGTAGAGCACCCCTGGGTTCAATCCCTAGTACCACAAAAAAAGAAAGAAATGAAGCCAAAGCTAGCTCCTGAGAGCTAAGGTGTTGTTTTCTTCCTTTCCTTTTCTTTCTTTTCCTTCCCTTCTCTTCCTTTCCTCCCTCCCTTTCTCTTCGCCTTTCCCCTTCTCCCTTTTCCCTTCCTCTCTCCCTCCCTCCCTTCCTTTCTTCCTTCTCCCTTCTTCAGTGGGCCTCATTCTATCTGAGAAAAGCAGGCTGAACAGTCTTAGGCCCTAACATAAGAAGCTGTCATGGGTTAAGAGCATAGCTCAGTGCTAGAGCACATGCTTAGTGTGTTTTAGGTCCTGGGTCAACCTTTAGCACCCCAAAAGACAAAACCTGCCCAAAGATGACAGGTCCTCAGGGAGACCTGGCCTCTGGCCCAAGTTGGGCAGAATAAGGGAACAAGGGTAGTAAACTTGTTTTAGCTCAGTTTGGGGCATTTGGCCCAAACGTCTGCTTTGGGAAGAGGAACTAAACCTGGGCAATTCAGATTCCCCAAGAGCTTGCTTCTCTTCCAAACAGTGGTTGCCTTCTTGGAGTCACTAGGTATGTCCCCAGGATAGGGCAGGTGCAACTGAGAGCTAGGGTACACTTTTGGTACCTGTTCCAAAGAAGGACTAGGAGCAAAGATTGAGAGGGATCCCTACATACACCTGTTTGCCTATCTGCTGCAACCAGCCCTCCTTCCTTGGAAGCAAGGCAAGGAACCCAGCTCAACCGTGAACATCATCCCAGGTTTCCCTGTCCCAGCCTGGTGGACTAGAATAGAGCCCAGAATTTCAGAGAAAGGGTATCACCTTCTCCATCTAAGTTCAGACCAGCAGAGGAAGGGCTGAGGTCAGTCTTTCGGTAAGCAGTTCCTCCCATTCCTAGTGTCTACAGGGTAGTGGGAAGAACTCTGGGTTATGGATCTGTAAGTCCTGGGTTTTCTTACCAGCTCTGCTATGGAATTTCTACTCAATCTTGGCCTGTTTTCCTACGGTCCTTACCTGTAGGATTCTTTGAAACTATTCTTCCCCATTCTACAATCACACAGTTCTCCATACCCTCCTAGACCAGTGACCCTCCCCCTTGAACAGGTCTTGACCTTGCTCTAGAACCCCCTGCTGCACCCTGGAAGTCCAAAGGCTTTCTCACACTGCTCCTTGCACTGAACAGGTGGCTGAGATAGGCTGTAGGGAAGCCCAGGTGGCGATGGGCCTCTTGTCCCACCCTACCACCAGGCTCACTTACAGTGACTAAGACCTGCTTACACACCACTGCAGGCCAATGCCAGATTGCTGAGAAATCACCTCCCAGGACAGTCTTTTCCCTAGTGCAACATGGAGGGGAAGGGATTTTGGCTAACTGTGCCAGGGTCTCTGTCTCACCTCTTGCACATATCCTATTCACTCATTTTTCTCACTCAATCTCTTTCTAGGTTCCTTCCTACTTCTTTAGGTCACAGTACACTATCTGTCCCATTCCCTTTCTGGATTCGAACTCCTCCAGATTCCGTGCCCCACATACCCCTTTTTTTCTCCCCAGGCTCACCTTGGGCTTTTGATTAGTGCTCTTCTCTTATCCAAACCCTCCCCCTACCTCCAGATCATATACCCCTCTTCCTAGAAAGCGACTCCCTGCCTGACATCGGGAGACACAGCTGCCTCCTCCCTGCACCTCCTTACCTGGGTACCCCTCTGCCCACGCCCCAGCCCAGGCTGCCATCTCTGCGCCCCGCTATCCAACCTTATCCAGGAGGGATGGATGCGGGCAGGCGCACAAGAAACCAGACAAGCAGAGCGCTGTGCCAAGCTAGGTGAGCAGCAAGCCCCTTCCCACCCGGCATCCAGAGTTCGGCTACCCGCTCACCAAGTGACTTCATGTAGTCATCAAAATTCTTGCTGTCCACTAGTTTCCAGGTGCCCAGGAAAGCGTCCACCATGGTGAGGCTGGGCTAGGCTGAGAAAGAAACTGAGAGATGAAAGACTTGCAGACACTCTGGGACCGGCGGCTCCCGGACCGAGCTGCCGCTTTAAATAGCCCTTGCATCACATGATGAGCTGTGGCCCACGCCCCCCGGCTCCCGAAATAGGAAGCCCGGGGCGAGCGCTCGCTCGCGGGGGCTGGGCGCCCATCCCCCACCCGCTCAGGGGGAGGGGCCCGGCCGGTGGCGCCGGGCTCGCTTGCGTCAGCGCGGGTGCCCGGCCGCGGAGTCCCATGCCCGAGCTGGCAACACCTGCTCCTTCTCCTGGCTTCGGGGCGCTCTCCGGAATGTGAGCAGGAAGCGGCTGGGTCCCGGCCGCGAGCTAATGCGCACGCCACCGACACTTCCACCCGCGTCCCTGCGGCCGAGATGAGACTAGAGGAAAGGGAAGCTCGCCCTTGGGTTGGTGACCCCCGCGGGGAAAGCTGTGGCTGACTCTGTGGCACAAGCGTCTTTGCCCTTAATTCATAGGTGAGAAGCCAGCTCACAGGGGAACGGACAAGGTCATTGGAAATACGCGGTGCACTGAAGCCCAGATGGCAAGCCTGGCATCCTCCTCCCACTGCCCGGGGCGGGGGCTCGGGGCGTCATCAGGGGCACTGTCTGCAATGGAGCTGCCCCTGCGTCCTTCCCCGTGCCCACCCCGCACGTGCTTGCCCCTCCCTACGGAATGTCTCCGGGTGGCGCCTTTCCTCCCGCGGACCAGCTCCCCACCTTCCCCTGACCTCTGAGCTTGCGCTCAGGTCGCTCAGGTCGTTCCCTTCACCCTCCTTCAGAAATTCTGTCAGGCCCAAGGACCCCTCCCTGACCTGGGCACCAGCCGGCTTGCCTTCTCCTAGAACTGGCACCTCCTTCAAAGAGCCCACTGCGCGGTCGTTTTGGCACTTTACAGTTTACAAAGCACTTTTCGTAATGAAAAGACCCTCCTTGCATTGATGTTTGTTGCATTCTCAGTGCTCCAAGTACATTATCGCTGCTGAACTTTTTTTTAAACAAAGTCCTTGAAATAAGTGTTGTCATTCCCTGGTTAGGAGTGAACAATGGGAGCTCGGAGGAACCCGTTCATGAATCCAGCAGCTATTAAAACACTTGGTTTGTGCTGGGAACTGCTGTGGAGAGAGACAACGGGAAACAGGCCCATGCTCAAGTGGTTAGTCTTAAGGAACAGTCCCTCAGCTGGCGTGGTGACT
This sequence comes from Sciurus vulgaris, assembly GCF_902686455.1. Classification (NCBI taxonomy): domain Eukaryota; kingdom Metazoa; phylum Chordata; class Mammalia; order Rodentia; family Sciuridae; genus Sciurus; species Sciurus vulgaris. Next base: position 22,576,625 of record NC_136461.1, read on the forward strand.
TGACAGGGAGGCCTGTGCTGAGCCTGACCTGGGGGCTCAGGGACTAGAGAAGAGAGGTCTGAGAGAATTCCCAGCAGAATGGCCCTGCACAGGAGGGGTGAACGCCAGCCTGCAGAAGGGAACTCGGTAGACAAGGGGGGGTCCCTGAGATCCTTCTGGCTCTGCCTCACACCTATAATGGGGCAGATCTTCCTCCCTGGGCCTGTTTCCCATGGGGAAATCTCTTCTTCCCTTCCCCTGGCTCTTCTGGGAAGAAGGCCCAGAGGAAGAGTCCTCTCCCAAGGTCTTGGTTCCTTTGGACTAGCCAGGTGCCAGAAGACTCAGAGGCCCATTTTTGCCAAAGCTACAGGGACAGGCCTCAGGGCTAGACATGGAGCCCTGGGGACCTCACTACCAGAGCAGGTGCCAGGGGAGGCGGGGGTAAGGATGGTTTCTGACTTCAAGGCCACACAGCCTTTAGACACAGGGCCTCCACTCTCAAGGACCGAGTGGCCTGAGACCCAGGTCCCCAAGCTGTGTCCCTTTGTGATCTTTATATTGCAGTGGTGGAGAGCTGCAGCTGGGTTGACAATTGCTGGTGGAAAGATGTGTGTCCCCATCCTAACTTCACTGGGTATTAGGCTGTGGCCTTCAGCAATGCACTGAAGTCACTTGGCATTTCAGTTTTGTCTTTGAAGCAGAGGTATGTGGGAATCAAGTAGAAGAACACATTTAAATGCTAAGCATGGTTCCTTCAATAGACATTCACTCCCGTTGCCTGGTTTTATTATCTCCATGAATGATGCAGGACACCTGAGTCTGAAGCCTTGCCCCGCCCCTGCTGGGTCTTCCAAGGCAGGTTTCTTTGCTTCCTGGTTCTTTATTCTGAGTCAGGACTAGAAACAGCTGCAGCTGTGAAGGACAGAAGAGGTTCAGCATGGGTTTTGAGTCACTCTAGACAAACCCCAGATCAGCTACCCCTGCTTTAACTACCGTGCTCTCACGGTGTCACCACAGTTGACTCCTAAGTCACACCGCATCTTCCTTCTGCTGATTTTCATCCTCTTTCTGTGTGTGTGTGTGTGTGTGTGTGTGTGTGTGTGTGAGTGTGCGATGTTAGATACTGGAAATTGGGTCTAGGGGTACACTACCACTAGTCATATCCCCAGCCCTCTCTGTGGGGTCTGGGTAAGTTGCCCAGGTGGGCTTTGTAATTTGAATCCCCTGTTCAGCTTCCTGAGTTGATGGCTTTTTAGGTGCGGCTCCCACGCTGGAACCTTTCATCCTGCCTCCTAAGTATGTGCATCCGCTCCTCCTCACCCTGAGTACCTGCATCCTCCTTGCCCTCCTGTGCTCACTACGGTTTTGGGAGGGGTGTGTGTGCGTCCTGTCTTGCTCCTCTTGCTATTGGCAGATCCAGATGTGGCTATAGCATCTGGCGGGCAGCAGAACCAGTGCTTGCCAAGAGCAGCATCTCTTCAGGCCTCTCCCTACGCTGATGTCACCATTCTGTTTCCACGGCAACCACAGCCTGGGAGGATGGAGAAGAGGAGTAACCAGGAGTGACCAATGAGATGCGCCGGCACGCCGCATGATCCATGGGGCCATGGGGAGGGGAGAGGGAGGCCTGCTCAGCATCTCCAGCTCTTTCCTGGACCCTCCCTTGCCATCTGGGTGCCTCCATTAAGGACTGTGCTGCTGGCCTGGGAAAGGTTTGGAGGTGGAGCCAAAGAAGCAGAGCTGAAGGGCCTGCTGACGCGGGCATGTGGAGATCCTTCTTTTGCCCCCCCAGGACCTACGTCAGTGGATGCTGACCATCTCCACCTTGCCCCCTTGCCGCCTCTAATACCCGCAACTGGGACTTTTTCTCTTTTTCTGGTAATGGTAGAGCTCTCAGTCTCTGCCTACCATGGAATCATGGGGTTTTGATAACCCTTTGTTCCACACCCTCCATGCTTCTCCCTCGGTACTTTGAATATCAGAAGCATTCTGCTTAGAAAGAGGCCTCTTTCAAGCAGGGCACCGTGGTGGCATCCTCATCTAATCCCTGCTACTCGGAGACTGAGGCAGGGAGATCACAAGTTTGAGGCCAGGCTCCACAACTTAGAGGCCTGGGTTCTGAATCCCAGGCCTGTCAGTTACTAGCTAGAGAACTGCAGTTCTGCAAGCTCTGTCCCCTTCTGAATCTCTGAATCCCTCAAATGCAGCAAGGTCCTCAATTTCTTGGGGTTGTCACAGGTTTAAAAGAGAGAATAAATGGAAAACCTAAAACGAATATTCAACAAACAGTAATTCCTTTTTCTCTCTCCCTTCCAGGGTTCCTCCCCAGGACGGTTGAATGAGCCAAGTCCTTTTGAGACCCTGAGTCAAAAGGAAGGTTCCAAGTGTTTGGCTAACTTGTTCTGAGGTCATGGAGTAGGCATTAGATACTGCAGATAAGTTCCCTCCTCCCTCCCTTTCTGTCCCTTTAAATAACCTGTCCACCATACTACTCTTAATTGTCCTCCCCCTGAGGCCAGGCCCTATGCTGGGCTTGGGGGATCGGGTAAACAGGAAAGCTGCGGCCCCTGCCTCCCTCACAGTTTAGAGGGACTGCAGCCACAGGGGGTGGAGGCAAGTGTTCCTTCTGCCACTAGGAAATCTGCTTCCTTGTTCTCCAAATTCTGCCAGGTGAGAACTGGACTTCTGGATGCCTGTTGTAACCTGTGTCTCAAAGGCAGCTTTCTTTGGGGACAGACCTGTTTCCAGGAAATCAGCCTCAGGAGTGGCTGTGGGGTGGGTCTGAGAGGACAAACACGCCAGCACCCACAGGTGTACTCAACACTGGCTCGCTTCTGAGAAACTGCTGCCCCAGGCAGGCGGCCTGCTCCTAGAAGGGGACAAAGGCCCTGCAGCCCCAGGGGGAGGGGCCGCTCAGGAGCTGGGAGGGGCAACCTTCCCGGAACCAGTGGTTTTATTTCTTTTTGCAGTGCTGGGGATTGAACCCAGGGCCTTGCCTGTGCTTGGCGAGCACTTACCACTGAGCTTCCCCCAGCCCTAACCAGCTGCTCTGTCTGTTACTGACAGAATAAAGCCCAGCCTCTTTAGCCTGGTCTCACCTGTTCTGTTGACTTGTTACTGAAATCCTGTTTCAGAAAGAGCACCTGGCAGATAGTTGGGTTCTGAATAATGAAGAATGAGTGAGTGAGAGAATGAGCGAGTGGGTGAGTGCATCTGGCTACCTCTCCAGCTTTAGGTTCTCTGGAGAGACTCACCTGTTACTTGCCTTTGTTACTTATATACCAGCTGGGTGACCTTGAGCAAGTCATGACCTCCCTGAGTGTCAGTTTATTCCTCTGTCAAAAACACCAGGATACTGGCCAAATTATATTGTTATCTTGTGTGCATGTCTGAATATGTGACAATTGACCCCATCATTAGGTACAACTATGACACACCAATAAAACATATAGAAAGAAAAAAATAAAAGCCAACACAGGGTCCCCGCCTAGCTGGCCTCCCAAGGACTCTGAGAAGACAAGCAAGCTTCCCTTTGTACAGCCCCTGGTAACCCCTGCCTGCCTCTTTAGGCTCTCATGCTGCAGCCTTTGGACTCTTTTTTTTAAGTGTTTATTCTTTCATTCTGATCTTTGGTACCTTCCAGGGGACGTATGCTTCCCTCTTACTGAGCCACATCCCAGCTCTTTTTATTTAGAAACAGGGTCTCAGTAAGTTTCTTAGGGTCTTGCTAAATTGCTGAGGCTGGCCTCAAACTTGCAATCCTCCTGCCTCAGCCTCCTGAGTCACTGGGACTACAACAGGCATGCGCCACCATGCCTGGCCTGCCTACAGTTCTTTTCCTGCCTTGTCCCTTGTTAACTCTACACATTTTTTCTACTGTTTGCTTAACTGTCCTGTCTCTGGGTGTCTTCATTGCCCTGTCTGGACACTTACCCTGCTTCGATGTGGTCAGAGTATGTCTTTGCTGTTACACTGGAGGCCCTTCTAGGGTTAGAGAGCTCTGCTGCTCTCCGCTGTGCACAGGGCCTAGCAAGTATTTGTCTGGTGGTGGATGAACAGTCTCTCCAGAGCAAAGAAAGCCACTGTCCTCCTCATGGTTGTCTCTGAAAATTCTGCCCCCACCCCCACTACTCTCAGCTCTCCTCCTGCAAAGGATCCGCTCTCCTGACCTCTTTACTCCACCCAGGGCCAGGACACTGGGCCATTTCCAGTGTGTGGTGGGATCCCACATTCTCCTGGGTGAGAACTGGACTTCTGGGTGCTTGGTGTAGCCTGTATCTCAAAGGCAGCTTTCTTTGGGGACAGAGCTGTTTCCAGGAAGTAATGTAATCAGGTCCCAGACTTGGAACTGACTAGTTTCCTCTTCAAGTGAAAATTTGCTTTGGCAAAAATCTAAATAACCTCTAATATTGGATGAAGTAAACTATAATTAGAAAGGTAGACCTAATGCTACACTAGCAGCACCTCACGTGCCCCTGTGCCATGTGGCCTGGCCTCCACTCTCATCCCCCACGATGACTCTGTCCCCCCTCCTGGCACCAGACAGGTGGCCCAGTGGTCACACCTCAGAGTGCATTCTGTTCAGGAACAGCTTGCCCAAGATTCTGGAAGGATGCAGGCTGTTCCAGGAGGCCCGATGAGCCTTGTTGGTGAGGACAGGTGACTGCTGTGCGTCCCTGGGTGAGGCGAGCTGGCAAGCCACAGCAGGGGGCCAGTGAGGAATGGACCTTGACTCAGGAGTTGGGGCCAGAATTGTTCCAGGAAGCAGGTGTGGAGCCGGGCTGTCGGCCTGGCCTGGTGTGGGCTTTCCTGGGGTCTTGAGGGTCGTGTCGAGGTCCGTGGGGCAGCATGCTTGGGCTTCATAGTTAGCCAAGACACTAGGTGGCAAGGGGAAGGAGCTCACTTTAAGGACCAGGAGGGCTGAAGGGAGGCCAGGCCTGGACCACGGCAGCTGCTGGTCAATTTCCCTGGCCACCATGATCGCTGACTCTGACAGGCCAGTGCTGGGTTCAGCAGCCTCTGTCTTTCAATTCTTGTGATCCTGATAACGACCTTGTGGTCAGGTGCTCTTGGACCTGTCCCCAGCTTACAGACGAGAACAGGCTCTGGAGGCTGTGTGGCTGAGCGCAGCTCCCCCAGCGTCCCCCGTGGGAGTCCTCACCCTGCTGGCACTCTGGCCTCGGCAGGGCCCTCCTTTAGTGCTCCCTTGGGGGGGGCAAGGCCAGGTGATCTCTTCAGTCCTCCACACACTGGTACTCAGTGGTTCAGAAGGGACTCTCCGAGTGGGACAGAGGGTGATGTGGAGCTGACTGGAAAGAGGACACATTTTTCCAGTGTCCCTGCCTTCAACCTGCACCCTCATCAGTGGGTAGGCTGGCAGGCTCCCCTTTGCCCTACAAGTGGGGCCAAGGGAACAGGTGATGCTCAGCCCCAGCCCAAAATACTCACTAGTCACTGGGGTCACTGAGGTCTGAGAGCAGGACCGCCTGCCAACAGTCAGGCAGGGCCCGTCTACTTTGGCTAACAGACCCAGAGGACCAGGAGCCCAGGCAACAGGGCCACTGCCTGCCCAATCCCCAGTCCCGTGACTGCACCAGCCTGTCCCGGGCCCACCTTCTCACGCAGTCCGTTTACCTGGCATCAGGCCTGGTCTGGGGCTATTTCTAGATGTTCTCCCTGTCTCCTTGGCCTGGGCCTCCAGCCAAGTCAGGCCATTCACACACTCATTTCTCTCTCTCTCTCTCCCTCTCTCTCTCTCTCTCTGTCTCTCCCAAGTGCTCATTGAACTTGACTGCCACTGGCTTGGTGCCATACTAGGTACAACAACCCACAGAAGACCTAGACTTGGTTTCCTCCCTCAGAGGGAGATGGGACAGGCAGACACCTCTAGGGGCCGTGACAGGACAAACAGCCTGGGCTAACAGGGCTGTGGACCCTGCACCTTGGAAGACCAGAGAAGCTGCTCACCCTCCCAGGACGGTCAGGAGAGGCTCCCCGCGGGAGGAGGTCTTGGGCTGTGTCTTGAAAGACACAAGGAGTCTGTCGCTAGGGGTGGAAGAAGAATTGGGAAGGCCGAGGGAGAAGGAATAGCAGAAGGAAGAGATGCCTTTCTCCATGATTGGTCTCCGGGGAGGGCAGGGGATAAAAATGGCAAGTGAGGAGATCCAAAAGACAGTGTAGGGCCAGACAGGGAGAGGTCTTCCATCACAGAGAAGCCTGGCCTTTTTTTCTGAAGGCAAGCAAGAATCATTGAGGCTGAGGCAGGAGAATCACAAGTTCAAGCCAGCCCCAGCAACTTAAGAAGGGGTCTCAAAAGAAAAAGAACCGGTCTTCGCGCACACCTGTAATCCCAGCAGCTCAGGAGGCTGAGGCAGGAGGATTGTGAATTCAAAGTCGGCCTCAGCAACTTAGGCACTAAGCAGCTCAGTGAGGCCCTGTCTCTAAATAAAATACCAAAAAAAAAAAATAGGAGGTGGCGCTGGGGATGTGGTTCAGTGGGTAAGCATCTCTGGGTTGAATACATGGTACGAAAAAAACAACAAAGAAAAAGAGAGTCTGTAGTTCAGTAATAAAATGCTCGCCTAGTATGTACGAGGCCCTGGGTTCCATCTCCAGAACTGCCAAAAATAAATAAATAAAAGTACATAAAATAAAAAAGAAGAAAGTCATTGGGGGCTTGGGCAGGCGAGATCACCTAGGTGTGGGGGCAGGCACGCCAGTCTGCACAGTCCCCAAGGCCTGGCCACACCCACGCCCACGCCCACATGCAGCCAGCAGGAAGGGGAAAAGACTTCCTAATTGAAGTTGTGACCTGGCAGCCAGGGACATCTCTTCTCTCTTGGCCATGGTGGCCACACATTAAGGTCTTGCACAAGAGAGACTGGGGAAACCACCACATTCTGGGTTGATTTTTTTGACTTTATAAAAAGGAAAACATAGCTGTCAGGGGACTGGAGGTCTCTGACACGGTGGTTGGAAGTTCAGGTCCTGCCTTGGCACTTACCAGCAGGGCAGGAAAATGACTGATGCTCTCTGTGCCCCAGGCGCCTCACTGAGGGTGCAGTAAGCTAACTCAAGTGCCTGGAGGAGAGCCTGGGACAGTTTGGCCCAGAGCAGTTTTCTGTTTCTAAGGGAAGGGGGTTTCTGCCAGGTTCGGTGGTACGCACCTGTAATCTCAGTGACTCAGGAGGATGGGCAGGAGGACGGCAAGTTCAAGGACAGCCTCAGCAATTTAGCAAGCCTCTGTCTCAAAGTCAAAACTAAAAAGGGCTGGGGATGTCACTTGGTGGTAATATGCCCCTGGGTTTAATCTCCAGTACAAAAAAAAAAAAAAAATAGAAGGGGTTTCTAGGATGGTGTTGTCAGAGTGTCCACACCCACACGGGGCCAGATGTCTGGGGAGGGCAGCCAGGTCTAGGAACTGTGTCCCTTAGCCCCTTCCCTCAAACCCCATGGTTTAGCTGAAGTAGAAAAAGTTGGGAGCAGGGCGAAGGGATCCTGGGGGAGAGAGGAAGGCTGATTTTGGGGGGTTCAAGAATGGGTAGCCTAAGAAATGATACCCTTGGATCCAGGAGCTTCAGAGGCCCAGCCTGGAGCCCCTTCCCCCATCCTGTTCACCAGACAGCAGATCTCCCAGGACCAGGACAGGTGTCGAGGGAGCCGAGGTGGCCACTTGTGAGTCAAGGTCACTGGAAGCAGAGTTCAGGCAGAGCTGCATGTAACCTCAGGCCTCCAGCCACTACTGGCCCTCTCTGGACCGTGGTCTTCCCACCAGGTGGCTGGGAATCTCAGATGTCGGTACTGGCTCTGGAATTGGACCTCGGAGGGGTGTGTCCGCCACAGGTGGCAGTGTGCCCTCTCCTGGGAAGAAGCAGCATTGCAGCTGGGTCCTGAGCCCCACCTGCTTGTCCTGCCCCCTCCCGTCTTAGACCTAATTTGTTCCCCCAGGCTGCAGTGGCCAAATAAGATGAGGATCATGTGAGAGGGATAGAAGAGCCCAGGGTGAAGGAGGAGAGAGGAGAACAGCAACCTCAGGGAAAAGAGATAAGACTGGGACTCCTGGGTGCTGGTGGAGAGCTTAAGGTGAAGGGGAGGCGTCCAAGTAAGCGATGGAGGGACCTGCTCTCCGTCAGATAGGGCTCTTGCTGAGGCAGCCCCTCCACCTTGCTCATTTCTGACCCTTCCAAGGCACAGCAAAGTCCCCACTGCAGAGGTCTGCCTTCAGAGTCTGTGGATTGAACCCCAGATTCATCCGTCCGCTGGGCTCTCAGGAACGGCCTCCCGGCCTCTGCTTAGGGGAAGAGCTGAGGGAAGGAAATGCAACCAGGAGGTAGGAGACAAGGCAAGGCTCCCCTTGGACAAGCCACTTGCTCTCTGGAGCTGTCTCCCCATCTGAATATCTCCTGGGGTTGTGGTTTCAGAGCTATTTTTACATCAGAGAATCCTACCTTCAAATTCTTTGGTGGAAGTTTAGGAGATAAAACAAATAAAAGTCCTGCCCTCATGGAAGCTGATAAGGGACCTGGACCCTCCTTGTGTTGTCCTGGGGGCTTGAGTAGGCCGATCTAAAGATGGCGGAATCAATTGGTCATAGGGGCACAGGCCTGCAATCCCAGTGACTTGGGAGACTGGGGCAGGAGGATCACAAATTTGAGGCCAGCCTCAGCAATTTGGTGAGATCCTCAACAACTTAGTGAGATTCTCAAAAAGTAAAAAGGGCCAGGGGTGTGGCTCAGTGGTAAGGTGCCCTGAGTTCAGTTCCCAGTACCAAAAATACAAAAACAGGCCTGTCTCAAAAAAAATAAGGTCTCAGGGGATGTAGCGCAGTGGTCGAGCACCCGTCTACTCTGCGCAAGGCCCTGGGTTTGACCCTGAGTACCAAGAGGGAAAAGAAAGTGACTGAACAGAGCTCCTATCTCTGCTCCTCCAGCAGGCCTGGATGCCCCTCCCAAGCAACCCAGCAAGCTGGCTGGCCCTCTCCCCGCGCCCCGCCTCAGTATGTTCCTTTACAGCCTGGACGGGGAGGGAGGGTCCAGGCAGCTTGGGCAAAGAGCAAACAATACCCTTCTTGTGCTTGCGCGTCCATCCTTGGGGGCCAGCATCACTGCCTGCCCCACCCGCCCACTTATGAGACTGCCCTCGCCCTGGGTCCTGGGCTCAGGGAGGGATGCCAGAGAAAAGCCCTCACACTGCGGGGCCTCTTGGTGCTTAGCAGGGATTGGAGTCCTGAGTAAGGGGACGGGAGGTGGGGAGGGGGCACGGGATTTGGAGTCAGGAGGTTCCTGGTACCACCTGGCTTAGTGATCTGATCACCTGCTATTCCTCTCTGGGTCTCAGTTTCCCCATCTGTACAGTGAGGGATGAATGTGTTGATATTCTCAAGCCCTTTGTCATTTGTGACTGGCAGAAGGACAGGGGTGGGGGACAGGGCAGAGACTGCTGGTTTCCTATGAGAGACAATCTTGCTCGTAGTTCAGAACCAGCAATGGTGGCCACAGCAGCCAAAGCCGGGGGGGAGGGTTGCCAGGGAAGTTCAATTGAATCTGGCTCTGCCACCGAGTTGGCGTGTGTTGTCCCCTCTCGGGGCCACGCTTAACCTATTCATCTCGTGGGACTGGATTCTCCCAAATCTAGGAGTCAGTGGCTACATCTGGAGTCAGGACTGGTGCAGGGACCTGCAGCTGGCTTAGGGTCAGAGCCAGGGTCCCACTGTGCAGAACCAGGAGTAGCTGTCAAAGACAGACCAAGAGTCAGGCAAGACACAGGTGCTGACGTGCTGAACCTGCGGAGTCATAATATACAATAAGCTGGATTCAGTGGTACTCCCCTGTAATCCCAGTGACTCTGGAGGCTGAGGCAGGAGGATTGTGAGTTTATTAAGGCCAGCCTCAGCAACTTGGCAAGAGCCTCAGAAACTTAGTAAGAGCGTGTCTCAAAATCAGTAATAAAGAGGGCACTCATGGTAAAGCAGCCCTGGGTTCAACCCCGCTACAAAAAAAAAAAAAGTCATAATATCCAACTTTTTTGTTTTATAGGTGGGGAAACTGAGACCCAGGGGATACACCAGTTGTCCAGGGTCTCAGAATGAGTTGGGGACAGTCAGGTCCAAAATCATGACTGTTGCCCTTCTGATGTGGGACATGAGGTTGGGCTGAAAGCAGAGGTTCCCCCTGTGTGTGGAGTGGGGAGTGGGGGTTGCCTTGGAGTTCCCAGAATTCCTTCAGAGGCGAGGGCTGACGGTCCCCAAGTCCAGAGGAAGAAACTTCAGGCGCGCACAGGCACACATGAAGCCCACCCCACTCCCAAGCATGTACATGTACCCCCTGCGCAGGGCTAGCTGCTGGACAGACGGACGGACACAACAGGACTCTGCTGGGCAGCTAGGCTGGTGTCACGCCTACTCCTAACCGCTGGTAAAGGGAAGTTCTCAGAAACTTCATGACAAAGCTGCAGGGGGTGGTGGGTGGGAGGGATTAAGAAAGGGGAAATCAACAAAGGACCTTGAAATCCTAAATCAAGATTGACTTAGAGGCTGGGGTTGTGGCTCAGTGGGTCGAGCACTTGCCTGGCATGTGTGAGGTACTGGGTTTGATTCTCAACACTACATAAAATAAATGAATAAAAGTCCATCAACAACTAAAAAAGACATATATATACATATAATTTTTTAAAAAAGGATTGACTTATGTCCACCGTGGTGGCCACCAGGGCCACAGCATGGCTTGCGGGTAATCCTCCTGGACTGTTACTCCTGACCATGGCTTCTCCACAGGGACCTGCTTTCCCTGCTTTGGTTTATCCTGTCCTCTGAGTCAAATAGTGTAGGAAATGGTGTTTTTCTTCCCCCAAACTTATAAAAAATGCTCTTATTCTCCCCTGGGGGACATCTTTCCGACCGCTACATAGCCCTGCCGCTGGCGGGGTGTGGGTTTTCTGACTGGCATCTGGAGCGGCCCAATAACCTTGGATTTCAGAACAGTCCTCTTGTGTCTGAGGTTCACTTGATGCTTTGGCTACATCCCTTGTCGCTTAGAAACTTATGTGGTGTTTTTCTTTTTCCCAACCTTTTCCCTGACCTTCTCCCTGATCGTTTCCCTGATTTTCTTTTCCTAACTTCTCCTCCCTGATCTTCTTTTTCCTGATCTTCTTCCTGTTCTCACCTCCCTAATTTCATTTTCTCTGAATCACCTCTTTAAAAACCTCCTGTTCCTGCTGATGGGCAGAACGCAGCCTTTGGGACGGGAGTTCTCTGTCTCTCCTTCGCTAGTGAAGCAAGCAATAAACCTTTTTCCTTTTTCTCAAAACCGCGTCCTCGTTTTTTGGATTGGCATCGGGGACAAGGACCGAGCTTCCAGCAACACTTTCTCAAAAGAGTTTTGGTTCATTACAGTCATGTCTGCAGGGATGCAAAGTCCCCCCAACACGATCCTGCCAGAGTGCACGCTGACCCAGAGCCAAACGTCCACGCCCCAGCCCCCACCTCTGGGGACACCAGCCCCTCCCCGCGGACGCACAGCAGCCTGGGGTGGCCTCACCCTCCAGAGCTTCCCAGTCAGGTGGGCACAGCGCCCTCACCCCTCCACCTCATCTGGGCCACCACATGCTCTTCCCTCCCCCTGCTGCAGCCTCCCTGTGGGCTGGGGTGGGCTGGGGTGGACGGTGGCGTCAGAACAGGGCCTGGCATGTGGTGGGTGTTCAACAGGCGCTAGGCATGGCATTTAACCCTCACGCCCCTAGGAGGTAGAAACTCTTTCATCCTCATCTTACAGATAACTGAGGCAAAGAAACGTTAAGTCGTTTGCCCAGGATCTCAGAAGTCCCTGTGTGACACGGAGCCGGGATGTGAGCCCAGGCTGTCCACGCCGGGTGGCGTGCTCTGTAAGTTGTCCATTCCAGGACCCCGTGGTTCCAGGACCTGCCTCTGAAGAGTACAGGGTCTCTTGTGAAATGAAGAAAAAAAAGCTGGTTAGGAAGCAGCATCGCCCGGATGAGGATCCATGGATGACACCAGAGTCCCAGGTTGGCCACCAGACCCGAGAAGCAGAGGTGATTTTTTTGTTACTACAATCTCAGTATTTGAGCTGGGCAGGGTGGTGCACACCTGTAATCCCAGCAATCTGGAGGCTGAGGCAGGAGGATGGCAAGTTTGAGGCTAGTCTCAGCAATTTAATGGGACCCTGTTTCAACATAAAAAAAAAAAAAAAGAAGAAGAAGTGCTGGGGATGTGGCTCAGTCAGTGGTCATAATAATAATGATAATAATAAAATAATAATAAACAATCTCAGTATTTGTAAGATGGCGTGCAAGAGACATATTACTTTCTACATCTTTACAAACAAAATCGTCAAATATGTAATGAAGCATTTTCCCTGACAACAGTGTTTTAGTCAAATAGTGGACAGTCCACCTAGTGGCCTGTTACCCAGTCTAAGTACTTTCTCAGGGGCAGGAATTGACAGAAAACTCACCTACCAACAGGCCTCACTCATGACCTAGTTTAATCACTCCGACCTTGGAGCCTGCTCAGCCAGGCCCCAGCCTCCCTCCCAGAAAGTGGCTCCTCCCCACCAGGTGTGGCCCGGAGGCTAGGTCTGTATCTTGCAAGGCCCTGCCCCTCCAGTGTCCAGGAACGCCTACTGATCCACGCAGGCTAATCAGATCTCCAGGTCAAAAAATGAGGTGGTTTTGTTATTAAGTGCTCAACAGACATGGTGTGGCTGACCCTTGGCTTCTGCTCCTCTCTGTCCCCACTCTGTCCGAGACCCACCCCACTTATCACAGTCATTAGTTGCCTCTGTTCGTATGACGCCCAGGGGAGCAGGACTCGTTCCTTAGATTTTTCCGTCCTTATCACAATTTGTGTGTCCACTGTCCCACCAAAAGTAAGAACTTTCACTAGGATTGACAGAAGGGAAAAACTGCTTGTTTAAAAAAAAAAAAAAATTCAGTGTCTTTTATACCCCTGTCTGCTTCAGACCCTGCTCACCTGTCACCTCCCGATACCTGGCCTTCCAACAGTAGTATGGCTGAGGTGTCCGCATTCCTGTCCAGACTCGTTCAGTCTAGAATGTGAATGTTTGTGCATTCATCAGTGACCTGGACTAGGCTATAAGTTCTTCAAGGACAGGGACTGTGTCTGTCTTGTATGCTATTGTACGACCACATACATCATAGCTGGGCACTGAGCAGGTTCTCAATAAATGTGTCAAATTTAAAAAGTGGAATGCATTCTCGTTCCTATTTGTTCTGGGACATGATTTTGACTGGGTCCTTCCTTCAAGAAACTATTCTTGGGCCAAGCAACTTAGTGAGATCCTGCCTCAAAAATTAAAAAGGGCTGGGGATGCGGCTCAGTGGTAAAGCACTCTGGGTTCAAAAGCAGAAGCAACTCTTCTTAAGGTCCATTTACCCCCCACCGCTTTTTTTTTTTTTTTTTTTCTTTTTTGTATTAGGGGTTGAACCCAGGGGCACTTTACCACCCGTCCTTTTTACCTTTTATATTGAGACTGGATCTCTCTGAGTCCCTGAGGGTCACACTTAGTTGCTGACGCTGACTTTGAACTTGTGATCCTCCTTTCTCAGCCTCCAGAGTCACTGTGATTACAGATATGTGCTTCCGTGCTGGGCTTTATACCTCCTCTCAATCCCCCCAAATTTATCTCTCTCCCTTGGATTCCTGAATGTCAGATCTAAAGGGGTCATCAAGCCATTTGATCCCATCGATTTGTGCAGATGGAAAAATTGAGGCCCAGTGAAAGGGCAGGGACTTGCCTAAGCTCACAAAGCTCATTAATGCTCTGAAAAAGGTCCTCACACAAGCACCTACCACTGAGCCACACCCCTGGCCTCCTGACTCATTCTTAGAGATAGGGAAACTGAGACTCAGAGAAAGGAGAGACAGAATGCGTGGCAAAGCCGGAGCCTGGGTGTCCTCCTGGCCCACCAGACCTTCAAGGAACCTCCTCTTCCTTTTGGGGACCTGAGGCTCCTGGGTGTGTGTGTGTCTTCTCCACACACCCAGGGCCTTGGGTAAAGGCGGGAGGAGGGGTTACTCCCAATTCTCTTCTGGGAGCTGATGGAGGCATGCGCCAGATTGTCCACCAGGGGGCACTAAAGAGCCCACCTAGGAGAGCGACCCGGCTCACTCACTAAGCCCTCATTCACCTGCACTTGGGCAGGTGGGGAAAACGGAGGTCCCAGGAAGAGAGGAACTTGCAGGAGGTTACCCTGAAACCTAGAGGCAGAACTGGCGCTTAAGCTGGGCTTCCTGACACAGTTGGGTGCCCCTGCCCTACCTCTGGGAAAGGTTCTCCTTGCCTGTCAGCTCAGGAGCTTCTGGGCCAGGCTGTACTGAGTCAAAGCCCTGGTGTTGCTAGCATGGCATTGCCCAGACCCGGGGACACAGGCCAGTCCACACCGCCTCATCTCTGCTCTGTTCCTCTTGGCTCTGCTCTTGAAGGTTTACATTGTCAAACTCTCCGCTGACCTTCTCTGTGTGCCAAGGAAGAGGGTGGGCTTGGGGTTAGATGGACCTAGTTCCAGTTCACACCAGCTACGAAACTTCAGGCCTGGTTACGCAATCCATTTGTGCCTCAGTTTCTTTATCTGCAAAGCAGAGATAATAGTTCTCATCTCAGAGGGTTGTCGAGAGGATTAAATGAGATGGCATGTCAAGTCCTTTCGAACTTTTTGTCATGACTGAAACCTGCGCAGGAATCCTAGGAGAGAGGAAACGGCCTCCAGCTTACAGGTGATGGGCTGAGGCTCAGAGAAGCCTGGCAGCGAGCAGCAATGATGGAGCTTTCTGCTTCTATTTGGGCGCCCGGCATGATTACCAGGCCATGACTGAGGGTATCAAGAAGAGAACTATCTTTATCTTTTTCTTCAGTTCAGGTTCGTGTCTAAATTGGTGTGGGAAATGAATTTATGTAGAGCTAAGGCTTAGTGGGTCCCCAGGTCACCTGATCGTGTGTCTGCGGAGGTCACCTCAGTGACCCCTGTTGTAACTTTTGCTTTGAATGGCCTTTCTTTTTTGAATGACATCTTGTCCTCCTCCTGGGTATAGCTGGAGGCTGTAAGGATTGTTCGACTGACTGCTAGGCATAGTGGCGCACACCTGTAAGCCCAGCAACTCAGAAGACTGAGGGAGGAGGATCGCAAGTTAAACAACTTAGTGAGACCCTGTCTCAAAATAAAAAGAGTTGGGGATGGAGCTGAGATGTAGAGCCCTTACCTAGCATGACCGAGGCCCTGGCTTCAATGCCCAGCATTATTTAAAAAAAGTTGTTCAGGGCTGGACTTGTGGCTCAGTGGTAGAGTGCTTGCCTCAGGTGTGAGGCACTGGGTTTGATTCTCAGCACCGCGTGTAAATAAATGAGTAAAATAAAGGCCATCGACAACTAAAAAATTTTTTTTAAAAAATTGGGAGTGGGAGGGGGCAGGGACGGAAAGATAGTAGAATGAGACAGACAGTATTACCCTATGTATATTTATGATTACATGAATGGTGTGAATCTACATTGTGTACAACTATAGAAATGAAGTTATACCCCATCGTGTACAAGAATCAAAATGCAGTCTGTAAAAATTAAGAAAAAAATTTAATTAAAAAAATGCACTCTGTAAAAATTTTAAAAAGTAATTAAAAAATCCTGAATCTAAAAGAAAGAAAGAAAGAAAAAAAGTTGTTCAGCTAAGTCAGAGTCACGCTGTGGCATGTAGTCATTCCCATCAATCCCCCCAGGCTCTGGCCACCGTCGATGGGGCCATCTCAAGATCAGAAATGTCTCTGCACTTAACACACCACCCATCCACTCTTCCTTTGTCCCCACCCACCGAAGCCTCTGGCCTGCTTAAAGACCGTGTGCTTGAGTTGGGAGGGAGAGAGGAAAGAGGGGAAAAGGGCAGATGCCCAGCGGATCGGTTGTCTCAGTACCCGCTTCTGGAGGGCCTGTTAGTTACCAAGCACCGTCCAGGACCTGGGGCTACGCTGTGAGCAGGCAGACGCTGCCCCTCCCTCATGGGAAGCTTGTGGGTGACAGGTAATGGTCGGAATGGCTGCCCCATGAGGAGGCCTACTGTGTGCCAGCCCTGTGCCAGCTCATTCCCACTTTCCAACAAAGTAAGTGCTGCCATTGTCCTCATTTTCTGGGTGAGGAAATAGAGGCCCAGAGAGGCTCAGCGACCTACCCACATAGGAGCTGCCCTCAGCTGCTTCTGATGTTTTTGCTCACCTTAAAAAAAAAAAAAAAAAAAAAAAAAAATGTACTTTTTAGGGTGCACAGTAACCTTTCACGTGGTCCATCAGCTAAGAATGGGTTAACATTTTTTACAGTGCCGAGGCTTTCATTGTTTATTTTTTGGCAGTGCTGGAATTTGAGCCCCGGGCTTCATGCATGCTAGGCTAGTGTGTGCACACCTCTCCTCCCCGGTAGCCTTTCAATCAAAACACAGCATGGCAGGTGGAGGTTGAAGGCCCCTGTTTGTTGTCGATGTTGCTTGTCGCAGCTGGCGCAGGTGTTTTGGTGATGCTACTATGCTTTTTCGTTATCCCGAACACATCAATTTTCCACTATATTAATAGTATGTCATGTTTTTCACTATTGAATACTTATGTGTGAATAAGTGCATAATAAGAAAATGGTTACCAAGTGTGGTGGCATGAAACTGTGATCCCAAGGACTTGGGAGGTCAAGGCAGGAGGATCTCAAGTTCAAGTCCAGCCTCAGCAACTTGGAAGACCATCTCAAAATAAAAAATAGTAATAATAATAATAATAAAAGGTCTGGGAATGTAGCTTAGTGGTAGTGTCCCTGAGTTCCATCCCCAGTACAGTGCAAAAAAGAAAAAGAAAATGATTGCTTGTCAGTGACATCTAAATTCAGAGTCAGGAATGGGGACGGTGATAAGCAACCACGGATTTCCTCAGAGTGGTTGAAAGAGTGACACCTTTGCTCTCTGATGGTTTGATGTACACAACTTTGCTTATGCATAAAGTCACTTAAAAAATTGTATGAAAGAGTCTTCAGTGTTGTAATCCCAGTACTTGGGAGGCTGAGGCAGGAGGATCACAAGTTCAGTGCCAGCCTCAGCAATTTAGCATGGCCCTAACCAACTTATCAAGAACCTGCCTCAAAATAAAATATAAAAGGAGCTGGAGATGTGACTCAGTGGTGAAGTCTCCCTTAATTCAAGAGGTATCCAATCCCTGATACCAAAAAAAAAAAAAACCAAAAGTCTTCAATGGGTTTGATCCCCAATACTGCAAAGCAAACCAAATCCTCCAGGCTATGTGTATAAGGTACACATGAAACATAAATGAATTTCGTATTTAGGGTTCCATCCCCAGGATATCTCATTTTGCATATGCAAATGTTCTAAAATCTGAAAAAAAAAAAATCTAAAACACTTCCGGTGCCAAGCATTTTGGATAAGGGATGCTTAATATATACAAAGCCTCTCAAAGGGCTTGTAGCCATCTGGGCATCCTTCCTTGTGCCGGGCAGGGCCAAGCCTTGTGCCCATAAACTAGGAGGTCATTATCACTCCATCCCCATCAGCAGCGGGGGCACCACTGCAGAGTCTGCTCTCCCCTCTCTGGTTCCACTTGTCCTGGGAGTCTGAAGACTACCCAGTTTCTGGAATGGAGATTCTGGACCCAGAGAAGTCCTAATCAGCTGGCAGGGATTTGGGGCAAGAGGTGCTGACTCCTGAGTCAGAGACCCAGTGGTAACAAAGGCACTTTGATTGGGGTCATTAAGATCACCAGGCTTTGATGGCCTGATCCTAAGCCAAGCTATCTTATTGGCCCCCTTTCCTTCCTGGCCTGAACTTGCACCGACTCCCCAATGACAGGAGAGGCCTTCTGAGGGCACTAATTAGTGCCTCCTCTTCTGGGTTCCAGGGCTTTCTCCCTACCCCCAGCCAGGGAAACAGGTCTTTCCAGAGACCAGCATTGCCGTACCTCTCCCATGTCCTCCAGATAGATACCAGGGATCAACTAAGGCCAGTGTGACCCCTCAGCCCGGGGCTCCCGGTGCTGCCCGTGATGGGTACTCATTCTCGGGGAGCTTTGCACATGCCGGTCCTCTACTTGGAACACCATCTACATTACTCTGCGAGCTATAACAGACTCGCTCCTGTCTCTCCATTCCTCCCCGCCCTCCTCTCTCTCTCTTTCTCTCTCTGGATCTCTTCTTTTCGTCCATGAATTCATTTCACTCACATATTTTGGGCGTTCATGTTCACTCATTTGTTATCTGGCATCTGCCAGGCACTGGAGGGACTCGGACACCCTTGAGGTCAGGTTCATTGCAGGCTGTGTGACAGGCAGAAGGCACTCAAGCACACCTGTTACCTAAGTGTCAGGTGCTAACACATAGTGAAAATGTGGCATTATCATGAGCCAGGTGTGGCGGTACACACCTGTGATCCCAGGGACTCCGGAGGCCCAGGCGGGAGGAATAGAAGTTCAAGGTCAGCCTGGACCACTTGGACCCTGTCTCAAAATTTAAAATAATAATAACAAAAGGACAGGGGATATAGCTCAGTGGTAACAAGCCCCTGGATTCAATCCTAGAGCTGAGAAAAAAGAAAAAAGAAAAGAAACGGTCACGAATCTCGGAGCAGTAGAACATCACACCAAGCAGGGCCCTTGGCGCCCGGAGCGCCCTCCGCAGAGGCGCGCGCCCACGGAGCGGCCTTGTCCGCAGGCGATCCCATCAGACCTGGGAGTGGGGGTAAACCTAGCGGGCCTCGGCGAGGAGGTGGTGTCCACAGCCGCCAAAGCCAGAGGAGGGAGGCGGCAGGGTTATTCTTGGAACCTGCCTGATGTTCAGACAATAGCGAGAAAAGGGACCAGAGCGTGGAGGTGAGAGCCAGCGGCCCCTGGGCCGGTTAGGAGTTAGCGGGTGAAAAAAGATGAAAAAAGTGCCTTTTCACTGGTTAAAAAACCAAAACAAAGACCGTCAGAAGGCTGCGGCGAAAAGAGAAGCCTAAGAACGGTGCAGACAAGAATGGCGAGGGACCTCGGCAGCCCGGCGCCGGCCTGGCATCCTGGGAACCAAGTCAGCCTGGGAAACTCACAATAAAATTAGAATTTAAAAGGACTCGGTTTGTAGCACAGTGGTAAAGTGCTCACCTAGCATGTGCAAAACACTGGGTTCCATCCTCAGCACCCCATAAAATGAAATAAATACAACGAAGGTATCGTGTCCATCTGCAAGTAAAAAAATATTTAAAAAAAAAAAGGCTGCGAGGGGTGTAGCTCAGTGGTAGAGGATGCAAGAAGTCCTGGTTTCAACCCCCAGCTGTGCGAAAAAAAAATAAGGGGGGTGGGGGGGAAGAGAGAGAGAGAGAGAGAGAGAGAGAGAGAGAGAGAGAGAGAGAGAGAGAGAGAAGTGAAACACAGATTCACCATATGACTCTTTCATTCAGTCTCCAGTCGTGAACCCTAGTGTTGCCACGTTCCCAGCAGCATTATTCATAACAGCCACAAAGTCCAAGTGTTCTAAATGCCTCGCACCTCTGAATGGACAATAAAAAAAGGTGACCACCCAGACACCGGAATATCGTTTGGCAATGAAAAAGAATGAAGCCCCGATAGGGGCAGCGACTCGGATGAGCCTTGAAAACCTTGTTCAGGGAAAGAAGTCAGTCACGAAGGACTCCATGTCGCATGGGTCTATTTAAAAGAAGTACCCGAAGCCCGGGGCTGTAAAGAGAAGGGACCAGAAGGGACCGTGGAAGGGCCGGGGCTCCTCTTGGGGGAGGGGAGGTCCGGGAAGTCCTGCCCCTCCAGAAGGCAGGCTCTGAGGGGAAGACCTCTTCTCTGCTTTGTCCGCGGCTGTGCTGCACCTGGTGCGCACAGGGGGCACCATGGGTTTGTTCAGGGACAAACAATGCCAGGTACATTGTTTTCTACTGTCCCTGGCCTTACACTGTGACATGGGCAGATTAATAAACGGATAATGACCTAGTGAACCGTGGAGGAGTAAGACGTGGCATTTAGTGATGTGGGAGGGGGCTGATTCCGCCCGAGGGGCACCCGCAGTCCTGCTAAGGAAGTCACTTCTGCAGGAGGACAGCAGCTGATGGAAGGTGTGGGCTCACTCTCGGGGCTGTGTCAAGAAGACACTTAAATAACAAGGAAAAATGCTCGTGAAGGAGTGTTACATAAAAAAGACAGGATGTGAAACTTTAACAGTGATTCCACATTGTTTCCTGTTTTTGGTCCTGGGGACTTTAACAGAGCCACATCCCTAGCCCTCTTATTATTTTTTTATTTAAAAAAATTTTTTTTTTTTTAGTTGTCAGTGGACCTCTATTTTATTTATTTATATGCGGGGCTGAGAATGGAACCCAGTGACTCACACGTGCTAGGCAAGCGCTCTACCACTGAGCCACAACTCCAGTTCCCAGCCCTTTTATTTTTTATTTTGAGTTCAGGTTCTCACTAAGTTGCTTAGGACCTCGCTAAGTTGCTTAGGATCTTGCTAAGTTGCTGAGGCTGGCCTCGAACTTGCGATCCTCCTGCCTCAGCCTCTGGAGCTGCTGAGATTACAGCATGTACTGCTGCTCCAGGCTCCACGTTTTTTCTTAAAAAGTGTTTAAAGTCTGGGCACCATGGTTCATGTCTGACGTCCCAGTTATTGTGGAGGCTGACCTCCAGAAGTCCCAGCTACCCTTGAGCCCAGGGGTCCATGATCAACCTGGGTAACATAGCAAGACCCTGTCTCAAAGGGGGAAAAGCCCTTAAGCATTATAAGATTAAAGGGTGTTGGGGGTGAGCGCCCACAGATCCACAGGTATTTCTTTGGAAAAAAATTTTTGAATCAAAAAAATCTAATTTTTGCAGTACAGGGAGTTGAACAGGGGCACAATTCTATTGAGCTGCAACCCCAGACCTTTAAAACGTTTGAGGCAGGGTCATACCGACTTATACAGGCTGGCCTTGAATTTGCAATCCTCCTCCCTCAGCCTCTCGGTTTTCTGGGATCACAGGTGTGCACCACTTTGCCTGGCTATTCCCACCTTTAAACAAGAGGAAGCGCCAGGTGTATGTATGGGGGGGATGGGGGTGGTTGTGTTTTTCTTTATTATTCAAAACAGAGAACTTTAGAATTTTTAATTGACAAAAGATGCATACGTTCATGGTACACAATATGATGCTTTGAATGATGTATACATTGTAGAATGGCTCATCCAGATGAACATATAGATTAACATATAACATACAGACATTAACATATAGATTGCCTCATATACTTAGCTTTCTCTCTCTGTGCAGTGAGAACACTTGAAATCTCCTTTCTCTGAGGTTTTCAAGTGCACCATACACTGTTACTAGCAACAGTCACCACATCGTACAATAGATCTCTCGAACGTTGAACTGAAATTGTCACTCTGGCCAGCGTCTCCTTATTCCAGCCCCTGCACCCAGCCCCAGGGGGGACTCCAGTCTACTCTCTGCTCCTTTGAGTTCAACTCTTTTAGATTTCACAAGTGAGTGCGAGCACTCAGCAGATTTCTTTCTCTGGCTTATTTCATGTAACATAATGTCCTCCAGGTTTATCCAAGTTGTCACAAATAACCATTTCCTTCTTTTTTTATTTTTAAGTATTTTTTTAGTTGTTGATGGACCTGTATTTCATTTATTTGCGTATGGTACAGAGAACGGAACCCAGTGCCTCGCACGGGCTAGGCAAGCGCTCTACCACGGAGCCACAACCCCAGCCCCATTTCCTTCTTCTTAAAGTCCAAATGGTATTCTCGTGTGTATATTATATACCACATTGTCTCTATCCATTTATCCACTGATGGCCGCTTAGGGTCGTGTATCTTGGCTATTATGCCGTAAAGGGAGGGCGGACAGCTCTTCAACACATTGATCTCATTTCCTTTGGCTGTATAGTCTTCCCTGGTTGGTATCCATGGGCATCAGTTCCAGAACCCCAGTGGATACAACATTCGTGGTTGCTCAAGTCCCATAACTAAAATGGTGTCATATTTCCATATATCCTGTGCACATCCCCCCATATACCTTAAATCGTCTTTAGATGACTTACAATGCGATACTGATACAATGCAACTGTCATGCAAGTGGTTGTTATTCGGTTTTTTATTTGTATTTTTTGTCGTATCGTTATTCCTTATTTATTTTTCAAACATTTCCATCCAGGGTTGGTTGAAGCCACCAACATAGAACTTGTGCCTATGGAGAGCTGGCTGCGTTCCCAGAAGTGCCACAGCCGGATCGTGTGGTAGTCCTGTCTTTATAGTTTTGAGGAACCTCCGTGCTGTTTTCCATGATGGCTGGACTAGTGCACATTCCCCTTGTCTCTGGTTCCTCTCTAAGCTTTGTTGTTTTGTCTTGTGTTTTTGAATATCTCCCCCTGCCTTTCTTTTCCCAGTCCCTGAAAACCAACATGCTAGGATTTTTTAAAAATATATTTTTATTGTAGATGGACACAATACCTTTATTTTATTTTATTTTATTTTATTTATTTATTTATATGTGGTGCTGAGGGTGGAACCCAGTGCCTCACATGTGCTAGGTGAGCGCTCTACCGCTGAGCCACACCCCAGCCCCACCTGCTAGGTTTTGTCCATGAATTCAACTACTCTAGGGACCTCATATGAGTGGAACTATACCAGTTTACTTTCTGTGAGTGGTTGATGTTTACTTAGTAGAAAGTCCTAAGTTTCCTCCATTTCACAGTCTGTATCAGGATTTCCTTCCTTTTTTTTTGGGGGGGGGGACCAGGGGTTGCACCACTGAGCCACATCCCAGACCTTTTGTGTGTGTGTGTGTGTATATATGACGTAGATGGACACAATAGCTTTATTTTATTTATTTACTTTTTATGTGGTGTTGAGAATTGAACCCAGTGCCTCACATTGCTAGGCAAGTGCTCCACCACCGATCCACAACCTCAGCTCATTTTTTGTATTTTATTTACAGACAGGGTCTGAGTTGTTTAGCACCCCGCTGTTGCCGAGGCTGGCTTTGAACTCACAATCCTCCTGTCTCAGCCTCCTGAGCCGCTGGGATTAGAGGCATGCACCACCACGCCCCGCTCCTTCCTTTTTAAGGTGGGACAGTGTTCCACCGTGTGTAGAGTACATCCACAGGATGGTTTTTGAGCCGTCTTTATTTCAGAGGTTGTAGGATTCTTAAGGACAGGGCTCTGTCATCTCTTGGGGCCAACCACTGCCTGGTGGGGTGAATAGGGACCAGGTTTCTGGTCGAATTTCTTGCCTGCTTATGGTCCTGGACACCCTTCCCTGAACTCATGAACCCTGGGAGTCCTCAAGAAGTGTTCTGGGGAATGAAAGGCTCTGGCTAAATACCAGCCTCTCTGGGGCTTCAGTGCCAGGGTCAGAGCCCGGGGCTGGGCAGGGGTGGGTGCTAATGATGGCCTGCTCTGGGCTGGGTTGTCCAGATGAAACAGGCCCTACTCTGAGCCTGGTCTGATTACAGGGAGCCCTGAGCTTCCCCTCCCCAGGGCCCAGGCCCGCCTCCCAGCACCCCCAGCACGCTCAGCTGTTCTGAAGCAGCTGCACAGGATGGCGGGCTGAAGAATGTGAGGTGGCAGCTGTCTAGATGCTTTGGCCTTAGGGTCTGGAATGGCAGATACAAGTTACGGTGAAGCCAGTGAGTCCACTGTGTCCTCATCTGGGGTAGCTAGTAACAGTCACTGTGGCTTGAAGTTGTAGTGCCATTGCCGTGTGACAAGCACTGGATATGGATTATCTCATTATTTGTCTCCCAGTCTTGGGAGGTTGGTATAGTTGCTCCCATTTTACAGATGGATAAGTTGAGGCTTGAGAGCTTTGCCTGGGTCCATGCAGCTGGCAAGTGGCCCAGTCAGAATTGGTTCTAGCTGAAGGCTGGTCCCTTATCCACAGGTTCTCAGTTGGATGGAACTTTCTTTGGTGAGGTAAGGGGGCCAAGCGATGGCTATCTGTCACCTTCCCTTTGTGGACAGGGCAGCTCCTCTTGTAGCTGAGGGGTTCTGCTTCAAATATTATGTGAAAGCCACTGTTGTAGTTCAAACCATTTATTTTACAGATGGAGAAAGTGACATCCAGAGAGGGGCAGGGAGCCGTCCAGGGTCATCCCGACAGTGTTCATGGTAGAGCTGGGATTACAACCCAGCACCTCTCGGCCAGGTGCCATTTCTGGTCCCCACCTGGCCTCATGGATCCTGTTGTGACCGGCTCAGACAGGAGGACACCCTGGGTTTCACTCGCTGGGCCTACTGGGCCTGAATCCCTCTTGTGCAGGGGCCCTGCTGCCAACTGGCTGTGTGGCTTGTGCAACTACATCCTCCCGCAGTCTCAGTTTCCCCACTTGTATGAGAGGGTGTGGCAGCTTGGGCCTAGGGTCACTGAGCCGGGGGCATGAGTGGCCTAGGCAGGAGGTGTTGGATGCACGGGGAGGAAGCGAGGGCTGCTGTGTTCCAGGGGGACCCTGGACACTGCCTTGACCCCACCCTCCTTTAGGGAATACCACCTCAGCCACCCACGCTCCTGCTGCTGGCCAGGGGACGCCGCTTGGCCTGAGCGTGTCCAAGCCTCTGATGACAGAGTTCCTGGTCCCCAAGACTGCCCTGGGGCTGGTGGCTGCCCTGCTTTGCCCCAAGACATTCCCCTCACCCTAGGAATGGTGCTAGCCTCAAGGGGACTTCGAGGGGCCACACTGTCAGTGAGGGCACATCCCCGACGCTGGCACACACACCTGCTCACCCACGCGTGCAGCTGGCCAGCAGCGACTCACAGGCAGAGGGAGCCTCGGACTGCTTCCAGGTTTCCTTTCTTCCTCTCTCTCTCTCTGTCTCTCTCTCTCTCTCTCATACTTGGGATTGAACCCAGGGTCGCTTTACCACTGAGCTACATCCCCAGCCACTTTTATTTTTTATTTTGAGAGAGGGTCTAAGTTGCTGAGGGTCTTGCTTACATTTCCGAGACTGGCCTTGAACTTGCAATCTTTCTGTCTCAGACTTGCAAGTTGCCGGGATGGCAGATGCATGCTGCTGCGCTCCGCACCACTTCTACTTTTCGAGGCTCCCAATAAGTTAAAAATAAGAAAGTCCAAAATAGCGTGGTCACAATTGTGGTATGTTTTCCATACTCTTATTTAATGAGTTAACATTTTAAGTGGGTGCAATGTAACCCAATTGAGAGACTCACAAGATAATTATAGGAATTACAAAAAAAAAAAAATGTTTTCTGGGCTCAGTGGTGCATGCCTATAACCCCAGAGACTTGGGAGGTTGAGTCAAGAGAATTGCAAGTTCAAGGCAAGCCTCAGCAACTTAGTGAGACCCTGTTTAAAAAAAAAAAAAATCGTTGAGCATTCTGTTCTTTCCACCTTGTTCACAATTCCCTGGGACTAGACATCCAGCCTACTTTGAGGATACATTTTACTATAAAAACTTTCAAGCATCCAGAAAGGTTAAATGAATTGTTCAGCTGGATATGGTGGTGCACACCTGTAATTCCAGCAGCTGGGGAGGCTGAGGTGGGAGGATCACAAGTTTAAAGTCAGCCTCAGCAACTTAGCAAGGCCCTCAGCAACTTAGCAAGACCCTGTCTCTCAATAAAGTACAAAAAAGGGCTGAGGATATTGCTCAGTGGTTAAATGCCCCTGAGTTCAATCCTGGTACAAAAAAAAAAAAAAAAAAAAAAAAGGCACCAACTGGAGCCTACGATTCCACTGTGCAGAATATGCCTCATCACATATCCATCCCCCACCCAGCCCCCAGCCATCTCTCCATCCACCCACTCCTTTCTCTCTCCTTCCATCCCTCCATCTCATTTGTTTCTGCCCCTCCTCTCCTCCACAGCAGCAGGCTCTGCTCATGCCCACGCACCCATACCCACACCTACATGTAAAACCTACTGTGCACACTCCACATACTCATTCCTGTCTCAAATTCATGTACGGACGCTCCATGTACACAGCCATGCATATCCGCACGGCGAACAGCACACCCAGCCCCCCACCATGGTCCCTTGTGTGCATTCCTAAGAGACCCTTGATATCTGGGAGGAATATCCGGAGACCTCTGGCATCCTCAGGCCTGCAGCTCTCCACTCCATGGCCACTTTCCCCACCTCCCCCACAGTGTCCCTCTCACCCAGTGGTCACTGGCCCAGAGGAAGTGGGTCCTTCTGGAGCATCAGTGCATGTGGGGACAAAGCACAGCAGAACATCCTCACCATCCTCTCCACGTGGGTGGGTGGGGACCGTCCTGCTCTGTCCACAGCACCTGGCCCACAGCTGGCACTCTGTAACTGTTGGTTGAAAAGGGCACAGAAATGGCACAGAGGCACATACAGTGGGCAACCACAGGGCAGCTGTGCTAGCATCTGTGCACACACCGCACCCCGTGTGTGTGTGTGCCTGCTCACGTGTGAGCACGCACTCTGAGCACGCACCTTTCCGCCTGTCTCCATGCTTTCTGGATGGACTCACTTCCAGGACTGGGTCCACTCCAAGACCTTGGTCACCTAAGACCACTATAGGTTCATCTGCTGGTTTATGAGGTCCAGATGTGGCTCCATGGCCATGGCTTGGCCCTGAACATTTAGACCACAAGGGTTAAAAGCACCAGCTCTGGCGACCAACCTCCGGAGATAAGCTGGTTCCACCCTGGCTGTGTACATAACCACTGGGCACATACCATGTACAATTTCTGTACAAGTTTAACTTCTTGGGAGCATCAATTTCCTTTTCTGTGAAGTGAGGAATATAGGTCCTATCTCAAATGCATCTTACGCTTTTAGCAGAGTGCCAGTAGGCTGTAGGCACTCAAAGATGCTTGCTGTGGGCATTATGATTGTTACTGCTTCAGCCTTTGGGAGGAAGGCACCTTGGCTGGGGGTGTGCACAGGGAGAGCAGCATGGATGGCGAATACGGCAATGCTTCTTCCCAGATGCTCCCCCAGCCCTACACTCTCATTATCCTACGTGCATATTCATAAGGGATGGGCTCAGCCCCACTCTGTAAATGGGTCAGAAGCAGGAAGTAGAGGCCAGTGCAGACAGCAAGGCCCAGGGTACAGGAGACTCAAATCAGGAGCACATCTGAGTCCTCATGGATGGGAGGATGGTGAGAGGGGAAGGGGCAAGAATGGACTGAGGGAGGGCTGGGGATATAGCTCAGTTGGTAGAGTGCTTGCCTTGACAAGGCCCTGGGTTCACTCCCGGGCACTGCAAAAAAAAAAAAAAAAAAAAAAAAAAAGAATGGACTGAGGGAAATTAGGGGACACTGAGGGCCTGGGCAGGGCTTTATTCCTGCATTGCAGATGTGAAAAGGAAGGCCCAATGAGATGAGATTAAAGAACCCTTGGGTGACTAGCCTATGGAGCCCAAGCCTGTTTCCTTTGGGAACTGGGCAGTTGAGTATCTATCTCGGCTGGGTGATGGGACAGGGGCATGAACTTTGTGACCCTGCATGTGTCTCTCGAAGGACACAGTTTACGTGGTATCAAGTAGAAGAACTGAATTCTGAATTCCAGTTTTTCAGTGAGGCTCAGAGCAGTTAGGTGACTTGCTGTGGTCACACAGCTATTGACTGTGATCTTGTCTTTGGAGGTGTGAGATATTATTACTCTAGCCCCATAGAGAAGATTCGGGACTGAGAGAGAGGCTGAGAGGCTGGTCAGAGTGCCAAACACAGAAGCCTCTTTATCTACTTCCTCGTTTTATCTCTTCAATAGCCTCCTACGACAGAGCAAAAATGATTTATCTCTATTTTGCAGATGAGAAGCATGAGGCTGAGAGAGGATGACTCACCGGGACGAAGCTACGCAGTGAGTTCTCTGCAGAGCGGCGGCCCCTCTGTGGAGGGTGACGAGGGGGGAATGGAAGAACCCGAATGGCCTCCATCTTGGCAGGGTTTAGGCCAGGACAATGGCAGCATACTACAGGGTTCTGAAAATTTTCAGCTAAAACCAGAGGGACTCCCTCTCGATTCTGCCATCACCTTAATCCCTCACTCTTCAGATGCAGCCTGCTTCTTAGACGGCATTGTCTGATGCTCACACCTCATCTGAGAGGTTACACAGAACACCAACCCTATTTTAGGGGAGGGAATGTAGGTAAGAGATGAAGTAGCAGAGCAAGAATCCCAAGGGGTGACCCCTGGACCTTGGGCACTTTCTACTACACCAGGTCATGGAAAGGGAGGGTTTGTGGGATGGAAAACTGGCGCCTGGGGTAGAAGTGTCAAAGGGAGCTGAATCTGGGAATGGGAGTCATGAGGAGGACTTGCTTGGGGCTGCTTGGTGGCATTTCAGGTATAGGGTACTGCTGGGTAGAAAGTGGCCATGTGGGGGCTGTTTTGGGGTCAGACTGTCATCGGAGCAGAATGAGAAAAGTAGGCTGGTGGTCAAAGTCCCAACATTCCTTCAACAGGCATTCACTGCTGGGCTGTGCTGGGCTCAGGGCAGGACAGACAGCAGCAGAGATGAGTCAGGTGGTCGCTGGACTGGGCAGGAAAAGAGGCAGGCTGGATCTTATCACCTCTGCTTTCCAAGATAGTCATAAGCTCTCCAGGACAAGCTGTGGGGTCCAAAGCTATATGGCTTTGAGCAACCATATCAACAATCCCTGCAGTCACAGCCAGTGCTTGGTCTGTGCTCAGTGGGCCTGTAGCGTGTTACTTTACTTCTTTGAGGCTCTGTTTCCTTATCGGGAAGTTGGGGAGGGGAATTAATCTACTTGTGTGGGCTGCCGTGAGGCTCAAATGGTGCTAGGTGGGTAAAAGAGTCTGGCATGGGCTCAAACTTTGTGGTGAGTCCACAGGAAGTTATTTGTGAGGCCAGAGGGGAGGTCCTGTTGTTCTGGAAGCACCAGGGTAGGGGGATACTCATGCCTCATTGGCCAGGTAGTGGGTTGGAGGTGGTGGCTGTGGTTCTGTACCAGGAAGATACAGGATGTGAGTGAGGCTTTGAAAAGGACAAAGGGGGCTAAGAAGAAGGACCTTCAAGAGGAGGGCATCCTGTGGGCAAAAGTGTGGAGGAGGGAAAGTGCGGAACATGGCACAATTAATGGCCAAGCCTGATGCCCTGTGAATCACCGAGGAAGCAGTCAGGCCGGATCTTTGGCCCCTGGGCCAGCCGTGGGGCACGCAGGCTTCCTTCCCTCACGCTACCAGGTCTAGAGCTGGTGGAGGAGAGGGCTGGAGGGTGAACTACAGTAATTACAGAGCCCTCTGCTGGGTCTCTCACACCTGCCCCGGGGGAGACATCTGCTAGGAACACCCCTCACCGGGACCTCCTAACCCAGAGGCCAGAGTTTGGGTCTCTCCAACTGAGAAACCAGTGGGTAGAGGTGGCTGTGGGGCGTGTGGCCGTAGACAAGCTGCTCAAAGTCGGTAGAATTTGAAAAACAGGTGGATGGAAGGGACTGGTTTGAAAGCACGGAGCGGGGGGTCTCTGAAGGGACGTGGATGACTCGGGCTTAGACAAGGAACTTACATTCATTAGGCTTCTATGTGTTGTAACAGCTCTGTGAGGCAAGTCCCCTCGCTTTACGGCTGGGGAAACTGAGGCTCAGATAGGCGAGGTGACCTCTGAGCCCACGCTTCTTCCTCCAATTATTCATCCTTCAACACCAGGTGTGGAGCAAAGCTCCGCGCCAAGGGTCATGGAGTCAGCGGGACCACCTCTTGGATTCTGCCTCTAGGGATGACGTGTCCCGAGGTCACACAGTGGTCTTACGGAGCTCAGACTCAGGTCTTTGTCCAAATCATCGCTTTGGACTGGGGTACCAGCCGGGGCCAGAACTGGGTCGGGTGGCACGATTCCTGGCCCTGGAGTCCTGCACCTCCCCTTCCGCTACGGTCCCGCCCCGCGCACCTGCCCCAGGTGAGTCCGGCAGGCCCCGAGCGCCGCCGGAAAGGGCCGAGCGGCTTCGGCAGGTGGGGCGGGGCGGGGCGGGGCGGGGCCAGGCGGGCACTGGGAGCCGGACGGGACCCCGAGGCCCGCCGCCGCCGCCGCCGCCGCCGCCGCCATGGGCGCCTGCCTGGGCGCCTGCTCCCTGCTCGGCTGCGTGAGTGCCCGCCCCGCACTTCTGTCCTGTCTTCTTCCTCCAAGTAGTTTCTTCTTTTTCCTTCCTCCAAACTTGTCCTCCTTGGCCCGCACCCGCCTCCTCGTCCCTCAGGCTCCTGTCTCAGCCGGCGCCCCCAACCACTCGGTCCCGGGTGGCGGCGCCGGCGCCGCGACAGCTGGTGTCCCGGCTCGGGTTCCGGGGCCGGGCGGGGCGCGCCCTCGGCGGCGCCTCGGGGCACCGGGGAGACCGAGGCCCGCACGGGGCGGAGGGAGCGTCGCGGCCCCGGCCCGGCTCTTCCCGCCGGACTTGGGGTGGTTCTCGGGCGCGTCTCTCGTCTTTTTCCCGGACGCTCCGACTCTTTGTGTGTCCTGCCTGGCCCCTGTCCCTCTCTGCCCAGTGCCCTTCTCTGTCCCTTTGGCAGACGGTGTGGCCCTGTCGGTGCGGCTCAGTATGTCCATTTGTATTTGCCCGAAACGCGTCTCCGAGGTTCGGGGTTCGCGCGTCCCTCTGTCCATCCCTCCCGGCCTCTCCGCGTCCTTGTCTGCGCGAACTCCTGGGCACTTACTTCCCCAGCAAGCCCTGGCCCCTTCCGCGCGGGGCCCCAGCGCTGCGATGGGAGAGGGGTGGGGAGGAGCCCCCATCCGGTCTTCCCGAGCCACCCTGAGTGGGGTTGGTGCCAGTTGTCACCCCCCGGGCCAAACTTTGGATTGGGAGACCGAGGAGCTGAGGGAGTTTGGGTGTGCGTGCCTGGTTGCCTGAGCTGGAGAGCTGGGGGGCCCTCTGACTTCCCTCCCCCGCCCCCTCTTTCTTCCCTTCCCCCTCATTAAATGCGAGGTTCATTCAGCAGCTCCCTCCCGCTCTGGCCCCACACAAAGAGGGGCGGAGAAAGAGAGGGGGCTGCCAGGCTGCCGCCTAAGGAAAGCTCAGAACTTGCCTTCCTTTGTCCCTGATTTGTGTGTGTGTGAGGAGGGGGGCGTGGGGCGAGCGCTGGGATCTAGAGATTTACTTGGTAGCCATTTTCTGAGAATGAGCTCAGCCTAGGGAGGCCTTAGAGTGGGTGCCTCGACACAATTCTCTGTTCTTCTCTGGGCCTCCATTTCCCATCTGTGAAGTGTGTGTGTGTGTGTGTGTGTGTGTGTGTGTGTGCAGGAGGAGGGATCAGCTGGTACCTGCAGTCCCGCCCAGCCCAGAGAATTCAAGGTTTGGGCTGGTCTCTGCCCAGGACCAGTTTGCCTCCTGGTCAGGGAGGAACCGCTTCCCTGAGGGTGACTGGTTTTTCTTCTGGTTCTGCAGGGTTGGCACCAGTTTTGCTGTGCTGGGTGGGGTAGGGGATGTTGAGAGGAGGCCCGCTAATCCCCCATCCTTGGTTTCCTGTCTGTAAGTCGAGGATGGTGGTGGTGCTTCCCTAATGCTGTTGGGAATGTTAAATGGTAGACATGGGGCTGGGCAAGAGTCCAGTGGCACAGGCCTGCAATCCCAGTGACTTGGGAGGCTGAGGCAGGAGGATCCCTGTCCAAAGCCAGCCTCAGCAACTTACCAAGGCCCTAGGCAACTTGGCAAGACCCTGTCTCTAAATAAAACATAAAAAAGGGACTAGGGATGTGGCTCAGTGGTAAAGCACCCCTGGGTTCAGTCCCTGCTGGGTTCAATCCCCGGTACCAAAAGATACAAAAAGCAGTAGACATGGAAAGTGCCCAGCACGCCTGGCATGTGGCGAGTGCTCACCATGGGTGATTTTATCTCTGATGGAAGATGTGTGGAGAATTCCATCTGGAGAGTGTCTGAGTCATAGGATTCAATGCTGAGAGCAGACAGGCCTGCTCAAACCCTCAGTTTACAGGCATGGAAACTGCAGCCCAGAGAGGTTAGCTGCTTTGCCTAAGGTTGCACAGTCAGGATTAAAATTTGTTTCCTGGTCTAGGTTTCTGCGAACACCCCCACTCCCTCTCCCACATTCTGGTTGTGGACAGGGCTGGCCTAGGGTAGAATTGCCCTCCCGTGGAGTTCTGACCTCTGACACTGCACCAGTTGCTGTGCTGAGGCCCTCGCCCATGCCATCCCACTGGTTCTACCCCCACCCCCGTGGCACCGACGACCCATTTTAAATATACCATACCAATGATGGCCACCGTTTACTGTGTCCTTATATAGGCCCAGCACTCATGGGAAAGAGCTGCCCTGCAGAGGTTGGCACAGGCCAGCACTGTGATGAGCAAGGCACTTAATATTCCCACTTCAAAGACGAGGAAGCCAGATCAGAGAAGGCAGGTGGTTCCCCAAGGCCACATGGTATTAACTGGTACAGTGGACTCTCCTGGACACCGACATCCCGTTTCAGTAAAGAGTTGCCCCATAGACCTAAGGCCCTTATGGAAGGTTTCCAGGCATCTTAAGGGGAGTGTTTGGGGTACATGGGTTGGTGGGGAAGACTTCTGAACCCTCCCAGCTGTGACCATCTGCCTCTCCGGGTAGTTGCCCTGGACAGGAGGCGAGACTAGCCTTGGATGGGGATAAGGTGGGTCCCTTGGGGCTGGGAGTCACCAGGCAAGTTGGCACAGTGTGACTGGACAGTCAGCAAATATTGAGGGAGGGCCCTCTGTGCGGAGGGACTGTGAAAGGTCACTGGGTCAGAACAGCTGGACTCAGGTCCTGGTTGGCCTCTTCTCATCTGCAAGACCGTGGGCAGTCACTCTGCCCCCTGCTTGTCGTACAGTGGGAAGGACAGTGGTTCCTGCCTCTCAGGAGTGTCGCGGGATTAAATGGAACATTAGCGTGTCTACCGGGAGCTGGCCTGCGGCTTTTCCACTCCATAAGCCCCCAGGCTGGGAAACTGCTCCTGCTCCCAGCCACCAGCAAGGAAGTACCAACGAGGAAGTGGGGAAGCTGAGCCGGGCTGTCCAGCTGGAGCCTGGGCTCAGAGTCACTGCCCTTGGCCAGGAGTCCGTTTCCTAGATGAGGAAACTGAGTCCCACAGAGGGAGGAGAGACTCGCCTGGGGTCAGACTGCACTGCGCAGGGGAAGGAAGCATGCCTTGAATAGCTTCAGGCTGCCTCTTCCCTGTGTGGAGGCTGCTCTGGGGGTGGCTTGGCCACTGCGAATGGCTAGTGAAGGCTACAGGGTGCGTTCTTTCTGGGGCCTGTGTTTTTGTTTTAAAATGGCAACAAAATATGACATAAGATTTACCTTTTTAACTTTTGTTTCTTTTTTTGTTTTGTTTCACCAGACATACATAGTAAAAATGGGTTTTAACTAATGCAACCGTAATGATACGGATCCCAAGTGAGTGGCATCGTCAGGGAAGGGAGCACAGCCACGTGGCAGAAGCTGGCTTCCTGTCTGGCTTACTGGAAACGGCCCCTGCTCCCTCTCCCTACTCCCACCACACTGCATGCCACTCTGTGGCCTGTCCTCTGTTCTGCAGCCAAAGGGATATTTCTCTTTTTGTTCTTTTTTTTTTTTTTTGTACTAGGGATTTGAACCAGGGGTGCTTACCCACTAAGCCACACCCCCAGCCCTTTTTACTTTTTATTTGAGACAGGGTCTCACTAAGTTGCTTAGGACCTCCATTGGTTGCTGAGGCTGGATTCGAACTGAAGTGACCCTCCTGCCTCAGCTCCGGAGTTGTTGGGATTACAGGCATGTGCCAAAATGTCCAGCCAAAGTGATATGTCTAAAATGCAAATCTGATGTCATTCCTCTTTGGCAGTGGGGTTCCCTATTGCCTATGGGGTGAAGTTCAGACTCACCTAAGGGATTCTGGTCGCCACTTCCGGGCACCACACCAGGAAATAAAACATCGACTAACTGTGGCATGTGTGATTCCCTTGGCTAGGACAACCCTCCTCCCACCTCCCCTGGCTTCCTGCTCTCCCTGGGAAGCTCCCTGTCTCCTCCCTCTTCTATCGTGGTAAAATGCCTGCGATTTAAAATGTGTCGTCTGAACCATTTTTCTTACTTTCTTTTGAGACAGGGTCTTGCTGTGCTGCCCAGGCTGGTCTCACACTCCTGGGCTCAGATGCTCCTCCTGCCTCAGTGTCCTGAGTTGACAGGACCACAGGTGCACACCGTGGTGCCCAGCTCCATTTTAAGCATTATTTTTAGTTGCAGGTGGACGCAGTACCTTTATTTTACTTAATTACATCTGGTGCTGAGGGTCGAACCCAGTGCCTCGCACATGCTAGGCAAGTGCTCACCACTGAGCCCCAGCCCAGCCCCAGCCTTCTGCCATCACCAGCCTGTTCACCCCATTTCATCTTCACAGATTGAAGCTCCCATTAACAGTAGCCACCCTGGTAACCATCTGGTGACAGAAGCAGCCCCTGGTAATGACTGTTATAATTTTTCTCTCAATGACCATGACTGCTTGGGGTTTCTCAGTAAGTCCAGCATGCAGCACTTGCCCTCTTGTGACTGGCTTCTGTGGCCGTCACATCCTGGGGGTCATCCCTGATGTAGCGTGTGTCAGAAAGTCCCTCCTTTTCATGAGTGAGTGTTATTCCATTGTATAACTAGACCAGGTTTTGTCTAGCCATTTACCCATCCATACACATTTGGGTGGTTTTTGCCTTTTGGCTGCTGTGAACATGGGTGTCTGTTTGATCCCTACTTTCAGTTCTTTTGGATTGTAGGCAGAAGTGAAGGGCCAGTTTGTCTCAAACAAAACAACTCGAAACTGGCTCAGCCTTGATCTGCCTCTCCTGCCTACCTGGTGCCCCAAGGGTAGGGTTCTAAGGACCGGTGGTGTGTGGATGACTGAATGAGACCTGTTCCCATCATGCCAAACCTCTCGGGGCTCGAGTGTCCAGCCTGCTGTGTGAGGTGGTGAGCTCTCTGTCACTGGTGGTGCGTGCACAGCGGAGGACAGCTGGCTTTTTCTGGCTGGATTGGTCAAATGGCCAGGCACCTTGCAGCTGAGATTCTAAGTCTGGGCTTCTTAAGTTCCGAGTGAGTTCTCCATCCTGAGGCCCCGGGCCAGTGCTGGGGTTCGGCCAGCGCTAGGTGTTCTGTGCTTTTCCATCGCTGCCTCGGGCATGCGGGGCAGGAAGTGGTTGGAGTCGCGGGGCAGTTTCAGCTGCCTGGAGCACTGACCCATGTCACTCTGCAGCTCAGTGATCCTCATCACCTCTAGTGATCCCAAGAGTGGAGGGGCCACCACCGTCCCCAGGTATTGGACATGATATCATCTGCAGTTTCTTGGGATGATAATAAGCTCATAAAACCTAAAGCTTTGTGCCAATTTGAGTTTTTAATCTTTATTTAAAAATCTTAATTTTTTTCCTATCTGTAAAATCAACTCGACTGACACATGATTGTTACCCACACGCTGGCCACACTTGGCAGGGGAATCTGCCTTGATGTTTCGGTGAACATTCCCTTTTCCTGTTCCCCTGGGCTTCCTGTATGAACGGAACTTGCCTGTGGCCTGCCTGTCTGTCTGTCTGCAGGAAGGGTCCTTACAGGGGTGGGGAGAGGGGTCCAGGTGTTTGAGCCTGGCTCCCACAGGTGGGGCAGCTTCCGCCTCCCTCCTTCCTGGTCTCTCTGGTTGCTGATTGGGCCTCGGAAGTCCCCAGGTATCCGGTAGCAGGAACACCTGCATTCTGGCCTCATGAGTGAATTGAAAGGTCAAGCTCCCTGAAGTTGGGATGGCTTCTCTTGTCTTGTCGCGCAGGTGGCAGGTTGAAATGGTAACGAGCCAGAGTCGGGCCCTCAGGTGTCTGAGGGGAGTGCCTGCTGGCCTCCCTGGGATTCCTCTGGGCGTGGAGGGATGCTTTTATTCACCGGGGTATTTTTAAATTAAACGAGACCACCATTAGTGTGGCTCTTGGGCAGCACACAGACTCCTGGGCTTACCTGCTGTGTGACCTTGCTCATGTCACCTTTTCCAGTCTCAGTTTCCCCATATGTAAATGGGAGGCTGACACACACTTCGTACTGTCAGAGGCTTAAGGTAGATACAGTGCTCACCGCCATGCCGCCGCTGAGTAGCCCCTCAGAGGCGGTAGCTGTCATTGGATTACTTGAATTCCAGTGCTTTTGTTGACTTGCTATGTGACCCCAGTTAAGTTTCTGAACCTCTCTGGTGTCAAAGCCCACATCTGTAAAATGGTACTAATCACCTCCTCTGTCTGATAACCAGGAGATTCCTTATGGCCCACAAAATATTTTCCTGGTTTATGCTTGTCCCCTCATTCCCCAGATATGGCCATGGATAGGCAGGGCTTGTGGTGGCAACTGCAGGATGTAACCAGGCTGTTGTGGCTTGAACACCAAGAACAATTTGATCCCCCAAGCACTGAACGCAGCACTGAGCTGTACTTGGCTCTGTGGGTGACAGAGAGGGGTACGAAGGAGGTTTCCCAGGGGTGTCCTCAGAAGAGAAGAGGCAGAGGAAAAGCAACTCCGTCCCCAGCTGAGGCGCCACTGCCTATGACCAGTCCAGCCAGGAAGGCTGGAGTCTCAGGACCTGGGCCCTTTCCGCCTGCTCTCTACAAAGCTCACCTCCAGGGCCAGGTTATTCCTCTTCTGATGACAGCCAGTCCTGTGCCTGTCTGGTCCGACGCCATCACTCCCCGCTCACCACCTGCCGGCTCAGGAGGCTTCCCCACGAGAACACAGAGCCTCCTTCCCCGGCCCCCACTGCCCCAGCTCCGCGGCCCCAAGCCCCGGGGTCTGGGTGCCTCCTGCCCCTCAGCTCTCAGTTGAAATGCCGCCTCAAGGCGACCCCCCCCACCCGCGTTGGCACTCATGGCAGTGGGTACTTTTTCTTGCGGGCACTCGTCAAGACCTGTGTCTTGCTCTTAAATACCTGAGAGAGGACTTGGGTGGTTTGGGGACGAGGTTTACCAGGTGAAGCTGGAGGCGGGGCCTGTTTCTTCAAAGGCCGGGGGGCGTGTCTCCTTTTCCAGGGACCGGCTGTGAGGGGTGTGGCCTCAGCAGCCCCTGTGTGACTTCTGACGGCCGCCGACTGGGGACCCCAGAAGGGAAGAATTAGATCGCCACCTATTGTCCCAAACTGGTAACTCTAGGGCCGGGCGTAGCCGCTCGGGAGTTTCTTTCTTTCTTTTTCTTTTTTTTAAATGAAAATAAGCTTTATTACATCAAGTAATAAATACATACAAAGATGCAGTTTTAGTCATTTTCTTCCAGATGTTTTGATCAACTTCCAATAAACAGAACTGAAATCTACATATAGTCTTAGTATGAAAAATTTCGGGGTCCTTGTAGATTTGGCAGGTTGCTCTTTCTTCTGTATTTATAACTTGTGCACTCTTAAAATTGACCTCGAAGCACTAAGAGTCATGCAAATGCTTAAGCAAAAAAGAAGTGCCATTAAGCAGAACCTCCACTGTATGGCACAGCTAAGTGAAGCAGGCGGTCGGGATGCAGTCAAACAAAGTCCTTGGGATCAACTGAGCTTATGAAAAGGAACAAAGAACAATTTGAGTGACATAAAGTATTCAAAAGATTAAAGGGACACTGGTATCTTGGAGCCAAACAACGGTTTGCTGTAAAATAACTTCACATGCATCTTTTAAATCAATGCTTAAAAAAAAAACAAAACCTGGGTCATTCCTAACCACATAAAATGCAAATCCTAATTAACTTCGAAATATTTTCCCAATATTTTGAGACTGTGAATCTTGGGAGAAAAAACTAAACTGTTACCATTTTGAATACAAGTGTTCCATCTGAACAGGGAAGGTGAGCTGTCACCTCTCACACTGTAGAGACCCTCGCCGGCAGACAAGGAGGCTAGGGTCTGGCTTTCCGCCGCTTGTGCTAAGCACTCCCAGCCAGTCCTGAGCTCCAGCCTCTCCTGGCACTCTTGCTCCCTGCAGAGGTGGCCTCATCTCCTTCCCCAGCTCTTCCGCGATGCCAGCAGTTCCCCATACTTGCTCTGGGGCACATGACTGTTCCCAGTTCCCTGCGTGTGACCCCGTGATGGTGGCCCATAGTCGCTGGGCAGCTGGCGGTACTGGGAGGATGCTGCCAAGCTGGGGGAAGGCGAGCGGATGCTTCCAGCGGCGTTGAAGGTGGCCAAGTTCGGCTTGTACGACATCCACCCAGGCGGCTGCAAGGATGGCCGCTCTGGAGTTTCTATTCTGTTCATTCAACGAATGCTTATTATGCACTTGCTGTTTTCTGAGGTCTTGTCCGCTTCTATGTCAAACACTTTATATTCATTCAGCAGATAGCCCACGATCTTCTACTGTGTGCCAGGCACTGTGTGGTCCTCCGTGCACAACACAGACAAAACTCCATGCTCGCTGGCAGGGGAAGCAGACAAGTAAAATAAGGGGCCCATCAGAAGACAGAGAGTCCTGTGGAGAAGTAAGGGGAAGGGAGAAGGAAGCCCGAGGGGGTTGAAATTTTAAATCCCTATTTCGTTCTCATACTTTTCCTGTGAGAGGTAGGTAATGATTCCTATTTTATAGGCGAGGTAACAAGTTCAGAGAGGTTGAGTGAGTTGTGTAAAGTCACACAGTGACAGAGCTGGCTTTCTGATTTTTTTTTTTTTTTTTCTTCCATTCCCCCAACTAAGAAACTGTGACCACAGCTTTCTCTTCCCTTTTTTGTGGGCAGGGGGTGTACTGGATTGAACCCAGGGGTGCTCTACCACCCAGCTACATCCCCAGTTCTTTTTAATTTTTAATTTTGAGACAATGCCCCACTACATTGCCAAGCCTGGCCTCAAACTTGCAATCCTCCTGCCTCAGCCTCTTGAGTCACTGGGGTTTTCGGAGATCCAGGTTAGTCTGGCTTCTGTTGACTCCCCTGCAGCTTGGCAGTTAGACGAGACAACATCTGCGAAGCGAGTGTCACTGCCCAGCTCAGTCCAGATTGGAACCCCTGAACAGGCAGGTGACAGTGCCCCTCCCCGCAGGCCTCCTGCCTCTGCGGCACGGCTCCCTGCCTCCTGTGCGGCTGCTGCCCCGCCAGCCGCAACTCCACCGTGAGCCGCCTCGTCTTCACCAGCTTCCTCTTCCTGGGCGTGCTGGTGTCCATCATCATGCTGAGCCCCGGCGTGGAGAGCCAGCTGCACAAGGTGAGCGCCAGAGCGGGAGGCGGGAGGCGGCGGCTGCGGGAGCAGCTCCCGACCTGGCCTCCAGGGGCCTCGGCTCTCCAGCTAGAGGGCGCAGGCTCGGGGCCCTGCGCTCACGGAGGCGGGCAGGAGTCCCGGCGCCCCTGTGAGCTGCGGGTGGCAATGGTGGGGCCCTTTCTTGTGTGGGGAGAACTTGAACCTCGTGAGGGAGTCCTGTTTCTCAGAAGCCGTGGTCTCCTTGGGAAATGCTAGTCACTGCTGTCCCTTGGACGGCTGGCTCCCGCCAGTGCTGGAGCCCGGAGCGGGGGTCCCGGCTCTTCTCTTCATCTCCCGGCACAGACGGGGGGCGAGGGCGGGGACGCCTGTCCGCGCCCAGGTGTGAGTCCCGGGGAGCTCGGAGGAATGCGGGCAGTGCGCCCTGGACCCGGGTCGGCCCGCGGCTCCTTTTTCCCCAAGACTGTGACGCTGAGCCAGGCGGCGGGTGGAGGCCACGCTGGGGAGCCCCACAGTGCGTCACTGGCCCTGGAGGGATGCCAGGAAAGCACACAGCCAGGAGCGAGCTGGGAGAGTCCGTCACGGGGCTCCTGCCCCCGCAGTGGGTGGGGGGCGGCGGAGCGGGCGCTGGGCCGCGCGCCCCTCCTGCTCCTGCCGCCCTGGGCTGGGGGCAAGCCGGGCACTCAGGCGGCTGTCTGTCTCCACAGCTGCCCTGGGTGTGTGAGGAGGGGGCTGGAAACCCCGTTGTCCCGCAGGGCCACATCAACTGTGGCTCCCTGCTGGGCTTCCGCGCCGTCTACCGAATGTGCTTCTCCACGGCGGCCTTTTTCTTCCTCTTCGCCCTGCTCATGATGTGTGTGCGCAGCAGCCGGGACCCCCGCGCTGCCATCCAGAATGGGTAAGGGAGGGGCCCTGCACCCCGGCGCTCTTTTCCAGCCCCCTTCTCCTCCTCTGCCAGTTCCCAGGATCTCGAGATTCTGCCCTCGGACTTGGGAGTCACTGAAGCCAGGGTCACAGCACAGAGAACAGCTCATTGAGTCATACCTGTTTCTCTGATGAGGAAAGAAAGCTCAGAAAGGGCAGTAGTGTGCCTGAGGTCACACAGTACTTTAGAGACTGACACAGTCGACTGGAACTCAGGCAGTCATGCTCACTGCTTGGTTTTTCCCTCTCTACCCCTCAGGGCTTCTTCTGGGGGCAGGGCAGGCTTTCTGTGCCCATCAGGAAGTCCTTCTTTGCCTCTCCCAGGGTCTGTTCTTTGGGAGCAGGGCTCTGGGGCCAGGCCTGCTCTGACTTTGGTGTCTTGCCCCTGCTCAGCTTCCTTGTCTGTCCCCACTGCAGGTTCTGGTTCTTTAAGTTCCTGGTCCTCGTGGGTATCACCGTGGGTGCCTTCTACATCCCTAGTGGCTCCTTCTCCAATAGTAGGTGGCTTGGGGGCACTGGAGGGCTAGCAGGGAGGTGGTAGGACTCTGGGGCTTTGGATAGGGGCTTGGTGGGGCTGCCCTTGGCCCTGGCACACTGACCCAGGCTGCTGCCCCCCACCGTGGGACAGTACTAATGCTTGGTTTCATTGTTTTGGGGCAGCTGGGGCGGGGGGACCCACCTGGCCCGACCCCTATTCTGCTGTGCGTCTCTGCAAGGCCAGGGCTCCCTGAAGGCAGGGTCTCTGCTGCAGGACGACTGACTAGACAGTGGTGTGTGAGAGGGAGACCGCGGGTGGCTGCCCCGGCCTCCCCTGGCCTCACCCTGCCCCCCCCCCCCCCCCCCCGCCCGCAGTCTGGTTCTACTTCGGCGCCGTGGGCTCCTTCCTCTTCATCCTCATCCAGCTGGTTCTGCTCATCGACTTCGCGCACTCCTGGAACCAGCGGTGGCTGTGCAAGGCCGAGGAGCGCGACTCCCGCGCCTGGTACGCAGGTCAGTGCCGGGCCTGGCACAGGGGCAGGGCAGCCGGGGCTCCCCGCGGGCAGGGCGTGCCCTCGGGAGCGGAGGAGAGCTCTGCGCAGCGACGCCTTCTGGTGGTGCCCAGACGGAGCTCCAAGGGACACGGGCCCCTGCAGCCCCCGAGCAGAGGGGGCCCCCGTTGAGCGCTGCCCAG
This sequence comes from Sciurus vulgaris, assembly GCF_902686455.1. NCBI lineage: Eukaryota > Metazoa > Chordata > Mammalia > Rodentia > Sciuridae > Sciurus > Sciurus vulgaris. Next base: position 22,617,797 of record NC_136461.1, read on the forward strand.
GTGTGGCGTGGTCTTGGCGCCCTGCGCGCTGTTCTGTCTCCCACCGCGGTGCCGCCTTATCAGACTGCTCTGACCGTGTCGTGATCGTGGTGACGGCCACCCCATGCCAGCTCCGGATGGGGCAGTCACTCAGAGGCCCTGGTGGAAGATCCTGAATGAGGACGGAGCCCCAGAGGGTGGGGTCCCCCCTGAGCCGGCGCTGCTGCCCCTCCCGCAGGCCTCTTCTTCTTCACCTTCCTCTTCTACGCGCTGACCGTCACGGCTGTGACACTGATGTTCGTCTACTACACGCATCCGGGCGCCTGCTACGAGGGCAAGATCTTCATCGGCCTCAACCTCACCTTCTGTGTCTGCCTCTCCATCGTGGCTGTCCTGCCCAAGGTCCAGGTGAGCCCGCCCGGCGGCCCCTTGGCAAGTGGGATTTCTGTAGAAACTTGGCTTCTGGGGCAGGGACTGACACTGAGAGCATGGGTTCCAGAGATAGCACCCCGAGCCTGGAGTGTTGGCTGTCACGTCTACATGCTGGGTGTCTTTGGGAAAGTGCTGTAACCTCTCTGTGCCCATCTTTCCTCAAATGTAAAAGGGGGATGATCACACCAGCTATTTGTAGGACTGAACAGGGAGCAGTGCCTGGTGTGAGAGGGAACAATCAGACATCAGCTGTTGGAGTTCTTGATGTCATTTTTCTTTTTTTTTTCACACAAATTAGAAGACCATCAGGAAGAGTTAGTGAGTGATTCCTAGATGATTCAAGAAATGGTGCTGGGGGTGAAATTCCAGGGTTCCATCTCAGACCCTTTGAGACAGTGGGTGGGGGCTTCCAAGGTGAATGTTCTTCAAAATGTTCTGGACCACCTTATGTGTCCAGCAGTACCTCACAGTGTGGATCTCAGCACCATAGGAGTTTCAAAGCCAGCTTGGGTGGTCTCTGTGTATCTTCAGTAGAAAGACTGGGAACCTCTTTTCTGCTCAGAGCCTGCATTTGTGTGAGAAAGCTGAAGCCCAGAGAGGGAGATGCTTTGTCCCAGAGCACACAGCAACCAGCGTTCATTCAGCAAATACCTTTTTTTTGGGGGGGGGGGGGGCTACTGGGGATTGAACCCAGGGTCTCACTAAGTTGCCTAGGGCCTTGCTAAATTGCTGAGGCTGGCCTTGAACTCATAATCCTCCTGTCTCAGCCTCCTAAATCAGGGATTACAGGCCTGCACCTCTGTGCCTGGCTTGCCAGGCTCACTTCTAGGATTGGGGCTACAACTGCCAGGAATAGGAGGAATGAGAATAGTGGCTCTAAGTTAATGGCATCTGTCACCTATGTCACTTGGTCCTCACATCATCAACCCACTTTACAATGAAACACAGGCTTAAAGAAGTAAAGCGGCCAGGCATGATGGTGCAGGCCTGTACTCCCAGTCACATGGGAGGCTGAGGCAGGAGGATAGCAAGTTCAAGGACAGCCTCAGTAATTTAGCAAGGCCCTAAGCAACTCAGTGAGACCCTGTCTCTAAATAAAATACAAAATAGGGCTGACTGTGGCTCAGTGGTTGAGTGCCCCTGAGTTCAATACCTGATACCAGGAAAAAAACAAAGTGAAGGAAGGACTGATGGGCACAGTAGTGCATGCCTGTAATCCCAGTGACTCAGGAGGCTGAGGCAGGAGGATTATGAGTTCAAGATCAGTCTCATTGACTAAGTGAGGCCCTAAGCAACTTAGTGAGACCCTGTCTCAAAATAAAAAATAAAAAGGGCTGGGAATGTGGCTCAGTGGTTATGCGCCACTGGTTCAATCCCTGGCACCAAAAACAAACAAACAAAACAAGGAGTAGATACAGCTTGTGCAAAGGCCCTGGGGCAGGGAGGGTTGGCAGGCTGCGGTGATAGAAGAAGCCACCATGGCTGCTATGCTACACTGAGAGGTGGAGGAGAAGGCCGGCACACCCGGAGGCTGTGGTTGGCGGTCTACCTGAGAGGGTTTTTAGGAGGGAGGAGGGTGGTGATCTGAGGAGTGAGAGTGTGAAGAGGAAGAATTAGAAGCCCACATCCAGGTGGTGAGGGTGCTAGGTGGCCGGGCTGGCGTGTTTTCCCAATGTGGGGTGGGGTGGGTGGGGGACTCGGAGGTCCCCTAGTAGGTGTGAGTGGCCGGGGGGTGGTGGGTGTCCCTGGCCTGGCAGGGGACTTACCAGTGCTGGCCTTCTCCAGGATGCCCAGCCCAACTCTGGGCTGCTCCAGGCCTCTGTCATCTCGCTCTACACCATGTTTGTCACCTGGTCAGCCCTGTCCAATGTCCCTGGTGAGTATGGCCCCGGGCTCGAGAGGCCTGGCCTTGTTCCTGGGCCACCTTGGCCTGCTGAGGAGCTGGGGACCCTCACAGGTGACAGGGACATCCTGGCTGCAGCCCACCCTGAGACTCTGCCCTCAGGGAGGTGGCTGCCCGCTGGCTCCCAGAGTTGACGCTGTCATTTTGTGTGCTAAGGGCTGTCTGCTGCTGGGCCCTGGCTGGTGGGCTATGTTTTTGTCTGTCTGTCTGCCTGCCTGCCCGTCCTCAGGGCTGCCTGGCTTCCCCGGGGCTCCGTGGGTGGAGGTGACTCTGCTCCCCTCCCCAGACCAGAAGTGCAACCCTCACTTGCTGACCCGCCTGGACAACGCCACGGTCCTGGCGGGCCCCGAGGGCTACGAGAGCCAGTGGTGGGATGCCCCCAGCATCGTGGGCCTCGTCATCTTCATCCTGTGCACCCTCTTCATCAGGTACGGCGGGCTCCGCCCTCTGGGGAGTGGTCTCGTGCGGGGTCCGCCCTCTGGGGAGTGGTCTCGTGCGGGGTCCGCCCTCTGGGGAGTGGTCTCCTGCGGGGCCAGAGTGAGGAGGCCTGGGAGCCCGACTTGGGCTGGTGGGGAGCGAGCCTCTCAGGCCCAGCTTGAGCCGGCAGCAGAGGCGGGCCAACCGCCCTCCCGGCCCAGCCCTTTTCTGCACTGGAGCCACCTCGTCTCCAGCCCAGCCACCTGTGGGATCAGGGAAGGGATTTGGACTGGACCAGCAGGTCCAGGCTCCATTTCTCACCTGCCATGTGGCCTGGGAAAGCAGCGTAATCTTCCAGAGCCTCACTTTCCTCCTGGGTAAGAGGAGAAGGATGCTCTCCAAGGTGTGGAGCTGGCTGTGGCCCCATCATCTTCCCTAAGAGGGCAGCTCATGCTGAAGTTCACACAGCAGCTCTTTATTTTTATTTTATTTTATTATTTATTTATTTTTTGGGGGGTGCTGGGGGATCGAACCCAGGGCCTTGTGCTTACAAGGCAAGCACACTACCAACTGAGCTATCTCCCCAGTCCTAGCTTTTTATTTTTTTAATTTATTTTTATTTTTTGGTACTAAGGATTAAACCTAGGGGCACTTTACTACTGAGTTATGTCCCCAGCCCTTCTTAACTGTCTTGCTAAGTTGCTGAGGCTAGCCTCGAACTTGTGATCCTCCTGCTTCAGCCTCCTGTATAACTGGAATTACAGACATGTTTCCTTGTGCCTGGCTACTCAGCAGCTTTTCTGGGGCGGGTACTGGGGATCGAACTCAGGGGTACTCGACCATTGAGCCACATCCCCAGCTCTATTTTATATTTTATTTAGAGAAACTCACTGAGTTGCTTAGTGCCTGGCTTTTGCTGAGGATGGCTTTGAACTCTAGATCCTCCTGCCTCAGCCTCCTGAGCTGCTGGGATTATAGGTGTGCGCCACCGTGCCCAGCCACAGCAACTTTTTAAAAGGAACATCTTAGAAGTGCATATTAGTGTGAACTCTGGAGCTAGCCTGCCTGCCTTTGAACCTGGCCCTGCCACTTGCTAACTGTGATCTTTGGCAAGTCATTTACCCTCTCTGTGCCTCAGTTTCCTTACCTATAAAATAAGGATAAAAATAGTACCTACCTCATTGGATTGTTGAGGGTGGTGCCATGAGTTACTGTGTGTAAAACAGTACAAAGGACCAGTATGCAGGAGCTTGGCACGTAGCAGGTGCAAGATAAGTGTTCTGTGTTGTTCTAACCCTCTGACGTTTGCACAGCTGGGTGGACGGGAGCGCTGCTGTGTAAGGCACGGGTCATAATGTTCAGCGACTCCGCGGACTCGCGCTCGCCTTCCGCTGGCCCCATGATGTGCGCCTGCGCTCTAGCTCTGCTCTGCCGCCCTGCCTGGCGGCAGCACCCCTGCCTGCTGGCCTCCCGGGCTCAGCGCTTGGAGGCCGAGGCCGTTTCGCAGTCAGTTTGGTTTTAACCTTTTCACAACATTGTCTCCGAGTCCTGTCAGGGCAGCCTACGTTCACCTCTCTTCTCCATCACGTTGATACCTGTGCGACCTGGAAAGGCCTGGATCTCAGAGCCTCTTTGACAGATGGGGCGACTGAGGCTCAGGAAGGCCATGAGCCCACAGTGGCGGGGACCTCTGCACGCTTTTCTTGCCCCTGGTCCTCCGTCCCTCCCCGTCCCTGACCCCCCGGGCTCAGCTCTGCTTACTCTGCTCGTCATCGCCTTCCTGACCTTGGTCACAGGAGGCTCCCTGGAGCCAGGGCTCCGTCCTCGGCACAGTTCTGGCATGAGCTGCCGAGAGGCCAGGACTACCCGGGTCTCCACCCAGCTCCGGGTGGCCCAGGCCTGGCTCTCCTGCACTTGATACCCGCACAATAGCTGGGGATTGCGTTCCCACCGGAGGCTCAGCCAGGGTGGATCTCCGTTCCCTGTGTTAGGGCGGGGAACCAGCTCTTCTCTTTGTTTCCCCCCAGTGCTAGGGATTGAACCCCAGGCACTCCACCGCTGAGCTGCACTCGCCTGCAGCCTTCTTACTTTTTCATTTTGAGGCAGGCTCTTATATTAGTTGTCCAGGCTGGCTTTGAACTTGGGATTCTCCTGTCTCAGCCTCCATAGTTGCTGGGGATTACAAGTGTGAACCACTATACCTGGTCTTTTTACCTTTTTCCAGAATGTGAGTTGGGTCTTCAAAATTGTATGTCTCGAACTTCTGAATTTTGTTTCAACATTAAGCCCTCATCATAGAAAAGCCACGACAGCCAGTCGTGGAGACTGAGGCAGGAGCACTACAAGTTCAAACCCATCCTCAGCAACTGCAAGACCCTGTCTCGAAATAAAACAAAATGAGGACTGGGGGTGTATCTCAGAGGTTCAATCCTCAGTACTGCCAAAAAAAAAAAAAAAAAAAGAAAGAAAGAACAGAAGCAATGACATATAACCATCACTGTGATTGTCATTTTCTTCTTCTAGTGTAACCATGAAGGAAAGGGAGGCAGATGATTACCTGAGACTAATGAAAGCCTTGTGAGTTATTAACATTCAGCTCCTGATGTGGTGGTCCGCAGCACTGGGAACTCAGTTTGCGGAAGTAGCCAATGCGTGTCTCAGGAGTATCGGCCGTTTATGTAGCTCGTGCCCTGTGCCTGGACAGTGCTGGGCTTTCCGTCATTATTCCACTTACCTCCCAGCAGCCCTGTGAGGGAAGTACAGGGGAGGCCTCAGAGGTTCAGAGAGGTCACACATCCTGCTCAGGGTCACAGAGGGAGTTGGCGTAGAGTTGAGAGTCAGAACAGCTTACTAACTCCTGGGCCCAGGCCATCAGGTCCCTGGCCTCCAAAGCCCTGAGACCACGTGTGTCTGGTGTTGTGAGCCTTGCCGTGGCTCCAGGTCCACCCTGCTACCAGTGTGCCCCCGTTGGTGGCCGCGGCCCTGACTCCACCCTCCTGGCTCCCCCGCAGCGTGCGCTCCTCAGACCACCAGCAGGTGAACAGTCTGATGCGGACGGAGGACTGCCCGGCTGGCCCGGAGGCCATGCAGCAGCAGCAGCAGGTGGTGGTCTGTGAGGGCCGAGCCTTCGACAACGAGCAGGATGGTGTCACCTACAGCTACTCCTTCTTCCACCTGTGCCTGGTGCTGGCCTCCCTGCACATCATGATGACGCTCACCAACTGGTACAGGTGCGTGCAGCCTGCGGCGCCCCCTCCTCTGCCCCTCCCTGGGTGTCCCTGAGCCTGCTCAAGGTCGGGGGCATCTGGGCGTCTGCCCCTGCTCCGCCCAGTGTCCCTGCTGGTGCCTCAGTGTGCTCAGCTCCTGGCAGCTTCATGAGTGATGGAGGGGACCTCACAGGAGGTGGGGCTGGGCCTGTGCAGGGCTGTGGGGTTTCAAATCTGGTGGACCATGGAGTCAGCTTTGAGGTTTGTGGCTGGAGGGTTAGGGTTAGGGTGGGGTCAGAATCAGAGTCACATGTTAGGAGGAGGAGTCAGCATCTAGTGTGGGGCGGGGCCTCTGGAGCTGCAGCTGGTCTCCGTTACTCAGACCATTGCCATGGCGTGGGCACGTGTGCACACCATGCTGTGTCATCTGGTGACATGGGTCTGGAGGCCGTAGCCAGGACTGAAGGGATGGAATCAAGGAGCTAAGATCGGGGTCATAAGGTCAGGGGTCGGGGTGGACTGAGCACAGGTAAGCAGTCAGGACTAAGGTCAGGAGTTCCAGAGCCCCAAGGTCAGGGGCTGGGAGTGAGGTCGGAGAATTGGGATCCCAAGATTAGACCAGGAGACAGGTCAAGCTCAAGGTCTAGGACTGGGTCGACACTGGAGCTGAGGCGGGTCAGGGCTGTGGTAGGAGGCCAAGAGCCTTCCTTGTCCAGGCTAATGAGGCCGAGTGCCTGAAGGGTCAGAGGCAGGGTAAGAGCTGGTGTTGAAGTCAGGGGTCACAAGTGGGCCGTAAAGTCAGGGAACAGGACTACGGTCACGAGCTCAGGGGCCAGGCTCACCAGGAAGATGGTGTGTTCCAGACCCGGAGAGACCTATACCATGATCAGCACGTGGACCGCCGTGTGGGTGAAGATCTGCGCCAGCTGGGCAGGGCTGTTCCTCTACCTGTGGACCCTGGTGGCCCCTCTGCTCCTGCCCAACCGTGACTTCAGCTGAGGCGGCCCCCGGAGCCTGCCCACTTCGTGCCTTGGGGCTCGCTGACAGCCAACCTGCCGCCTCCCCACACTTGCTCAGCCAGGCTGAGCCCCATCCTCCCCACCCTCACCCTCCTCCAGGCCTGTCCTGAGTGGCCGTCCTGCAGTCTTAGTGCCGCCAGGGTCTGGGGAGCACCGGACTCACATCTGTGCCCCACCTGCCGCTGCCCCAGACCACGGAGCTGCCTCTTCCTTCCCTGACCCCAGTGACCCACACTCACTCTTGGGAAAAAAAGTCCCCTCATTCCTAGGCTGCCCAGAAGGGGGCTGAGGGGAGAGCTGCTCAGAGCTGCTCAGAGGGCAGTGAGCACCCGCCACCTGGGCGCCTGGCGCCGAGGCCCGTGTTCCTGCCCCACCCCTTCCTGGACCGTGCCTTACAAGTCTCCAAGACTTCGCGCAATAAACACGCCCATGTGTGCCTTCCTGTGTCCCGTGCTCCTCACCCTTGGTGCTGAGCCTGTCGCCTCTGCAGCCAGAGGGCTGGGAGCGGAGAGTCAAGGCTGAGGGACGAGGGGTCTGGGCTCTGGGTCACAGAGAACCCAGGATGCAGGGCTGGCAGGAAGGAGGGCCGGCCAAGGCTTTGGAAGAAGGGACTCTGGGGGCCAGACAAGGGGAGCCTGGAGGCAGTGGGACCAGCAGGGGCCCTTTCCCGAGGGCAGGGAGGCCGGAGCCAGGTGGAGCAGGAGCCATGCCACTGGCTGAGGGCACTCCCTTCAGGGTCCCCTTACCAGTCACTGCCCCGCAGTCCTGCCCATCTCACCACATCCACATTAAGGGCTTGCTCGCCACCCTCCCCTTCTTGCTCCACGGGTCATTGGCATCCACCTGGGGCAGGTGCCTGGGGAATGCAGAGGAGAGCAGTGAGCCCCAGGCCTCAGGCCACCTTGGGGAAGATCACTGAGCCAGCCTGGCTGCCCCCACAGAGGAGGCTGTGGGAATCCCAGGGGCTCTGGGCAGGTCCTTCCCATCTGGGGGTGCTGGTTCCTCATTCATCAAACGGGAGCCGCGCCGCCCGCTTCCAGGCTGAGGACCCCTGGAGCAGCCTGGGCCACGGCCTGAGCAGGTGCCCCGTGAATGTCAACTCCCATCTGCGGAAGGGCACAGGTGGGTGAGAGGCACAGGCGGGCTCCAGGTGGAGCCCAGGACCTGTCACTGTGGTGACTAGATGCCAGCTGTTCATTCCTTCCCTGTGGGTCTCAGAATAGGCACGGACATGATGGATTTGCTGAGGACAGAGGCTGGGACAGTGGGGACAGTCTGCCTTTAAGCCACTGCAGGGTTACAGCGTGAGTACAGTGATAGAGTGGCCCTGGGATGTGTGGGGTCACCAAGGAGGCACTGACCAGCTGGGGACAGGACGAAATATGGAGGATGAGTAGTAGGCGGCAAGGTCAAGGGGGTACCAGTGCAAAAGAGAGAGCGATTAGCAGATGGGGCCTGCCGTGCAGCTGGGGTGGGGATGTGCAGGGCAGGAGAAGGGTGAGCTCAGAGCTGGCTGGGCTGGTCACATGGGCCCTGGGGACCATGGTGAGGAGGCCAGACATCCTGCAGGCAGAGGGGACATAGGGGCTTTTGAGCTGGGAGAAGCACTGATGGGCCCCCCGGATGGTTTAGCACCACATAGTGACATGATCGAACTTTAGAAGTGGGGCAGGTCCCAGGCAGAGGGGTGGGGACTGGAGCGGGGGCCGAGGAAGCTCCTCACTGCTGGGTGGGACTTGCATCTGGGTGCTCTTGTCCCCTGAGCCTCCATGGGACGTCCCCCGGTCTCTGTGCCAGGTGCACCCACCTTTCCTGCTGCCCAGTGTCATGGCCTCCACGTGCCCTCCCTCCCCCCGCACCCCGTCTTGCCTGCACCTCTTCTCCCCACACCGTCCCCTTTCTCAGTCACCTGTCTTCCTCTGTGTGCTCCTTTGTGGCATGTCCTTTCCTCTGTCCCTTTGTGCAGAGGCCGTAATACCCCAGCTCTTTTGTCTGTGAGCCCTGGCCACCGGGCCTCCCTGCTGGACTCAGTGGGAAGGAGCTGCCTTGGTTCTGAGGATTCTGCCTCTGAACACCTGCTACCCTGGCCCCAGACTTGGGCTGTTGTCATTGCAGGGGAACCCTGGCAGCCTCATGCCTGCCTGCCGTGGAGTGTCCTTGGCCCCAGCTGGTGGGCTGGTGTCCTGGCAGAGTGCATGCCAAGCCCACAGACCCTGCTGGGAAGCGCAGCAGAGTGGGGTCCTGAGAAGCCCAGCTTGCTTTTTCTTTGTTGCCGTTTTGCTGTGTGACTAGCTGCTTAGCTGCTCTCTCTCGGGCTCAGCTGCAGTTTCCATAAAAGGGCACCAGTAGCCGTTTTATAAACTGTAAAGCACTGTGCACTCATGGAGAGTCTGCTTAACAAGTGGACATTCCCAACCCCCTTCTCCCTTTCTTGCCTCCATCACAAAGACTGGAGAAGCCAGCTCGTCACTTTGTAGCTTCCCTGCGAATTGTAGGTGGGCACCTGACAACATTTGGGCTAATTAGCTCTAAGTAGAAAGGCTAAGGAACATTCCAGGAAAGTGCTTTCCTGTTAAAAGGCACTACTGGCTCCCACTTAACACAAAATGATGCCTGGAGCTGCAGCAGCCCTCTTTAAACAATGAGGCAACAAACCTGTGGGTGAGAAACCAACATGGCGAGGATGGAAATTCAGACAAAGGGGCTGCATCCGAGTTCCACCTCGGAGCTGCCCTGGCTCTGCTGTGCCTGGCCTAGGCTCCTTGCAGGAGCAGAACAGACCCGATGTGCTTCTGCCTTTAACTGAGTATTAAGTCCCTTGCACCTGAATGTATTTCTAACTGATGTGATTAGTGAGGTGACCATTAATTTTGCTGATAATGAAAAGAGCACACAAGAGAAATGTTTCCATTACTCACAATTATCAGGTAGTGGGGCTGGGTTGTGGCTCAGTGGTAGAGCACTTGCCTGGCACGTGTGAGGCACCGGGTTCGATCCTCAGCACCACGTTAAATAAAAAAATAAATAAAATTAAAGAAAGATACTGTGTCCATCTATAAGTAAAAAATATTTTTAAAAAAATTTCAGGTAGTGACAGCATAGTATGCACATACATATGCTTGCATATATATTTTTTTTTCTATTTCTTCATATAATATACCTACGTGATGACTAACAGGAGGAAATGTGAGAAGGAAGTCTTTTTTTAAAATTTTTTTTAGTTGTCGATGGACCTTTATTTATTTTTATTTATTTGCTTATATGCGGTGCTGAGAATCGAACTCAGTGCCTCGCACATGCTAGGCAAGTGCTCTACCACTGAGCCACAACCCCAGCCCCAGGAAGTCTTTTGAAGAAGGTTCTTGCCTTCGTTTGCAGGTGGGAAAGCAGAGAGAGCTAACTGAAGGGAATTTTCACAGAAGGGAATTTGTTGAGCGGCGGTGTCGGCCCTGATGAGGCCTCTGGTACCCCCCCAGGAGCCAAGGGCCGGCCCGAAAGAGCTTGAGGACTGAGAAGGACGGAGTGTTTTCTCCCAGGCCCCAGTGGAAGCTCTTGGGGGTCCTCGGAGAGGCAGAGGCTGTGGGTCCTCTGAGCCGGGGGAGCCAGCAAGGCCTCGGCTCTGCCCAGTGCCTGTGCCCTGCGGACAGCTTAGGGGTCTGTGGTCCTGGTGAGCGGTGGCGGTGGGTGTGACCCATGTGATGTGCCAGCGACACTGAGTTCCTCCACTCTGCCGGCTGCTGCAGCTCCGAGTGATCCCAGGACCTCTGCACTATCCTGATGGGCGGGCAGCTTGTGCGCCTGGCGGAGGTGAAGTTTCCCACCCGCCCCTGGGGCTGAGGCTTTGGGTAGAAGAAAGTTGACCGAAGCAAATGGACAGATGCTCCATTCCTTGCACCCCGTTGATTCGAGCTCCAATCATAATTTTAGATGTAATGCATGTTCATGGTTTAAAAAGCCAAATCCACATAGCTGGGAGAGTGGAGAGCGTTTTCTCGAGTCCTCCAGCAGCAGCGTGGGTCTGTCATGGGCTCTCCTATGAGGCATTGAACTGAGTCTCGACTGATGGTACCTGTTGTTCTCAGTGCTTTGTTGGTTTTGTGTTGCTGCCACCGGCCACTGGGCTGTACTGGCAGCTTGCTGGGTGATGGGCAGTCCATGGCTTCAGACCCCAAATCCCCAGGTTCTCATCTCGCCCCCCACAGCTGCTCTCTCTGTCTCCCAGTCTGCAGAATGGGACTGCAGCAGTGCCCACACCACGGGGTGCCGTCGGGTCAGTGACAGCGTGTGTGTAAAGGGCTGGGTACCATGTCCGGCAGAGAGGGGGCAAAGGATCCAGGGCTCTTTCTTTCTCTGGCTATCAGTCCTAGGGGACTGAGACAGAAAGCTAGGCAGACAGATGAGGTCACCTTGGCCTTCCCTCTACCTGCAGGAACACCAGCCCTTTGCCCCTCTGGAGGTGGCTGTGTGTGACAGGCCGTAGGAGGTGGAGAGAGAAAGGATAACAGGGTCCGGTGTTCACGGAACATTTCCCGGAACTCTGCCTGGAGCAAGGAGCTCTGATCCCTAGCACAAGCCTGCTGGCGCGCAGGGGCCGAAAACCACAGAAGAGGAACACGGAGACCCTGCCCGCTAGTCTGTTGACCCCGCTTTCTCTTGGTGCACTCTGTGTCTGAGCCTTTATTACTGGGCATAACTATGCATCCATTTTTGAAGAGAACCCACTCTAGCTGCTTCCGGTTTCCCTGATGCTCAGAACAGATGGAGAAGGCAGGGAGCAGGTTAGCTGACTGACCCTCTGAATGCGCATTCGTTGATTATGGAGCAGCCACGCAGGAGTGGCAGGTCTCTGCAGGGAGTGGACCTCAACTGTCACAGAGCCAGGAAACTGAGGAGCTGGAGCCCTGTGGTGACTGGCGAGGCAGCAGAGGGGCAAGCTTGGACTGTGCCCTTGAGTCACAGATGAGGGACTTGAAGATGTATCTTATTTGACCATCGCTGTGTTTCAAACAAGAACCTCAGCAAGATTGCCAAGTCAGGACCGAGGACGAGGCTCAGGGGTGGAGTGCTTGCCTAGCATGTGGGGTTCCATCCCTGGCACTGAGGCAGAGGGAGAGGGAGAGGCAGAGAGGGAGAGAACTTAAGGCAAGCTTAAGTTCTTTCCCACAAACAAGGTCATCTTGGGGAAAGGATGTGACTTCTGCCCCTTGGAAGATTGTCGGGGATACCCTGCCTCTGCTCTCACTTAACAGTCCCAGCGGTAACTCTGGGGCTTGTGGCCGAGGCCTGAAGGTAAACAGAGGTCACACTTAACGGGGACAAGGACTGCTTACGTGCCAGGTGCCAACCCAGCCTCTTCCCTGCACCATTTCACCCAACTCCCCCATCTGCTCCACGAGGGAGACGCATTCACGGCCGCGTCTTATGTATAAGAAAACCAAGGCAAGAGGTCTCACCCAAGGCAGGCAGCTAGGAAGGGGCTGAGCCTAGGAATTGGACATGGGTCCGGGAGACACCTGAGTCTACACTGTCTGCCATGCTGCCTCTTGGACTCAGAGAGCTTGGGTTTGGATTCAGTTATATTTTGTTCAAATTCTGGGCTCAGTTGCTTCCAGGCAATGTGACCTTGGCTGGGCCGGGATTCCTCTCTGAGTCTCAGTCTCCTCCTTGGTCATAGTCCACACTCCCTTTGAGGGGTCCCTCCCTCCTTGTTGGCCTCCTGACCATGTGGAGATTGTTCATGGGAGCCCCCATAGGAATAAAGATTGCTCCGGGGAGGAATGTCGCCTGCATGCTCACCCACCCCTGGGTCCCCAGGGCCTGGCAGAGCTGTCTCCTCACCTTTCTTTACCTCGGTTTCTCCATCTCCAAATGGATTTAGGTATAAGTATCTAACAATAATAAACACATTTCTAAATGTGTTGAACATGTTAAATTGTTGAATAGTCACAATAATTCAATGACTGAGTTCTAGATATTTAAATTTTAGAAAATCGAGGTAAAAATCTGTAGAACTACCAGTGACCCTGTGATCCCAGTGACTCCAGGATTGAAGTCCTGGAGTAGGAGGATTGAAAGTTTGAGGTCAAGCTCAGCAACTTAGCAAGGTCCTAAGCAACTTAGCAAGACTCTGTCTCAAAAAATAAAAAGGACTGGGGATGTGGCTCATTGGTAGAGCATCCCTGGGTTCAAGCCCCAGTACCAAACAAATAGCCCCTGCCCTACAATCCCTCCCAAATGAAAAACCCACCAGAAATAAAATAACAAAATAAATTAAAATAAAATAGACTGGGGGATGGGGGGGGGGGCAGCTGTTCTTAACACCTTCTGTGCCCTAGGCCTCCGACAGTTGGCAAAGCCTAAGGACGCTTTCTTAGAATGTGTTCAAAAATGCACCAGGCAGGCCTGGGGGTGATGGTGCACATTTATAATCCCAGCAACTTGGGAGGTTGATGCAGGAGGATTGCAAGTTCAAAGCCAGCCTTAGCAGCTTAGTGAGACCCTGTTTCAAAATAAAGATAAAAAGCGCTGGGGATGTGGCTCAGTAGTTAAAAACCCCTCTGGGTTCAATCATTGGTACCAAAACGAACAAACAAAAACCAGGCAAAGTATATAAGATCACAAAGGAAACCAATTATCTGAAAATGTAGTTATCAAAATAATGAATGAATAAACTTATGCACAAATGATATGCATGTTTTTATTAGCATATTACCTAATAAGACAATATGTTTAAATATGGGTAAGTCAAAGTTTTACTCTCATTTAATAGTGACACATCGGTGAGGGTAGTCAATGCTTGGCTTTGCTGTAATAAGAATATTAGGCTGTGACTGGGTACGGTGGCACATGCCAGTAATCACAGTGATTTGGGAGGCTGCAGCAGGCGGATTGCAAGTTCAAGGCCAGCTTCAGCAATTTAGTGAGGCCCTGTCTGAAAAAAAAGGAGGGGGGCCTGGGGATGTAGCTCAGTAGTAAAGCACCCCTGGGTTCAGTTCTCAGTACAAAATAATAACAATAATAAATTTAAAGAATGTTAAACTATGATGTGTTCTTTGACCCACCTCCTTCTACTGATTGATCTACAAACAATGGGAGGGGGATCCAGGACAGTGTGGCATGTCCAGCATGGGGACATGGGACATCCCTGCAGTGGCTGAACATCTACTGGGCTCGAAGCTGCCTGATACTGGGTAGTTGTGTTGCAGGAACTTTGGATGAAAAGACTCTGATCACGGATGTTCATCAGCAAATTGAAATAATTACCTTAATTTGGGGAAGCCTCTAATGACTGTCATTTGCTATAAACAATCTGTGGGTGTGGGGGGAAGGGAAAAAATAACGGAATGAATCAAACAACATTGCTCTATGTAAATTTATGATTACACAAATGGTATGCCTTTACACCATGTACAGAGAAACAACATGTATCCCATTTGTTTACAATAAAATAAAAAAAAAAATCTGTGATTTCCACTGTGACAAGGACTCAAATACTGCTAAAATGACTGTGGCTTGCTACCTATACTTATAATAGCAGTCGCTGGTGAAAATAAAGGTGAATTACTGTCCTATGTACCCAGGGACCCCCGATTTCTCTCTGTGGCCCCCAGGTTGAGGACATAACTCACTCATGACCGCCCTACCCAGAGGCAAGATCAGTGTTTCCTGATTTCTAATGCCTGGAACATTCTAGTATGATAAATAAGGAGGGAGGGAGGAGACAGACGCCGGGGTGCTCAAACAAGTGTCCACCACGTCCCACAGCCGAGGGCCTCCCATCAAAGTGTCCCAAGTGGTCAAACATCCTTCCCTTGTTTCAGTACTGAGAGGACTGCGTCCTAGAAATGCCAGTCTGGGGAAAGCAGGACGGTTCCTCCTCCTCATCATGCAACACCTCATCATGCAACTTTCTCTGGGCTTCCTGGAGTTTACGAATTCATGCACCTGAACTTCCTCTTCACCTGGCAGGTTGTACTGGATGGCAGAACCCGGCGGCCTCTGGAAACTGTCTTCATGCTCAGATTCAAGACGCCTGGGTTTTGTTCTGTTTTTTTTTCTAGGTGTAGTAGATTTTTTATCACATGGAACTTGCAAGCAGGTCCGCAGAGGGTAGGAAGTCCTCCTTCAGAATGTGAAACCAAGGGCAGTTCCAGGCTGTTAGGACATGTAGACACTTCCTTGCACACTTGAGTACTGGCAGAGGACCTTTCCAAGCTGGGAGTGAATCTGAGTCAAAGCCCTCAGTTTCCTTATCTGAGAAATGGAATGACTGAGAGCAGATATTCTTTTTCCTTAATTTTTTTTGTAGTTGTAGGTGGACAGAATGGCCCTATTTTATTTGTTTATTTTTATGTGGTGCTGCTAAGGATCAAACCCAGTGCCTCACACATACTAGGCAAGTGCTCTACCACTGAGCCACCAGCCCAGCCCTGAGATCAGATAATCAGATATTCTTAACCTGAATTTTTTTTTCCCCCCGCAGTGCTGGGGATTGAACCCAGGCCTCACATGTGCTAGGTGGGGCTGTCTGCCATTGAGCTATGCCCCCAACCCTGTTTTATTTATTTATTTATTTATTTATTTTGGTACTGGGGATTTAACCCAGGTGTCCTTTACCACTGAGTTACATCCCAGTCCTTTGTATTTTTTTATTTTGAGACTGGGTCTTGCTGAGAGGCTGAGGCTGGTTTTGAAGGTGCTCCTGCCTCAGCCTCCCTAGTGGCTGGCATCCCAGGCATGCATCACCCACCCAACTTATTCCCTGCTGGAAAAAGAAAAAAAAAAAAAGTTTAAACAAGAAGATGCTGGACAGTTTGGGGAAATGCAAAAGGACACGAATGTCTGCTCCCCCTCATCTCGCTCATCACCCAGAGGCACCTCTGTTCCTCCATATCCGCTGCCAGCTTGAGGGAGGAAGAGGGGATAAAGCCTTTACCCAAAGAAGACTGTGCCAACTGATCTAAGGGTTCACTGGGTGTTTCTGAAGTGAGGTCACTGTACTAGACTAAAATTCAGCTGTTTTCTCTGCCACCCTGGTGGGTGGGGCTCTGGAGACAAGCAGAATCTATTACAGACGAATTAAGAAAACAACATTTTTTTGGCACATCTGAATGTAGCTTAAGTGCCCCAAAGACTGGAAATAATTTTATTTTTCTGTGCATTAAAGGCACTGGAGTATAGTTTTGTCATTATGCACAGGGGGAAGATACACCCTAGATGTTTTATTGTCAGTTTCCACTAATCAGAACAAGATATGACTCAACCAAATGTATCTAAGTGTTTTA
The DNA here is from genome assembly GCF_902686455.1 of Sciurus vulgaris. Taxonomy (NCBI): domain Eukaryota; kingdom Metazoa; phylum Chordata; class Mammalia; order Rodentia; family Sciuridae; genus Sciurus; species Sciurus vulgaris. The sequence goes on from NC_136461.1 coordinate 22,634,037, forward strand.
TAAAAATTACTATAATTCCTCAAAAAAGAAGATGCTTGACTTAAAAAGAAAACTATCTAGGTTTATTTTTAAAAGTAATTTGTCCTGCCAGGTGCCGTGTTGCTCACTTGTAATCCTGGTGGCTCAGGAGGATTGCGAGTTCAAAGCCAGCCTCAGCAAAAGTGAAGTGCTAAGCAACTTAGAAGACCCTGTTTATAAATAAAATGCAAAATAGGGCTGGGAATGTGGCTCAGTGGTTAAGTGCCCCTGAGTTCCAACCCCTGTACCCACCCCCCAGAAAAGTCCCCACTTAAAGACAGAATTGAGCTGGACGCAGTGGCTCATTCCCATAATCCTGGTGAGTTGAGAGGCTGAGGCAGGAGGATTGCAAATTTGAGGCCAGCCTGGGCAACTTAGTGAGGCTCTGTCATAAAAGAAAAAATAAAGAGGGCCAAGGATATGGCTCAGTGGTAAAACAATCCTGGGTTCAATCCCTAATATGATAAAACAAAACCAAAACCAACCAAACAAAACAGATTGCCTCTCATGAAACCGCTATGTAAAAGAGTTATAAAATTGTCCTAGGCTTTACAATGATGAATGAAAAAATCAAAATGCTCAAATTAAACAAAAGATGTAAGCATTTTTATGTTATTTGTTAAAATAGTGAGAGCAAAATAACTTAACGAAATAAACAGATGAGAGTCAATGAACAGGTGACTAATGGAGAAAGGGGGTATTTTCACAGAACCAGTATTTTTCCCATCCCATTCCCGACTGATGACCATCAAAACATATCACCTCTGGGTACAGTGGTGCACAGCTGTAATCCCAGCTACTTGGGAAGCAGAGGCCAGAGGTCACAAGTTTAAGGACAGCCTGGGCAACTTAGGGAGACCTGGTCTCAAAGTTAAAAGGGCTGAGGAAGTAGCTCAGTGATAGAGCACTTGCCTAACATGAGCGAGGCCTTGGGTTCAATCTTCGGCACTCCAAATAATAATAATGAGAGGCCATTTAGAAAATTAATAACAGTGCAGTGTGCTTGTGCACACGCATCGCTTCCTTTTTGTACAATAAATGAGTGAGGAGCATGAAGCAGTAGAGAAAACTATTCTGCAGGAGTCAGGACGGGGTGGAAGCAAATCGTGGTTTTCTAGCTGAGGATGTAGCTTGGTCTGTGGGAACTGAGTTCTGGAGGCAGGCAGTGGGCTCCAGTGGCAGGAGACGCCCCCGTCTCTACCGGAACACCTTGTCCTTGGCATCCTCCTCTTTCCCTTCCAAGTGTGTCTGTTTCATGGCCTGGCTGCCCCCCAATCAGAATCTGATCTCACTGACAACCCAGTCCTTCCCAGTCGGCATTCTTTAGTTCCCTACGTGGTGTGCGCCTACTGAGCTTTTCTTCTTTGGACTTCCATTGTTTTTACTTTACTTGAAGTTTTGTTTCCTTCTCTAGAGGGCTCTTCATCTTAACTGGCACCACGGAAGCATCCTGTCCAATGCCTTCAACTTAGGACAGTTGTCCTCAGTCTTGACCCTTCCCAGGGCCTTCTCATCTGGCATGAAGAACACCAGAGTCGAGGATGTGGGGAAAAGGTTCACTCATACATTGTTGGTGGGACTGCAGACTGGTGCAGCCACTCTGGAAAGCAGTATGGAGATTCCTCAGAAAACTTGGAATAGAACTACCATTTGACCCAGCTATCCCACTCCTTGGCCTATTCCCAAAGGACTTAAAATCAGCATACTACAGAGATACAGCCACATCAATGTTTATAGCAGCTCAATTCACAATAGCTAAACTATGGAACCAATGTAAAATGCCTTACAACAGATGAATGGATAAAGAAACTGTGGTACATATACACAATGGAATATTACTCTGCCTTAAATAGGAATGAAATTATGGCATTTTCAGGTAAAGGGATGGAACTGGAGAACATCATGCTAAGTGAAATAAACCAATCCCCAAAACCAAAGGCTAAATATTTTCTCTGATATGTAGAATCTGATCCAGGTTGGAGGTGGGTAGGGAAGAATGAAGGAACTTTGGATTGTACAGAGGGGACTGAGGGGAGGGGTGGGCAGGTGGGGATGGGAAGGACGGTGGATTAAGATGGACATTATTACCCTATATACATGTATGAAAAAATTTTTAAATAAAAAAGTCCTATAGGATGTACAACAAAATGTGAATCCTACTGTAAGCTATGGACTTCAGTTAATAATTGTCAACATGGATTGACACTTGATTTTTTAAAAAAGTAAAATAACCAAGCTTAAAACAAAATAAAAAAGAGCACCAGAGGGCTGGGTATCGCTCAGTTGGTAGAGTGCTTGCCTGTCAAGCACAGGGCCCTGGGTTCAATCACCAGCACCGCCAAAAAAAAAAAAAAAAAAAGACAGTCTCCTGAGCTGCTACTTCACACAGGAGCTGCTAGGGCTGTGTACTCTCTCACTGAGTTGCTGAGGCTGACTTTGAACTTGGGATCCTCTTGTCTCACCCTCCCGAGCCACTGAGATTATAAGCATGCGCCACCGTGCCCAGCTCAGATTTTTAAATTATAACCAGGTACTTGCCCTAGAAGGACAATAAACCCAATTGTGGCCAGAGGACAATGGTGTTTCCCAATTGCAGAGAAAAGACATGCAAGTTATTTCAGCAGGAGTCTCTTAAAATAATTTTTTAAATAGAGAAGTCACTCTTCTACATAACCACAATATTATTACCCCACCTAAAAAAGTAACAGTAATTCCCTGATATCATCTGAGACAGTCCATATGTAAATTTTCTTAATTTCCCCCTCAATGTCCTCTCTAGCTGATGTTTTCGAACCAGGCCCTAATCACTAAGTACACATCGAAGCTAATTATTATGTGTCTGAATTCTCCTAACGGCCTCCCCTCGGCTCCCTCCTGTGCGGCTGGAAGAGTTGAATTGTATAATGGCCCACATTCTGAGTCAGTTTGATTGTTTCCACTTGATGTTGGGTAATTTGTTCCTCCACCTCCTGAATTTGCTGTGAACTGGGACATCTGTCAGTGTCGACATCAGGAACGTTGGTGTCTTTCCACAATGTCAGATTTTATTGAACGACAGTAAATTCACAGGCCATACCACTTTCATCAGTGGCAGGTCACTGAGTACTTGTGGGCCACCTGGTAGTCCTAAGCCCACTGAGTACTTGTGGGCCACCTGGTAGTCCTAAGCCAGGCAAACACCAGCTCTGTTATTCCAATCTCAATTTCTAGTATCCGTAGCACTCAAGTCTCACATCACACTTTACTCAATTATACCCATAGGTTCCAGAAAGGCTAAGAAAGGGTTAAGGCAGCCACAGGGGTTCTGACCTGAGAGTAGGCAGAATGGAAAGGAGTCACTGTAGGTGGTCGGATAAGATCAGGAACCGGCCTAAGAATCTGTTGGGGGGAGGGGGGGGCGCACAGAGCTGTCCAAGAGCAGGGACTTATTCTAGGCCAAAGTCCAGCACTGAGAGCAGTTGCAGAGCATCAGCTTGAGATGTCGCCTTGGGGTGGGTCTTGTGTAGTCCTCAGGGGCAGGAGACAATGCCCTCCTCAGAAGCCTGAGGACAGAGATTCAGAGGTTCTTTGTGGTGGTGATTTCCCTGGGCAAGGCCCATGAGGAGTGGCCAGGTGAGGGGGTCAGGGTGCTGCTGTGTCCAGTCTTGGGGTGCTCCTCCTTTTATGGGCCTCAAGTGAGGGAGTGGCTTCGTTTGGTGGTCTGATTTTCCATTATGAGTTTGTTAAGTCCATGTGCCCCCCATGCTTCCGACTCATTCGGTAAGTCCACAGGTGGCCATTTTTATTAGCACACTTTATTTATTGGTGTGTGCCTGATGGTTGTGCCAGGCAGATGGTTTTTGTTTACTTGTATGAACAAGGCTTAGAGTGATTCCATCTCAGCTCTTGCGAGGGAGTAGCTTCTGGCCAACTATTGCTTTATCAAGTGGCTTTATCACAGGCTGAGGAATAGTCTGTGGACGACTGTTCTGTGCCTCATGGAGTAACTCTGGGCACAGCCTGTTCTCTCAGTCAGCCAGCTTGCCTGGAATCCAGCAGACCAGCCCTGGCACGAGTAAATGCCCCAGGAGAGGACCCGGCCTTGGTCTTGAAACACGCATGTTCCGTGGCCAGGTCCAAGGTGGGGACCCTGCTTGCCTTCAGGAGACCTGTGGTTGCCAGGTAGATCAACCACAAAATAACTCCGAACAATTCAAATGTTGTCAGTCATTCAGTTGTTTAAAAACACGCTTTTCAAAAATAAAAATAAAATAAGCTAAAACATGGTTTTCATTGTAAGGATTGTATTATGCTGCTCTTCAGCAAAGTTTTTGCCTTGAAGGACTGACTAGAACTGGCAGGTCAACACCAAGACCAAAGTGTTGTGCTGGGGACTGAACTCAGGGCACTTTACCGCTGAGCTTCATCCCCAGGCCTTTTTGAAATTTTATTTTACTTTTTAAATGTTGAGACAGGGCCTTGCTGAGTGGCCCAGACAGGCCCGGAACTTGCAGTCCTCCTGCCTCAGCCTCCTGTGTCCTGGGGCGACAGGCGTGTGCGCCACACCCAGCTGGCTCTACATTTCTTTTCAGAGTTCCCGTGGTGTTTTCTCTCCTGGGCTAACTAGTTCAGCTCCTCCCCACACTTGCACATCTCAATGGGCAGAGCAAAAGCCCTGCGTCACCCAGACCCCATTTGGCCCTTGGGAGAGCCCTTCCCACCCCAATGACTTACCAGTGTATCTTTTCCAACCATCTGAACATGAATTCTGTGGGGGATTTCAAGCCACATCCGGCGTGGTTGAGGTAAGGGTTAACTGTTGGAAGACGGCAGTTCCGGCAATAAATCAATTAATTGCCAATAAACTTATCTAATCAATAAACACATAAGAGCCAATATTCTTTTCAAAAGGAAGGGAGTGTGATGGATTGGACCATACCAGATCTGGCCTCCAACAAGATGGAGAACCCCACCTTCACCTTTATTTATAGTTACACAGGTTAAGGGGCCCCGACCTGGAGGGGCTTCTGTGAGGAACAGGATGGGGTGGAGTCAGGGGAGCCATTTGCTTGGGGAACTAGCATATCCCCAGATGGCCAGCCACTCCCTCACAGGGCCACTCCCTCCTTGGCTACCTGGAGCAGTGCCCCATGACCACCGTTTCCTGGGAGTCGGACCTCTGCACCCCACGGCTCGTCCAAGTCTGATTCTTCTGGACACGGAGGGCACCCCACAGAGTTCTGTGGGTCTTTTCTTATCCCAGGAGTTAGCACTTCTCAGGGTTCTTTTTTTTTTTTTTTTTTGGGGGGGGGTGCTAGGGATCGAACCCAGGGCCTTGTGCTTACAAGGCAAGCACTCTACCGACTGAGCTATCTCCCCAGCCCCTCTTGGGGTTCTTTGCAGAAGGGGCTTTAGGGGTGTTGACGGAGATTGGAGCAGAAGCCCAAGGATGGGAGTGGGGAGTCTCCCTGAAGGCAGGACTATTCTGCCGGGCCTCCCCCTTCCTCTCTGCAGAGCCCTCAGCTGACAGGGTTCAATCGCCAGCTGCCTCCAGAACCGAATTCCTCCTCCAGGGGACTGGGGTTCATCAGGGGTGGGTTCTAAGACGTTGCTGCCAGCAGGACAGCGCCTGACACATTGCAGAAGCCCTGCCAGGGGCTTCTGTCTATAAGGAGGGGCAGGGAGTGCATCACAGTCTGGCTCTTGGCTCTGCCAGGCGGAGCTGGAGCAGGTGCTGGGCCTGGGGGTGTCCATCTTGTGCGCTGCCTGGGCCCGCCCCTGCCAGCCTGGGTCCCACCAAGAGGTGCTCTCCTGTTTTCCTCCAGCGAGGAGGAGCCACCCAAGGTGGCCCAGGACCACCCCAGGCCAGGTGAGAGCAGCAGCCTGCAGGCAGGCAGGGCGAGGGCCCACAGGAGTGAGTGTCACCCAGCGCAGCACCTGGCCGAGCCATGCTGGCCTAAGAACAGTGGAGAGGACCAGTGGGCCCAGCTGTGTGAGAGAAGCCACCCTGCATTTGCAGTGAGACAGCGGGATCACCTCCTGGCTTGCCACATACTTGACATGTGTCCTGGGCAAGCCTCTTGGTATGTTCGATACTAGATTTTTTTCATTGACAAAATAGGGCCGTGGCCTAGCTCATAGTGGTGTTCATCAGCTTCGTTCCTGTTTTCTGCACCCCTGTCTGGCTTACCTGACAGAAAGGGTGGATGTGTACCCAAGTGGGTGGTTGGTTGGGCAGGTGGGATGACCTGGGTGGCCCTGAAGCCCTACCAGATCCTGTGTCGCCTGGGCTGCAGTGGGGTGGTAGAAGTCTGCATCCCTGGGTGCATGTGGCTGAGCACTCTATCTCCACCCTCCCTAACCATGGTGTCCTTCTTCTAGGCTGCCCTATTGTGCAGACCCAGAGCCAGGCCATGTTGGGGGCCTGCAGCCTAGAGGCATGTGGGCCCGGCTCATGATCACTGGAGACCTGGGTTTGTACCAGGGAGTGATGCTAAAGACTGGATTGGGGGAAGGAGCCCTGAGTTCTAATCTAGCCCTTGCTGGGACCCTTGGCAAGCTGTGGTCCCCGTTCTGGGAGACCCCATCTTGTCAAAGGGGACAGGCTATGATGCGAAGTTTACTTGGGTCCTCCCTACTCAGAGTCCTGGGGTTTGAGAATCCCAGCCATGAGGAGCATGAGGGGAGCCTCTGCAGCCAGGCTGGGGTCGAGGCCTGCCGCTCATGGAGTGTGTCCATGTGAACACTCAGGTCTCCAGGCGAGTGCCCTCCGAGGGTGCATTTATCTATCTACTGGTCAGCCTGAGTGTGCAGGTGTTTGTGAGCAAACACCTGTGCCAGTGTCCCCAATTATGTTTCAGGTCATTTGCTTCAGCATTTGGTCTGGAGGCTCTGGGCCTTCTGTAGCACCAGGTCTGTCTGTCTTGGTGTGTGCTTATCCATATGTGGCCCTATGCTTCTAAACAGTACTCATCCGTCCGTAGGTCACATGCATGTGTTCTTGGTTTCCATGTGGGCTCTGACTACCAGACACCCCAGAGCTACACATAGGCCATCGCTGACTGCTGGCCTGTGTTTGAGATGGGCCTTGGGGTCAGCCATGACATAGCTTCCTTGATCTTGGAGGGGGCTTCTCTGGGCAGCTGACTCTGAGCCTGAGTTTGAGGAGGTGAGGGTCTGAGAGTGGTCCCTGTATTCAGGGAAGTCAGAGTATATCCCCAGGCATGTGTGTGAGCACGTGCATGCTGTGCTTCTGTGTGCACAGGTGGGAAGGTATGCACAGGCCGGTAGGTGTGCACAGGCCTATTTTAGTTTGGTTTCCCCCCCAAACCAACTATGGGATGAAAACTTGGCTGCGGGTAGTATTTTTGAAGGTGATCCTTCAAGTGGAGCATGGGTGAGCTGGGTCCCACTGTAGGCACCAGGGCTGGCCCTCTGGGGACCATGTACACACATCTCAGAATTGTCCTCTTGCAGGACAGGGAGCTGTGGCCCGTGTCTACCAATTCCTGCCCTCTTTGGTTATAAGTCGTGGGCTGGGAGTCTTTGTGGTCTGTGAGCCCTACTAGTTCCTGGTGGCACTGGAGAAAGCCCTCAGGGACAGCAGCAGAGGGAGGCCGGGCTGGAGCTGGAAACTGAGCAGGTAAGCACAGGTGGCTTAGGGAGGACATGGCCTGGGAACACTGGCAGCTGCTGCAGATGTCTGTGCCCATGCCTCTCTGTGTGTCCCTGTGCACATATGTATATGTTTGCTTCTGTAGAATTGGTGTCAATATCACTAAATAAGTGACAATTGGGAGGCATCCTGGGTGTGGGAGACATCCTGTCCTCTTACTGTGTGTGAATTAAATCGCTGTATATTCAGGGAGCTTGGTAGCCAGATGGCTCAGTCTCAACATCCCCCCTGTGACCTCACCCAGGTGACCTCCAATGCCCCGCTTGTTTCCTCTTTGGCAAGCGGGATAATGCTAACCCTCTCCTGCCGGCTGCCCTGGGAATGAGGTGCACCCACGTGTGTGGGACGAGTCATAATTTCTTCCTGCTGTGCTACACCCCCATTCTAGTGGGTGAGAGGGATCAATGCTGCCCTGGCCCAGCTTCCCCGAGGACACTGTTGTCAAGGTCACTGCAGAGTTTGACTGCTTCTTACGTGGTATCCATCTGCACAGCTGCCATTAACATCAGTGTCAAGAAGGCCATGCTGGAGCCTGGTGGGTGGGCCAGGAGGGAGCTGGGTGGGGAGGCCACTGTCTCGGCATCCCCAGGCCCTGTGGAGAGGATGGGCAACAGATTCCAGGGTCTGGGTCAGGGTATGACTGAGTACCCCTATAAGTGCCCCTCCCCTGTCCCTAGGAGGCAGCAGGAAGCTCCCTCAATAATGGCCACAATGACGCCTTCTGCATGTTCCTCCAAGAGCCTGCTCATGGGTCCCATTGTGGTAAAAGTCAGGGCGTTGTGTGGCCGTGGTGTTGTCCCTTCCTGAGGTGTCCTGTGCTTCCCCCACGGGGAGGGGTGGATGTGCCTGACCCCAGCGGAGGGTCTTCCCTGATGATTAGTGCACACTCAGACTCGTGCTCGCTTGGGGACACAAGTCAGAACACTTGCAGTAGCTGGATAAGCAGCTTCACCGGCCAGAAGGCCCCCGGGATTCTCTGGCGTGACCTGTTTTCCACACTACTGAGATTCTTCCCACTGGTTATTGAATAGCCATTTGCTGAGTCTCCCAAGGGCCTTTGCAGGAGGTCCTGCCGCTCAAGCCTCCCAGGATCCAGCACCGAATTGGCACACAGTGTCCTCCTCCAGTTTGATGGCATTGACAACTGCAAATAACATGGCTTTGTAAGTATTTTAACCATCTCTCCTGAACGATGAGTGTCTTGGTGTGTGTACAGGTTGCTTGTATGTGTGTGTGTCTCTCCGCGCATGGGTGTTTGTGTATGTGGTGTTCCTGGCTGTGTATTTGCCTCTCTCCTCCCTTTAGGCTAGAAAGCTGGCAATGGAGCCACCGTCAGAACAGAGATTTCAAATAGGAGGCCCTCAGGCAAGTGTGACCCCCACAGAGTTTAAACTGTAGTTAAAAATATTGAAAATTCTAGCCAGGCGTGGTGGTGCACACCTGTAATCCCGGTGGCTTGGGAGGCTGAGGCAGGAGGATTGCGAGTTCAAAGCCAGCCTCAGCAAAAGCAAGGTGCTAAGCAACTCAGTGAGACCCTGTCTCTAAATAAATACAAAATAGGACTGGGGTGTGGCTCAGTTGTCCCTGAGTTCAATCCCTGGTACCCCCCATATATATATATATATATATATATATATTATAAATCGAGACCTATCTGACCAATGCCTGGATGTTTTTGGCTCTTTTTAAGATACTGAGAAAGGTCTGGCAACCAGAAAGTCTGCAAATTTGCATTGGCACACCTTCATGCGACGTCTCTGTTGGAACTGAGAAGTGGTATCCCACTTTGGGTGGCTTTCCAGCTTGTCATAAGCCTTGTCTGGTCCATTTTGCTCACTTAGTTACCTGCTGGACCCCTGAGGTGATTGTTCCAACCCCTGCCCTAGAGCAGTCATTGAGGCCAGCAGCCCTGTTTACAGATGAGGAGACTGAGGCCTGCGGAGGCAGACCCTATAGACCCTGGGCTGTTGGAGCAATGACTCCCAGCCCTGGGATAGCTCTGAGCCTTCCCGGTGGCCTTGGGCTTCTTTGATCCTCTCGAGTGCCCTCCCTGCTCCCTCTGTGGCCCTGTGCATGATGGCTTTGACAGGCTCTTCTTGGAGGAGGTTTGGCTGCCCCGCTTTATGCAGGCGCCTGCCCAAGGTCCAGGAGCTCCACCTTCAATGGCCTCTCGCTGTCTACTGCCATGTCTAGTGCACATGGCTGTCTACTCTGCCGTGGACCCAGCTCAGGTCTGCGGGTAGGGTGGAAGAGGAAGTGGGATCACCCAACAGTGGGGAACCTGCCCTTCCCTGTGGACTCACCAGAGCCAAGTGCCCATCTGCCCTTTGACTTGGGTCTGCATCTGAGCCTGTCCCAGGGAGGAGGAGACTTACAAGGTGGCACCTCCCCTGGAGCAGAATTGAGGAGCAGGAGTCCCCAGGGCCTCTGGCCTGTGGCTGGTCCCAGGCTCTTTCAGATGTCACATCCCCCTGGGCTCTGCCTCTAGGGCCCAGCTGCTCTACTCAGCTGTGTGAAGCCTCAGGGGAGGGGACCAGGGGCTTTAAAGTGCCTTGTCCACCTCACACACCTTTCCCCCAGGAGTCTTCTGGAGCCTGCAGAGCCCTAAATCCAGAGCCTAGCCAGTCTGGAAGGCAGAAGACACTCTGATAGGTCAGCCCTGGGGACACTGATTTGACCCAGGATGGTACTGAGGAGCAGAGGCCTGGGCAACTCTCAAATTCTATGTGCAACTTCCAAAACATCTTTGCTCACATGTGGGTTGATTCTTGCTCTGAATTTCTCAGCAGTGGCCGGTCCTGCCATTCCCCCTCTCATTTTCCTCCTCAGCCTTTTTTCCCCATTCATAGAAGCAGTGGCTTAAGACTACATGTTGGAAGCTACTTCCACTCAGAGGAACACCAAAAATGGGCTACTGATCGTCCATATTAAATAATACAGCTTCCAAGATCGCTCAATCTTTGCCCTAAACGATTAGCACTTGGCATTGATCTATGCTTCTCTCTCTCTCCTTCTTCCTCCTTGTATCAAGTGTGACCTTATTCCAGAAAGAGTTTCTATAAAACAACAACGTATCATAGTGTTAAGAATGCGCTGGGGGCGCAGAGGCTGTGAGCTCAGGGGTAGAGCACTTGCCTAGCACAGGTGAGGCACTGGGTTCCATCCTCAGCACCACATAAAAGTAAAGATAAAGGCATGCTGTCCATCTACAGCTACAAAAAATGAATAAATAAAGAGAGAGTGTGCTGGGATGAGCCAGAGTTGGCTGGAGTGTAGGCGCGCTCCCTGCCAGCTGTGAACTTGGACAGGTCCATGTCTCACCTGAACTCCAGTTTTCCTTGTACAACAGTGATAAGAGTTCTGACTTCCCCAGGGGCTTGCTGGCAGGATTTCAAGAGGAGTCAACGTGTCAGTTTGCATCAGCTTTGCCCTTCATGGCCTGGTTCTTGCCGAGTCTCCAGGGTCTGGATGTCTTAGGGGCCACGTCCTGCCTCTTGTAATGTGGGAGGGTGTCCCATTCAGGCCTGGAGGCCTGGCTGGGATGAGTGCCCACACTGGGGACAGGTGGGGCAGGTATGGCTCCAGTCCTAAGGAGTTTGGATTATGGGCATGAAATGCAGGGGAATGTGTAGACTCTGGGAAGATATTCCAGTGAATCTTCTTTGTTATGGGGGATCAGTGGGTCTGGACATGGAATTCACAGGCCGCCAGGCCTAACCAATCTGGGCCAGATTGACCTTCAACAAGACATTTGCTTTCTGTCATCCTAAGAGGAAGACTCCATCATTTGAATCATTGGTTGCCACCCTTAAGAAAATTCTGAGACTCTGGGAGCAGGCTATAATGCCCTCCTCCTATCTTCTCCCCTCTGTGCCAGCCCTGTCCAGCTGAACCACTGCAGCTCTGGATCCAGTATAGCTCTGTGGTGTTTGGCCTTTTCTGGAACTTTGTTGATAAGCCGAATTACAATGCAGACAATATAACTTACAGATTTCCAGGCAAGGGCTGGGTATTGTGGTACATACCTGTACTCCAGGCCACTCAGGAGGCTGAGGCAGGAGGATCGCCAAGTTCAAGGTCTATCTTAGCAATTTAGTGAGGCCCTAAGAAATTTAGCAAGACCCCGTCTAAAAGAGAAAAAGGGCTGGATCCCTTTTTATCCCTTAGCTCTGTGGTCAAGTGCCCCTGGGTTCGATTCTCAGTACCAAAAATAAAAATATAATAATAATAAGAGTAATTATAAAGGGCTAGGGGTGTAGCTCAGTGGTAAAGGGCCCCAGAATTAAAAAAAAAAAAAAAAAAAAAAAGATTGCCAGGCAAGAGGGCTAATTTTCTGAACATGCTTCAGCATCTGTAATAGGAACAAGCAGCAATGCCTTCCTTCAGGACACACGTGGAGCTCAGAGACACTCGGAAGAAGCTGGGGCACTTCATTCCGTTGCATGTCAGTCAACAAGTTTTCACTGCGTACCTACTGTGTGCTGGGCCTGTGCAGAGTATTGACCAAGACTGCCCCTTTGAGTTTGCAGACCACCTGAGATGTGCATTAGTTGGCTTCTTATTAGGAAAACAAAAAGGACTCCAAGTCTCGCGGATGGAGAGGGATTCAAGAGAGGAAATTTGCAGAGAGGAGGCGGCAAGTGCCATGGGTGTGGAAGACATGTTCCTGCTGAATCGTGCCCTTTGGGAGGGGTGAACCTGACACAAGGATTTGAGGACATGGATTTTGGAGCCGCGTGGGAAGCCACCAGGGGTAAACGCACAGCTCAAGACAGTGAGTGACAAGAGCTTAATCCCATGGGAGATGCTGGGATGTGAAACACTGGCCTCAGAGTGACCCGCATGAGGACCCGGGCTGGAGCACTCCACACCAACACTCAGCTACCCCTGCGGAGGGCTCCTGGGAGTGGGGCTTGGTTCTCCAGGCGTTGGTGGCCGGTGTGAGTGCAGGGAACATGTCTGCCCCAGGGACAGGGATGCGCAGTGGAGTCCAAGGGCTGGGGCTGGAGCCCTGAGAGCATCCTCTCCACAGAGCAGTTAGGAACCAGGGGAAGCACACTGTCTGAGGATGCTGTCCTTTTTCCTGCATTGTTGCAATTGTTCCCAAGGCCATCACCCTGCAGGAAGATGCACTCCTTTGCCACTGTCACTCACTGTCAGATGGCTGGCCGCCTGACCCCTCTGCTGCCTCTGAACTGCTGGCTCCAGCACAGGAGCTCATAGTCACTTAGCTCCTTAGCAGGGGTCCCTTCCTGCCAGTACAGGAAGTCCTGCCCCGAGCTTCCACATTCTTCCCACCTTCTCCTCTCACCGGTGCTTCCCATTGGCAGAATCGATTGAAACCCAACTGCAAGGGAATCTGGGAAATGTAGTTTTCAGGTTTGCAGCCTGGTGGCACAGGCAATATGGAAAGTCAAAGAAGGGTGAGCTGGAGCTGTCAATAGACAGTCTCTGGCACAGGGAGAAAGACAAGAAAAGAATTTATTAGGATTTGTGGCTTCTGTTCATTGACAGAGAAGGCAACCCAAAAACTTTGGGGCTGTGCTAGAGTAACTAAGTAGGCTGACTTCATAGCCATCAGGGGCCAAGCTATGAAAAGCCTGGCAACAAGGAGCAGGTGTTTGGACCCATCCATCTTCCTCCCAACACGCGGACACCTTTAATGAAAAAGTGAACTAGAAAAAACATCCACCCTGCCCACTGGCAGGAAAAGGTAACAGGAAAGAGTGTTTGTCCTTTGAGAATTTATACGTACCTGTCAAACCTTCCAAGAATTTAGATTTTGAACTAACATTTCCTTTGTGGTCTGAGAAATCCTAAAGCTGCAAAGTTAATCTACTCTGTGGTCTGTGGCTGGTAATATCGCAGGGCTGCCTGGCAGAAGCAAATAAAGTCTGCTCTGGGGAGTCACAGCCTCAAACCACAAAGATGAGCTCACAATCCCAAATTACAAAACGCAAAGAATCAAAGCACAATCACAGACAAATGACAACAGACATAGAAACAGAAGGACCACCCCTTAGATAATAGAATTGATAGAAATAAGTCATCACGATTGTGCTGAAGGAGGAGTGTAAAGAGAAACAGAGTGGATGGACAGGTATGGCCACAATGCTGGTTTGGTCAATGTGTGGGGAAGGCCATCTCCCAGGGACGGTAAGAGGTGAGTACTGCCTTGGCAGGTTAGTGGTAGGGGGACAGTCTGTGTGTGAGAATCGCATGACAAGCAGAGCAGAGGAAGACATCTTGTACATGCCGTGGGCAGAGCTTGGCAGCTTCCAATCCCAAGTACTAGTCTCCTAGGGCTGCTGCACCACATACTGCTAACTGATGGCTTAAAACAACAGAAATGTATTCTCTCAGTCCTGGAGGCTGGAAGTCTGACCTCGGTGTCAAGGAAGAGTCCTCTGGGGCTGGTGACCCCAGACCTTCCTCAGCTTGTTCCAGCAACACAGCTTTCTCCGTGTCTCTGTGCCCTCTCCTCTTTATATAAGGATGTCTGTCATTGGAGGTGGGTCCACCCTAAATCCAGGAGGATTTAATCTTGGGATTCCTTACTGATGACATTTGGTAAAATACTATTTCTGAATAAAGTTCCCTTCTGAGGTTCCAGTGGCATGAGTTTTGTGGGGGATGCTATTCTACCCCAGCCTCCACCCGCTGCCCCAGGTTGCCCTTTGGCCTCTGCAGCCTCCAGGCCTTGGCCCTCCCTATTGCTCAGGAGCAGCCTGGCTTTTATGGCATCAGTGAATGTAGCTGGAGCTCACTGCCCAGGCCGGGTTTGCCCGTGTCCACTCTCCGGGCTCTAGGGATTGCCTGTCTGCTGGTGACTCCAGGTGACTTCTCTCCCATACTCCAGACCCTGGTCACCTCGCCTTGCAAGGACATTCTGCAGGACCCTCAGCACATCTCGACCGAGCTCCCCTTGTTCCTCCACCCAGCCTGTCTCTGGCCCCTCAGCAGAAATCTGGGCCTTGTCCCCACTTTGACCTTCTCCCTCATATGGCTCACCAGCAGGCCACATGCTCCATGCTGGAGACCCTGGGGGAAGCCCCCTGTGTGTTCTTTGAAATCCCACGTGTCCGGGCTCCAGAGCACCTCTGCGTCTTCCCTCTCCAGGCACTGCCAGGGTCCAGCCCCTCTGTGGCACTCTCCAGAGCCATAGTGACGGTCCAGATGGCCTCCCAGCATGGTCTTGCTCTCTCGTGCAGCCACTCTGCTGCCCCCTGAGCTCCTTCTACTGTGCTCGTCTGAGCCCGTTGCTTCCTCGGAAGCCCTCCTGCAGCAGGCAGCCCATCCCACGCTGGCCTCTGGCCTTCCACGATCACCCTGCTCTCATTCCAACCCGCTCTGCACCAGCTCTGCCCAGCCAGGCATTTCTGGTAGCTCGCCACCTGTGCCCAGGCACAGCCTCTGCGTACACTTCTCCTCTGCCTGTAACGTTCTTGCCCATCTGCTCCTGTCCAAATTCCACTTATCTGCTTGACAGCCAGCTCAGATTCCCCGAGCCCCTTCTGCACGGGGCACCACAGGCTGAGACTGCACCTCATCTCAGCGCATCCTGAGCAGCCTGGCCTCCTGACCTGGGTTGACACCCTGACCTCTGCAGGCTGTGTTTCCCACTGGCCTGGCTCAACTGGCTCCCCCGCAGCTTCGACCCGTGGAAGCTCAGGTGGAGCTTGGAGGGTGGGAACGAAAGAGAAGTGTCCTCTTCCCCTACCCTCTCTGCCTTGGGTGGCTTCTCCAGCAGTGGCCATGTCTCCTTCCTGGCTGCAGCTCTCCTGGCTAACTGTGACCTCTTGTCCCACCAGCACAGGGAGGAGGTGACTTTCTGCTATTTTTCCACAACACTTCTGGGGCTGGAGGGGGTTATTTTGTGCTCATGGTCACACAGTTGGGGACAGAGCTGCACTCAGTGACTGACACCACATCTCTCATTTCCCTAGAGGCCCAGCCTCCCTAAGACCTCAGCACGGGGCCTTCTGTCCTCCAGGTGGCAGCAGTGTGCCTAGAAAGCCCAGCCACGGACTTCTTCCTCAAGGACTCTGCTTCTAGCTGCTTCCATACCAGAGGCAGATTTATCAGGAAGCTAATGAAGCCTACGCTTCATGACATGTCACTCGCTCATGCTTCTTTTGAGCGTTTTAGGCTCAGCAATTTTGTATGAGTAATTTTGCATTTTGTCCCTTAAGTCTTAGAGGCCCCCAATCTGTAACTTCAGATTCCATAAATCCTCTCAGGGATCCAGGGACCTCGGGAGGAAGGCCAAGTCACGTGGGCCTGTAGTTGACCATCGGGGCCAGAGGGCTTCCTAGAGGGTCAGGGCACTGATCACAACCAGAGCCAGCCTGTGACGTCAGAACCCCACAGGGAGGCCTCTCCCCCACCCGCCCCCCACATCCCTGACCTGGCTCTGCTCTATGAGCCTTGGCTCGAACAAGCCACCTTGCTGCCTGGCCTTGGTTTCCACTTCGAAGAGAAACCAGAGTGAAGATGGCGTGCGGGAGGGGGCGTGCGGGAGGGGGCGGGCCGGCTGCTTTGCCAGCTTCCTCTGAGACGCCTGGCTTTCCTACAGGGAGTGCCCTCTCCAGCCTGCCAGTGTGCAGGTGGTTTTCTTGCAACCCAAAGAACTTTGACTAAGGCAAAAAACCGCCTGGCTCTTTCCTGTAGCAGGACTGTGATGCTGCAGACGGGAGCCATAGGAGCCAGGCTGCCTGGGCCTGGGCAGGTTTGTGTGCCGTTCACCCGGAGCTCTGAGGAAACGAGGGAGGAGCTGGAAAAACGCTGGAAGGGTTGGAAGAATATGTTGGAAGAAGCTTGAACCGGGGACTGACTTTTTCTGTGGAGGGGGGCACTGGGAATTGAACCTGGGTGCTGTACACTGGGTAAAACACCCCAGTCCTTCGTATTGTTTTATTTTTAGACAGGGTCTCCTTAAGTTGCTGAGGCTGGCCTCTTGTGGTCCTCTTGTCTCAGCCTCTTGAGTAGCTGGGATTACAGGTGCGCACCACTATGCCTGGCCTGAACTGACTTCTTTTTTGGGGGGGGGAGGGTACTGGGGACTGAAAGGGGTGCTCAACCACTGAACCACATCACCAGCCCTATTTTGTATTTTATTTAGAGACAGGGTCTCACTGAGTTGCTTAGGGCCTCTCTAAATTGCTGAGGCTGGCTTTGACCTTGCGATTCTCCTGTCTTGGCCTCCAAAGCTGGGATTAAGGGCAGGTACCACCGCGCCTGGCTTGAACTGACTTCTTTTTGATGTGGTTTGAACCAGTTTGAGCTGATTTTCTCTGGTTTTGTTACCAGTCACGTTGGGGTTCTTTCGCTCAATTTCGGCTAGAAATCAGAAGAAGGCGAAATACAGCTCTTGTTGGTGTTACCAGCTCATCAGGGGATTCTGCTCTATTTGAGATGAAATCCTGAAGAGGTAGGTGATTCCACCCAAGCAAGAGTCTGGAGGTACAAGGTCACACAGCTGGAGGGCAGGGGACTCAGGGTCAGTATCCAACACCAAAGCCCAGATCTAGCCTGCTTTTCTGGCTTGTGCCTCCCATGAGGTTAAAGTCCTGGGGTCAGACGCCCTGAATTCAATCCTGATTCTGCCATTCACAGGCTGGCCTGGCCTTGTCCAGCCAAGAGGTCCTCTCTCTAGAAACCAGCCCTGCCTCGGATTCTGAACCAGAGAAATTTCCAGAAAACAGTTCCAGCCTCCAACTGGAGTGACCTGGGAGTTCTTTTCTGCCTCTGCTGTGACTTGTGGGCTGACTCTATCTTGCTGTGAGCACAGGTCATAGGAGAGGCTGGCATCTTCTCTGTTCTTTGCAGAACATTAACCAGGGGCCTCTCTGCTTCCTGATTCCTGGGACAGCTCAGCCATGTCTCAACACCCATTTCAGAACATCCACTGAGCCCCCAAGCTGGGCGTGAGTTACAGGGACAGGCTGTGAAACCAGGCTGTGCCCTCAGCCCTGCATGTGTGCTGGTATCTGTCCTCACATCAGCCCCGAGAAGGAACATGTGTCGGTCTCCATGACAAGGAGGAACAGACACACCTAGGTCAAGTACTCACCCAGACAAGCAGCAAACCTGGTGTGAACCTCGGCTGTCTGGCTGCAGAGTCCATGAACTTCACCACTGTGCTCCACAGCAGCATGGGCAAAGCCATCTGAAATTTTTTAAAAATATTTTTCTTAGATGTTGATGAACCTTTATTTTATTCATTTATGTATATGTGGTGCTGAGAATCGAACCCAGTGCCTCAGGTATGCTAGGTAAGTGCTCTACCACTGAGCCAAACCCCAGCCCGCCATCTGAAATTTCAAATTTCAATTTCCTCATCCATAAAACAGGGACAATAATCCCTCGTTCCCCAGTGTAGGTGGGGAACCTCTGGTAGCTTGAGCCCGCCTCATTCCTCTCTTCTCACCTGACCTGAGTCAGAGCATCTGGGTTTGCTGGTTTTGAAGTACATGGGAACATACCCCAGAGAGGACAGTGCACAAGCTGTGCTTCAGGTGGAGCAAGGAAGGCCAGATCTGCCCCATAGGGTGTCCTCAGGCACAAGTGGGCAGCATATGATCTCCAGTCTCCTGTGGGGTCACCCAGGAAACTGAGACACAGCACAAAGGAATTCACAGGTCCTGCCCTGAGGGAATGCCTGTTCTGTTGTTAAAGAAGCCCTAATTAATGTCACTGGGCTGACAAACCTGTCCCTGTGACCTTGGGTGAGTTACATCACTTCCATGTGAGAAGGAAGAGGGGGATAGTCCCCTGGGAACAGAGGGCATTTGTTCCAAAGTGGAGCTAACTGGGGTGGGGGAGCCCTGTCTGAGGATTGCAGATTGCCTGTCTGCAGATTGCCGTGGGGGAGGGGAAGGGATTTTCCCCCCTTCTTCTGCAGTGCATTTGTTTTTTATTTAATTTTTTTTGTCTCTTCAATTTTAAATAAAAATCTTACAGCTAATAAAACAGCATTAAATAATATAATAAAGATAATGAAAACCAACAAATCTGTCCCACATTCCTTATCCTCTAGACTAGTCTCTAGACTAGTGATCTCACGTTAGTCCCCACGCCTGGGAGCGGCTGCAACATCTCACCCAACAGGAGCTGATGGGATTGGGCTGGAGAGGACCCTGGGCATCTGGATTTTCATTAGCTCCCCAGTGATTTTTTTCTCCTGGTGATTTTAAAGTACAGCCAAGATTGAGAACCAATTTTTTGTTTTTTTTTTTTTTTTTTTTTTTTCCGGAACTGGGTATTCTGCCCAAGGCTTCGGGGTAAGCGCTATGTCGCTAAGCTACATCTCAGCCTGAGAACCAAATTTTTGCCCCAGAAAACTTGTTTCTTTATTTTCCTTCCTAGGCATGAAGTATTCTCTTGTTCTATTCTTTCCTGATTTATCACCTTATATATTATTGTTTTTTATTCCTTCACACAACAATGGACTGTATTATCAGTCTCCAGAGCAGGTAACGGGACCGCTCAGCAGTGACTTAGACAGCAGTGATACCTCATTATCACATGCCCGACCAGAGTTGGTTCAAGGGTGTCATGGAAGATTCCAGGTCCTCCTGTCCAGCCATTTGTCATCCCTGGCATGGAGCCCTGTTCTTTTCATGCTTATCCTTCATGGTCCAACCAAATCCTGTGGCTTGTATCTGAATGACTGTGCCAACCTGTCCCTCTAGGTTGGATTTAAAATGTCCCTGCTTTCCCAGGCTCCTCCTACTGCTCTAGAAGACAGCCCGCTCTTCTCCAGCAGGTGGAAAGGGTCAGCTGCTCATTTCCCCCGTTGTGAGTGGAACCTATTGTCTCTCCTGCTCACTTCCTGGAGGCCCTGGGTTCCTGAAAGACAGAGGAACAGCTGTGAACAGTCCAATGTCCTGTGTATGGAAGGATCCCGGTGACTCCCTGGTGTCTAATGAATAAGTTAACCAACCAGCAGTCTTTCTCTAGGACTTTTATCTACATCTCATTCAAATTTCATTCATAAAATGGGAGGGGACAGATTAAATCAGTGTTTCTTAACCTATGAGTTACCGTTTACATATGCACCTTTCTAGGATGAAGATTCACACATCTTGTTGAATTAACACAGGGTCTCTGAACCTCACAACAGTTGTAAGGACTACTGGTTATCATCATCTTTAAAGGTCTTTCTAGTTAGGCACCACGGCACATGCCTGTAATCCCAGCTACTGGGGAGGCTGAGGCAGGAGGATTGTGAATTCAAAGGCTGTCTGAGCAATTTAGCGAGGCCGTGTGCAACTCAGTAAGACCCTGTCTCTAAATAAAACACAAAAAGGACTGGGGATGCAGCTCAGTGGTTAAGTGTCCCTGGATTTAATCCTTGGTACCAAAAAAAATTTTTTTTTTTCAAAAGAGATGAACCAGGATCATGTCTGTTATTAGCAGAGGGCAGAGGAGAAGCCACTGGGTCAATGACCAAGATGGAGAGGAGTGGATGACCAGGGACACGGAAGAGAAAACACCAAGAAGAATCAGGATGTGTCCAGGGAGAGTGAGGATGGGCAGGGTGGAGAAGGAGACCGACTCTGGATTGGATGATGCCAATTTTCACCGGGAATTGAAAGTTGCCAGGACCAAGTTGGGGTGAGAGTCAAGAGTTCAACTTGGGCAGGTTGCTGTGATGCAGGTCGAGTGCCTGGCACTGTTGCTTGCACACAGTGGGGCACTTGTCTTATTATCTGTTGTGACAAGCAGGTCTTCCAGGTTCGACCCCAAAGGCCCAGAACCCCAGGTCCCCCAAGTAGAGTCCCTCTTCTCCGGCAGTTTATTCAAGAGACCTGCGAGAACACCACTCACCACTACCCAAGGATGTTCTGTTTGCTCCCCTGCCTGTCCTCCTGGGCCCTACCAGCGCATAGTAGGTGCTCTTGTAATGTTTGTTATATGGGTTAACAGGACAGAAGCTTCTCTCCGGGGTCTTACTTTCCTGGTTTCACCATGGAAGTGCTGAAAGCAGCTGGCTCTCATCCTTCCTGACCTCTGGGCTTCATGGCATGGTGAGCAGCCCGGCTGGAATCTGGACCAGGAGAGGCATCTACAGGCATCTGCATGCCCTAGGTACGGAATGATCTCCAGTCCATTCTCTGTTCCCCAGTAGCTTCCAGAGGCAATTTGATCTTGCCGTGCACATTTAGGCAGGCCATGGCGGGGACAGGCACTTTCTCTCTTCTTTCTAGAAGGTAACCAGAAGTCTTCCCTCTTCCCCAGGGGGAAGCTGCCCAGTTGCAGGTTCTGGACACCTGCTTCAGAATCCACAGAAGACCTTCCCAAGCTGGAAAAGAGACCCAAGGGAATCTCAGCCAGAGGTCTTACTTCATCTATGAAAATGGAAGGTGCCAGAACACCCTGGAGCTACTGAATGTGCAGACCACTCTGTCTTCTGGCCACCTTCAGAAGGAAGGGCCATTCTCATTCCTCAGGAGATGAGCCCTGGTTGGGAGCATCTTCCCGCCCTCCCTGCTCTGACCTCATGGTCGTTGTCGTGAGCTGAAATGGTTGAGGTGGGTATGATGTCCAACAGCCCCAAAGGTTCTGCGTCAGACCTCATCGGACCTTAACCCAGGGAAGCAGCAGTTCTTTGGCCCAGGGTGAAGAGCGGGCTGTGCCCTGCTCCTAGTTTCTCCATGGTGAGCAGAACAGTAGTTTTCAGGCTGTGCCCATAAAAGGAAGAGTCCCCTAAGAGTGACATGGCAGCGCCCTGACCCTGTCACCTGGTCACTTATGGTAAGCTTTGCACAGGGAAATTGCCCGAGCTCTGAGCCTCTGACCCTGTTCCTTTGGGCTTCAGCACAGTGTGGTTTCTTCTGCCCTTGACAACAATGTGGGCCCACTCCAAGCTGACACCTCAAGCTGGCACCCTGCTGTCCACGCAGCCCCTCTGCCCTGACGACTCTGCGGAACTGGTGGGTTACCTGGCCACCTACAGTGACTCTGGCTCTTCAGTCTTCTCTCTCTCTGCCTGTGCTCTTGGCAGAGCATTCTGGATGCTGCGCCCCCTTCCCCTTCCTCGGTCTTTCTGTGGCACACACATGCATCTGCGTGTGAAGTATGATGTGCGGCTTGAGTGTTATGGATATTAGAAATTAAGTTTGAAATGAATAAAAGAACTCGCGATTGCCTGGCTCATGACCATCAGGTGACTCTGGAGTACTCAGTGAATCCCGACCACACAACTGGTGTACCTTGTAAATTTATTGTTATTCAATAAATCCTGACATTGTGGAAAGACACAGACGTGTTTGGTCTATGTTAATGGCATAGCTCACTCATGACACCCACACTCACCAAACCAAAGACATCGCGCTTAACCCCAGTGACCCAAGAATAGAGTTGCTGGAGCAGAATCTGTGGTGCATTGCGGTGAGCCTTTGCTTCCTGAGTACCTGGGATCATAGGTGTGTGCCACTGTGCCCAGTTAAAAGAGGCTTTAAATGTCTCCCCTCCCCCCAAAAAAAGGTAAATACTCAGGTGACTGATATGCTCATTACTCTGATTTGGTTAGTCCACAATGTATACATGCATACAACACACATTGTACCCTGTGAATAAACACAATTATTATGTGTCAAAGTAAAATAAAACAAACAATAAAAATGTTTTCAAATTTGCCGAAATAAAAAATACTTAGCATAATGCTGACTCTCTTTTAAGGCTGAGTAATGTTGGCCACTGTCATTATCATTGTCTTCATTACCCGGATGACTCTGGTACCGGCACCTGGCTAGCTCTTCACAGGAACCCCACTTCGCCTCATTTCACCCTTGGAACCACCCATGAGGCCAGGAGAAATCCAGATGACTTTGGCAGAGGATGAAACTGAGGCCCTGGGGGGGAAGGCGTCCACCCAGAGCTTGAAATCGTTTCTCCCTGAATCAGTGGGTGCAAGTGGGCGGGTGGGGTGTCTCTGTGAAAGTCACCGATTTCACTTTCCTGTCTGGAATCATGGAGTGGAAGGACTTCTCCAACTCATCCTTAATCTTCACCCACCTCTTTCCAGAAGGGATTCAGGAGGGCCCTAGAAGTTTAGGGATCTGCCTCAGGTCCCACTGGAGTCCTCCTTCCAACTCAGGCTCTTCCTGTTGTCCCCGCCTGGACCTTTGAGCCCCCAGAGCCTGGGAGGGTCGCTGGTGGAGGAGAGAGTCTGGAGGCCCCAGCTGGAGGACTGCCAGCTCTCTCTCCCTCTCCTCCTTCCCTCTCCTTGTGCCTTCAGGATGCGCCGACACTTCAGTGTGGCCACCTGGGTGTGCTGGCCGGCTGGCATCTGGCATCTGTCACTCTGACAAGGCTTCTTGGGGTTTACCATCTGAGATGTCAAAACCGCTGCTTAACTCCGGGTCTCGTGTTCGGGTCATACTTCCCCGCGAGTTAATCCCAGGCCAGCACCCGCTCCCAGGTCTCCTAATCCCCAGGAAGGACTGAGTTTCGTGTTTAAGTACCTACAGCATTTAGAACTCAGGTGCCACGGAACCTGTTGATCCTTCACTGTCCTCTCCCTGGTCACATTCCAGCTTAGTCATCCCCCAAGAGATAGTTCACACAGACAATCCCATTTCCTAAAGTTGTTAATGGTTTGTTTAAAAATGAATTAGCTTTCTAGCCTACTTCACCTTTATCTTAGGGAGAAGCGAGGTCTTCCCAGCTTGCTCGTCCCCAGCTGTTCCGTGAACCTGTTCTCTTGGGCCATTAGTTGAAGTCTGAGCTCTGCTCCGTTTCTGGTTTGTTCATTCCGTCCCACTGATCTTTTCTCCCCTGGATCCTTATCAGGATGTGGCGTCACACAGGCTGTGCTGGGAAAAACACCCTGTCCAGTTTCCCGTCTGCTCTAGCCCGGCCATCAACCCAGGGACGTCTGGGGCCTTCTGCCCACACCCCAAGACAGCAAGCAGCGCCGCAGCGGGTGCTGACACTGCCCACCTGGAGACACGTGGGTCCCACAGTGTGGGGCTCAGTCCCCAGGGCCCCTGCTCTGTGCACTAGATGCCCGCGGCCAGCCCAGATCACTTAACCTGTGCTTCTAATCGGCCAGCGATGCGTTGGGTTCCCACGACCCCTCCTGGGCTTCCGTGAATTCGCTGCGCTGGCTCAGGTAACTCAGGGCAGCCCTACCATTGGCCAGTTCATCGTGAAGGGCGTCATGAGGGGCGAGGGCCTGGGAAGGCGAGGTGCGTAGGAAGGGCGCCTCCTCCAGCAGCTGCCAGGGGTTCAGCCACCAGGAGGGAGTCTTCCCAGAGCTCTGTCCCTTCAGATCTCCAGGGAGACTTCATTGCTCATGGGCTGGCCGGAGGAGGGTCTATGACCTGCTATAGGACAAGAGCAGGTCAGAGAGACTCTTGGTGGCTGGCGGTGAGACTGACAAGCAGGGGAAGATTCCAGTTTCTAT
Source organism: Sciurus vulgaris (assembly GCF_902686455.1). Lineage (NCBI taxonomy): Eukaryota > Metazoa > Chordata > Mammalia > Rodentia > Sciuridae > Sciurus > Sciurus vulgaris. Next base: position 22,658,123 of record NC_136461.1, read on the forward strand.
GACCACCTGGAGGAAGAAGTTCTAGTTTCTGTGGTTTGCCTCAGGGATGGAGTTTTGAGCCAGAAATCATGGATGAAAACCAAAATATACATATCACAATACCACACCGGCCTTTATCTAAACCCTAGATCTCACGTGGATTAGTTGAGATACCCGTTTATTTCTTTCTTCCACAAATATTTACTGAGGCAAAGTCTGTGCTGAACGCCGCCCCCCCAACCCCCACAGACCAGAGAGCTGGGAATTTAATGCAAAGGGCATTTAATCACTGAGTTACATCCTCAGTCCTTTTTATTTTTATTTTTTAAATTTTGATACAAGTTCTAAGTTGCTGAGGGACTTGCTAAATTGTTGAGACTGGCCTCGAACTTTCCATCCTCTTGCCTCAGCCTTCTGAGTAGCTGGAATCACAGGCATGCCCAATTGCACTCTGCTCTGTCCTGAATGGAGGATACAGAAATGCAGATTGGGTTCCTGTCTCCCAGGCATGGCATCTGGAAGGGAAGATTCACATGGGCAGAAAGACAAACACAAAGACCAACAGTGATAGTGAGGTGCTCCATACATATTATCCCACTTAATCCTTATCCTGCTCCTTGATATTCCATTTTCCAGATGAAGAAACTGAGTCTCAGAGAAGTCAATTAACATGTCCACAACTGCACAGCTTGAGAGTGTTAAACCTGACTGATTTCAAGGCCGCTGTCCTGGGGAGGAAATGTCATGGAGGGGGTGCAAGCAGGAGGGAGTCGGAGGCTATAAGAGGATTAGTTTCTGGGTTAAGATCCATATCTCTGCTAACGCAGGTACAGGAGGACCTGGGCCCGGCCATTGCTGCTGTCCTGGTCCTCCCCACTGGCTGCCTGTGCAGAGCTGGCACACCAGATCAGTCAGAGGCCTAGAAGCTCTGGCTGATCTTCTCTGGAATAGCAGAGGACTTAGCACAGTAGCAGGTATAAGCCTGCAGAAAGTGGTAGTTGACATCCCAGCCCCAAGGTGGTGGCTCCAGTCTGGGAGGGCCAGGAGGTCACACAAGGCAGAGGAGACTCCCACAGAAAAGTAGGGTGGGGAGGGGTGAGGATGAGACTAGACCCTGAGCCACGAGGCAGACAGCATCAGGCTTCTATCTGCAGAAGCTTCCAGCAGGACACTTAAATCTGCAGCAGAGCACAAGAGACGCCATCCAGGAGAGTCTGCGGGACTCACTCCCTTCGAAGTCAGAGGTCTTGATTCTACTCCCAGGCCCACTCCCCATCTGCTGAGTGATCTGGTCACTTTGGGGTCCTGGTTTCCACCTGCAGAGAGGAAAGGGTGAGTGGGAATATTTCAGACTTCCTCTGCTTTGGGCCATTGCTGACACTTATGTACGACAAGGGTCTCAGCCCACCCTATGCGCCTGTTGTGTGGGAGACCTCCTGCCCTGGAGGTTGGGACTGAGAAGGAAGGGGACTGAGGTTAGGTGGGGAAGGTGGGGGGGCACATGCCCTGCCCCCTGAGCTGGGGCTGGGATTTGCTCTTCCCATAGAGATTTTTTTAAATTTATTTTTATTGTAAACAAATGGGATACATCTTGTTTCTCTGTACATGAAACAGAAGCATGCCATTTGTGTAATCATACATTTACATAGGGTAATAGTTTTTGACTCATTCTGTTATTTTTTTCCTTCCTCCCCTACCCCTCTTTTCTCTCTATACAGTCCCTCCTTCCTCCATTCTTGCCCCCCTCCCACCCCCCTCCCACAGAGATTTACCTGAAGTTTGGGGACACCATCGACCTTGCTCCCTGGGCTGTTCCTGAGAAAGCAGGTCACCATGACCACAAGGTGAGTAAGGAGGGGCTGCAGGCACCCTCCCCACCACAGAGCAGGAGCTTCTGGCCGCAGGCTGACCCCACTTGCTTCAGGTGTCAGCGGCAGGGCAGGGTCCAGTGACTGCTCTAGGGAGTCCAGTTCCATTCCCAGCTCCGCTGCTAACCAGTTGACCTGGGGCAAGTCCCTTCCTCTTTCTGGCCTTATCCCTTTTGGCAAAATGTGACCATAGGACCCTGCCTTCTCCCAGGTCTCAGTCCTTCTCCGCGCTTCTTCTGAGTCTGTTTCTCACTTGAATGGGTGCACTAGGTGAGGGATAACCATCCTTCTCTGGGTGGGTGGGTCCATGGGTCCTGCTTGCTGCCCCCACCAGTCTGTGACCAGGGCTGGGCTGGAGCAGTGACCCGTCCATCTGGAAAAACTCGCCAAGGCTGTGGAGTCTTGGGGTTGAAGGGTGGTGGGGGTCAAGGACTCGGACCAGCCACTCAGGCTTCTGGGGCCAGCAGGGAGGAAGAGGCGGGTCCTCAGAGCAGGCCCTTTCCAGGGTGCCGGATTGTGCCTGGAGGAGGCCTCGGCTGGAGACTCAGGGATGAGTACCCACCGTGGGGCCCGAGGGAGAGACCTAGGTCCCCTAGGACTGAAGGAGCTCATCGCCCTGGGGCCTGGGGAACCGGCCTGGCAGGAAGTCCTGAGGAAGATCCAGGAGCTCTCCCAATCGGTATGGAGGGCGTGGCACCCACGGCAGGCGGAGTCCTGCTCCCCAGCCCCCAGGGTGGGAGGAGCCCCTTCCTGTTTTATGGCTCTGCAAGGCAATTTCACAAGCCTTTTTCCAAGGCCCCTTCAGCTGGGGTCCTGGATGAGCGTTTCCGTTCCCTCATTTGTCGTTTCCAGGCCCCTTGCTTGTCATGTGGGATTTTACCCAGGGTCAGCCCACGCTGGGGTTGGAGACCCCTTTTTCCTACTTCGGTCTGCAGAGATGATGGCCTTCTAGTTAAAGAGGGTCAAGGATGCGCCTCAGCAGAAAGCACCTTCCTATCATGCCCTAGGCCTGGGTTTGATCCCCGGCATTGTGGGGAGAGGAGGGAGGAGTCAAAAGACCCGGGTTCGAATCCTCTTTGACTCGCACTTGCTCCATGACCTTGAGCCAGTGTTCTCACTTTTCTCAGTCTTTGTTTCTTCGTCCCTGAAAGAGGAAAGCAGCGGCGCTCACTTCAGAGAGCTGAGGGGATTTTGCCAGATAAGCCACTGCGCAGCCTTCTCTCCCTGTGTCCTTGCCCCTACAGGACCACCGAGATCCCTTCATGGTGGCTGACCTGCACGAGCTGGCCAGCCACCATCAGGCTTTCGGCCAGGCCCTGCCGAGGGTCTGGCCCTTCTACTCGGTGAAGTGCAGCAGCAGCCCCTGGGTGCTGCGTGTCCTGGCTCCCTTGGGCACAGGCTTTGACTGTGCCAGCCAGGTGAGCCAGCGCCAGGCCTGTCACATTCTGGGGGAGAAGGTCGTGGCCAGGATCTGGAGTGCCTGCTGTGTAGTGCTCAGCTATTTTTGACAGAATAAACAAATGAACTACTGTGGTCCGCCTTCCACTGGGCCATGAGACGAGGGTGGACAGCCCAAGCTGGGCACAGGCTTCAAGCCTCAGGACACACTCTGACCTGGCACAGCCAGATTACTTTTCTGAGCCTCAGTTTCTTCCTCTTTAAAACATGGCCAAACGTGGTGGCGCATGCCTGGAATCCCAGGTACGAGGGAGGATCGCCAAGTTCAAGGCGAGCCTGGGAAACTTAGCAAGACCCTGTCTCAAATAAAAAGTAAAAAGGGCTGGGGGGGGCTGGAGTTGTGGCTCAGTGGTAGAGCACTTGCCTGGCACGTGTGAGGCACTGGGTTCAATTTTCAGCATTGCATATACATAAATAAAATAAAGGTCCATCGACAAGTAAAATAATTGAAAAAAAGGGCTGGGGATGTAGCTCAGTGGTAAAGTGCCCCCAAGGACCAAAAATGTGGCCAACTCTACTTTCCCAGTGCAGTGCCTGGCAGATAGTAGAGGTTCCATCAAGGGCAGCTCCATTTGCTTAGGCCAGTCTTCCGGTCCTCAAAGGGTAGAGGGACAGCAAGATAACCCCAACTCTGGCTCTCCATGCCAGGTGGAGCTGGAGCAGGTGCTGAGCCTGGGCGTGGCCCCCGCACGCATCATCTTTGCCAACCCCTGCAAGGCCAGCATCCACATTCAGTATGCAGCCTGCCACGGGCTTTGACAGCGAGGAAGAGCTGACCAAGGTGGCCCAGCACCACACTGGGGCCAGGTGAGCAAACTTAAGAATTGGGGTCAGTGGGCCAAAGCCTTCTGTGGTGCACATTGGTACCAAATAAACATTGCTTTTGTCTGCACAGACACTAGGCAGAGCCTGGCGCACGGAGGTCTGGCACCGTGATGTCAAAGAAAAAGTACTCGCATGGGCCAAGGGCACAGCTCAGTGGTAGAGCCTGCGCAAAGCTCTGGGTTCAATCCCAGCACTGGAATAAAGGGAAAAGTACTCACTGGAGTCCAGCAGGATCCACTTCTCAGGGTCCCTGGTCACGTGCTATGTAGTCTCGAGAAAGTTCCTTAGCAGCTCTGATTCTGCAGGTGTCTTTATGATTTTTATGCTCTTCCTGCTTGAGCCTGCCTGGCAGAGGAACCAGGGGAGAGGGAGGGGAGGCGGGGATGGTGGTAAAGCACCCAGGCCTCAGGGTTCATGGGTCTAAGTTCTCTTGCCACCTCTCCTGCGCTGCTGCAGGCTGGTCCCCTGGATATTGGCTGAGGACAGCAAGAGCAGATTCCCCCTGAACACCAAGTTTGGGGCCAGCCTGGAGGCGTGTGGACACCTGCTCACGACTGCCAGAGACCTGGGGCTGGCGGTGGTTGGAGCCAGGTGAGTAGCACTAGCCTTCCATGACGGGGAGGCAGGAGTCCTGGTGCCTCCCTGAGCGCCCTGCTTAATGCATGCCCTGGGCCAGGTGGCCTCTCTGGCCTCCCAGTGGCTTCTCTGGCCCCCCACAGTGCTCCATTTGTCTAGAGCTGGGGCTGGACGTTATCTGGGACCAGTGGAATCCAAGTGAGGCAGTGGCCTCCCGTGCAAAGTTTAAGGGCCACCAAAACACCCTACTACTCTAGATAAAGAACTTAAAAAAAAATCAAAGTTAATGCAAAAAAAATCCAAACAAAGATTGATATCTTAAATAAAGATAGGGTTGGTATTACTGATTTTCTTTTTGGCCTTGGGATAGATAATTATTATTTTTTAAATTTATTTTTATTGTAAACAAATGGGATACATGTTGTTTCTGTTTGTACATGGAGTAACAGCATACCATTTGCATATTCATAAATTTACATAGAGTAATGATGTTTGATTCATTCCATTATTTTTTTCCTTCCCCCCCACCCCTCTCACCTCTCTTTTCCCTCTATACAGTCCCTCCTTCCTCCATTCTTGTCCCACTCCCACCCCCCATTAAGTGTCATCATCCACTTAACAGTGAGATCATTCCTCTTGGATTTTTGAGATTGGCTTATCTCACTTAACATGATATTCTCCAATTTCATCCATTTGCCTGCAAATGCCATAATTTTATTATTCTTTATGGCTGAGTAATATTCCATCGTATATATATACCACAGTTTCTTTATCCATTCATCAATTGAAGGGCATCTAGGTTGGTTCCATAATCTGGCTATTGTGAATTGAGCCGCTATGAACATTGATGTGGCTGTATCTCTGTAGTGTGCTGATTTTAAGTCCTTTGGGTATAGGCTGAGGAGTGGGATAGCTGAGTCAAATGGTAGGTCCATTCCAAGTTTTCTAAGGAATCTCCACACTGCTTTCCAGAGTGGCTGCACTAATTTGCAGTCCCACCAGCAATGTATGAGTGTACCTTTTTCCCCATATCCTCTCCAACACCTATTGTTGCTTGTGTTCTTGATAATCGCCATTCTAATTGGGGTGAGATGGAATCTTAGGGTGGTTTTGATTTGCATTTCTCTTATTACTAGAGATGTTGAACATTTTTCCATATATCTGTTGATTGCTTGTACATCTTCTTCTGTGAAGTGTCTGTTCATTTCCTTAGCCCATTTGTTGATTGGGTTATTTGTATTCTTGGTGTAGAGTTTTTTGAGTTCTTTATATATTCTGGAAATTAGTGCTCTATCTGAAGTATGAGGGCAAAGATTTTCTCCCGCTCTGTAGGCTCTCTCTTCGCATTGCTGATAGTTTCCTTTGCTGAGAGAAAGCTATTTAGTTTGAATCTATCCCAGTTATTGATTCTTGCTTTTATTTCTTGTGCTATGGGAGTCCTGTTAAGGAAGTCTGATCCTAAGCCAACAAGGTGAAGATTTGGACCTACTTTTTCTTCTATAAGATGCAGGGTCTCTGGTCTGATTTCAAGGTCCTTGATCCATTGTGAGTTGAGTTTTGCAGGGTGAGAGATAGGGGTTTAGTTTCATTCTGTTGCATATGGATTTCCAGTTTTCCCAGCACCATTTGTTGAAGAGGCTATCTTTTCTCCATTGCATATTTTTGGCAACTTTGTCTAGTATGAAAAAATTGTATTTATTTGGGTTTGTGTCCATGTCCTCTATTCTGTACCATTGATCTACCTGTCTATTTTGTTGCCAATAGTATGCTGTTTTTGTTACTATTGCTTTGTAGTAGAGTTGAAGATCTGGTATTGCAATACCTCCTGCTTCACTCTTCCTGCTAAGGATTGCTTTAGCTATTCTGGGTTTCTTATTCTTCCAGATGAATTTCATGATTGCTTGCTCTATTTCTGTGAGGTACATCATTGGGATTTTAATTGGAATTGCATTGAATCTGTATAGCACTTTTGGTAGTATGGCCATTTTGACAATATTAATTCTGCCTATCCAAGAACATGGGAGATCTTTCCATCTTCTAAGGTCTTCCTTAATTTTTTTCTTCAGTGTTTTGTAGTTTTCATTGTAGAGATCTTTTACCTCTTTGGTTAGATTGATACCCAAGTATTTTATTTTTTTTGAGGCTATTGCAAATGGAGTTGTTTTCCTCATTTCCCTTTCAGCTGTTTCATCAATTGCATATAAAAATGCTGTAGATTTATGCGTGTTGATTTTATAGCCTGCTATTTTTCTGAATTCATTGATGAGGTCTAGAAGTTTTCTGGAGGAGGTTTTTGGGATAGATTATTGATCTTGTCTTCATTTAAATTTTTTTTTTCTTTTTTGGTACCAGGGATTGAATTCAGGGCCACTCAACCACTGAGCCACATCCCCAGCCCTATTTTGTATTTTATTTAGAGACAGGGTCTCACTGAATTGCTTAGCAGCTCACCATTGCTGTGGCTGGCTTTGAACTCACAATCCTCCTGCCTCAGCCTCCCAAGCTGCTGGGATTACAGGCGTGAGCCACTGAGCCTGGCTTCATTTAAAAAAAATATTTTTTTTAAGGGGGGTGATTTTTTTATTTCTTTTAATAATCTTTTAGTTGTCAATGCTTATTTGTTTGTTTATATGTGGCACTGAGAATCAAACCCAGTGCCTCACACATGCTGGGCAAGCACTCAAACACTGAGCTACAACCCCAGCCCTTCATTTAAAATTTTTGTTTTATTCTTCATGGATGTTTGCATTAATTTTGCTCTTTAAAATGCATGGAAGTTGGGCACACCTGTAATCCCAGTGACTTGGGAGGCTGAGACAGGAGGATTGCAAGTTTGAGGCCAGTCTCATCCACTTAGCAAGCCCCTAAGCAACTTAGCAAGACTCTATCTCTGAATTTAAAAATAAAATTTAAAAGGGCTGGGGGTGTAATTCGTGGTGAAGTGTCCCTGGATTCAGTTCCCAGTACTCCAAAAACAATAAATAAATAAAATAAAATAAAAAATAAAAGATTGCATGAAGTATGATTTGCCTGGGTTACTTAGTGTTTTGGCGCCCCCTTAAATGTTGCACCTGAGGAAATGTCTCGCCTTGCTCATCCTGGCCCTGGTTGATTACTCAGCCCACCTTCTGGGGGCACTGGGAGGCAAGCTTCTGATGACATACGCTCCAAGGACGGGGAGAAGGGGGGACTCTGGGAGGGAGGCACTGGGAGGGACAGCTGGGGGAGACCCAGTTGTGAGTTCCCCAACTCTAGGATCCTCACGTGGGGTGTGTGCATCTCTGAGGACACCCGTGTGTATCCAAGGTTGCACATTTCCTGGGTGCCCACCTGGGCCAGTGTACTTGGGCACGCAGAGGCATCTGCTCTGTGCTGGTCTCTGTTCTTTACCTGGGTCCAGGCACCAAGGGTGCAGGGTTTCTGAATACGTCTCTCTTCTCGCTGACCCTTGCATTTCTATCTGGGTGTCTCCTGTGCCACTTGTCACGGTGCTGCTCAGCTTCCACGTGGGCTCCGATTGCCAGCCACCCCAGAGCTTCGCACAGGCCATTGCTGACTGCTGCTGCGTGTTTGAGATGGGTCGTGGGGCCATGACAGGAGCCTCCTGGATCTCGGAGGGGGCTTCCCTGGAGCGGAGGGCTCTCAGCCTAAGTTTGAGGAGGTGCGAGAGATGGTCCCGGGGATCTGGGAGGGAGCCTGGTGTCCCAGCCTGGGGTGGGGAACAGAATGTGAGCCTGAGAACCCCGTGTTTGGGGAGTCCTTGTGCACACCTGGGGTTCGTCTGTGTTGGGAGACCATGGCCTGACTGCGCATGCGTGCGTACCTGCTGCGCCTCTGTAAACACGTTAGCTGCTGTCCTTGGCTCGGCTGCAGCCAGGTAGAAGCTTGCAGTCCCCAGACCAAGGGAACATTCTGTCTCTGCTCCTGGATTTGAATCAAATCCTCCGACCTCCACATCTCGGGGCGCCTTCACCTCTCCTGCTGGGTGCCTTCGTCCTTCTGGGTCACTGTTCCTACCTGCTCCTTCCTCAGTAAAAGGGGGTGAACAAACCTCCACATCCCTGTCACTGTCACCCGGACAGAGGGAAACGGAGCAGGCTGAGCCCACTGTATAGGGACTGGCCACAGGAGAGGCTGGGTCTGTCCCTGCAGATGGCGAGTGTCATCAATGCTGCCCTGGCCCAGGACTTTCCTGAGGGGACTGGGGTCGAGGTCATCGCGGAGCCTGGACGCTTCTACATGGCGCCCGTCTGCACAGCTGCAGTCAACATCATCCGCAAGAAGGCGGTGCTGGAGCCCGGTGGGTGGGCAGGAGGGCACTGGGGCAGGAGGCCGCTGGCCAGGCAGCCCCAGGCCCTGGGAGAGGATGGACAGCTGGTCTAGGCTTTGCCCCTGGTGCCTAATTACCAGGAAACAAGATTGGAATTGGGTTTAGAAATAAACCCTTTACTGTCACTAACTTCTCGTTCTCAAATAGACTGTGAAGTAAAGAATGAAGAAAAAAGATCTTCATTCTTCCTTAGTATCCAGTGAATTTATGCTGCATATATGAAGTTAAAGTCACAGAATAAGCTCAGGTCCCAACTCCCTTGAAATAATGTGTACCCTATAACTAAGCCTAGTAAATCCTCCCTCCCTCCCTTCCTCCCTCCCCGCTCCTTCTCTTCCTTCTTTCCTTCCTTCCTTTTTGCAGTGCTGGGGATGGACCCCAGGCCTTTGCACATGCTAAGTAAACCCTCTACCACTGAGTTACTTACACCTCAGCCCCAAACTAGTAAATTCTTTAAGCAAGTGAACAGGTACAAATTCATGTAACAAAAACTAGAGGGAGTGTATACAAATTCTCACAACAAGTAAATCAAAGCAATATTCTTATGATCATATCCTGAGGATTCTGGTCCAGAGGATGACAGTGACCCTCCTGGACAGAGGGATCATCTGTCACAAGAGTCTTTCTGTTGTCAGTATCTTTTGTGGGTGGTGAAAGTGGGGTTTGCTGTTCTCATTTTCATGATGAAATGGAGAACATTACTAGATCCAATCCACTGTGGCTTGCTGAAAATTGACATATCAATGTTTACGAATCTCTTTAATCTCCTTCCTTATCCTTTTGACAAATGATTGGCCACAGTTTTGTAATCCCAAAAGCATTTGTGTCAAACAATTTCATTTCCTTGCAGAACATCTCAGTCAAGAATATTATAATGTAATATAGGTGGTGTGTGCCTATAATTCCAGAAGCTTGGGAGGCTGAGGCAAGTTCAAAGCCAGCCTCAGCAACTTAGCGAGACCCTGTCTCAAAACAAAAAATAAAAAGGGCTGGTGATGTGGCTCAGTGGTAAGGTGCCCCTGAGTTCAATCTCCAGTACCAAACTAATAAAAATAATAATAGTAATAATAATGTAAAGCATATGATTTTAGCCATCATTTCTCCAAAGTCTGAGTTACAAGTATTTGGAGCTGGTTATTTATGTCCACAATAGCAAGAGCTGCCAATTAGTATGGATCAATGATGTGTGAACTATATATTTTATCTCATTTCTGCTCAATGATCCCGTGAGGTGGCTTCGGGTCATTCCCATTAAATAGGTGGAGATGTTGAGGCACAGAGAGGGAAAGGCTTCGTGCAAGGAGGCGGCACAGCCAGTTAGTGGCATGGCTGGCCCCAGGCCCCTCTGACTCCAGTGCTGGTGTATTTGCCCCACGTGCCCAGCAGGGGCTGTCACCTCAGGGCTGTCAGGAGGAACTATCCAAAACTGACTCAGGGACCATGGGCCGCGGCTGGGGCTGAGGAGAGAAGCTCCATAACAGCAGAGGGAGGCAGGGGAGGAGCAAAGAGGTGACTGACAGCAGCGAGAAGTGAGGAGGGAAAACTTGGGGAGAGAAAGTTGCTATTCAGAAAGACCTGAGCATCTAAGTAGTAGCTGAAATGCCCCCAAGTGCTACCAGAAATTAGTGTAGAATTCTGAGTTGGAATTCAAAAGACAATATTCTGAGTACAGTCTAAAGACTGTGAAGAAACTGGTTTGGGCGGAGGTCATGTCCAGAGGACGTGGGGGTCAGCAGCTAGGGAGAAAGTTGCCACAGGCTTACATCAGCAATATCATTAGAGGCGGTGAGTTTAGGTGGAGGGAGGTGAGGATCACGCACTAGTTGGTGCCGGTTAGAGTTGGGCACTATTTTAAAATGTAGCCAGGATTTATAAGACATAGACTCAGGAATGACTGTCGTATGCGTAGTTTACTAGAGACAGGAGCCATCACACCGGGCAGGACCACGTGGGAAAGCACCACGGTTGCTCAGGAGGCATAAGGAGAGAGTGGAAAGGGGTCTTCATCGTGACTTTGAGGGAAGGAATGGACAAGGCCGGCACACCGTGCAGGCAGGCTTAGGACTGGCCAGTTTCAACTGTTTAGAAGACCCTGGAGTATAAGGACTGTGCCTGGTCCTTGGCCCTGCAGGAATCAGAACTCCGGGAAAAGGCTGTTGCTAAGAATGAGCTCCTCTGGAATGACCACTCCCTCAGGCATGAGCAGGGCCCCAGAGGCCAGAGCACCAAGAACACACAAAAATAAAAATGTTCATCCAGGCACCCCTGCCAGGAAGGAAACAGCACACCTTGAAGGAGCAAGCAGAACAGAACCAACTCAGCCAGGTGTGGCCGAGCTCACTGAAATCCCAGCAACTCGGGAAGCTGAGGCAGGAGGCTCACCATTGAGTGAGGCCATTTCAAAATAAAAAAATACACAGGGCTGGGGGTGTGGCTCAGTGGTCGAGCACCCCTGGGTTCAACCCCCAGACTTGCAAAACAAATGAGACGGTCACACAAAGGCCCTTTGCCCCCTCTTCTGCCCTGACTCAGCAGGTGCTCAGGAACCTGGTCCAAGACAAAGACTTGAGATGAATCCCATCCTGCCCACATTCCCTTGTGGACTTCTGGCAAGACTTAGTTTCCCCCACTGTAAAGCAAGGACCATTGTATCTACTCAGGGTGTAGTTAAGTGCATTAAACAGACACACGTGAGGCCTGGAACAATCCCTGAGCTCTCATGCATATGCTCTGCTGGAGAGAGCAGAAGGAGAGTGTGTGCCCGAGGACAGGCTAGACATGCATGGGAAGGAGGACCAGGGAACAGGAGTTATCCAGCTCTGGGCAGAGGGTCTGCGCCTCTCCCAAGGGTCCTGGGGCTCTTGCGTGAAGAGTCAGGAGAGAGACCTGGCCAAGCACACCTCAGTCCCGCCATCCCCTGCTCGCAGGAGGCCGAGGGAAGCTGCTCTACTACCTCAATGAGGGCTGGGATGGCTCCTTCCGCATCTTCCTCAGGGAGCCAGTCCCCAGGACACCCATCGTGGTGAAGGCAAGGGGGCCCTTGTGTGACTCCGGCACCTCCCAGGCCCTGAGACCACCACCAGGTCTGGGCCCTGCTCTGAGAGGCAGGGAGAGGTGCAGGATCTCAGATAAAGCACGGTTCTAAAAGTTATCACACCAGGAGTGTGTGCGGGGATCTGCACGTTCACCCATGTGTGTTTCCTCGAGGGGCCTGTCGATCGCACCTGCGCGGGTACCTGGGTGCACAGGTGCGTGGGTCTGCGGAGGTTGCACACCTGTGGCTCTGGGCGTTTCCAGAATATTTGAATGTTGAAGGCTCAGGAGACTTCAAGAGGAATGGTTCTCCAACTGCTTCACAGGGGTGGCCCGGGAAGCTTTAGAGCCCCAGGGCCCAGGCCATGCCCTCAGACCACTTAAATCAGAATTTCTCGGGGCCTGGGGGCCTGGCATCAGCCTTGTTAAGACTCCCCGGGTGGCTCCAGGCTTAATGCCCTGAGGGACTAATGAATAAAACCTTTGCATGCTAGAGTTGGAAAACAGACTTTCTGGAGTGGCAGGGCTGGGGTGTGGCGCCTCATAGAACATGCTCCGCGATCGCAGGGTCTTCATTTGGCTCAGTGTGTATGAGTCCCACGGTGTGCAGGGAGCACCGCCTGGCACAGAGTAGCCACCCATTCGTGATTCCTGTGGCTGAATGACTGCGTCCTGGCTGGTGCGTGGCCACTTGTGCCCAGGGGCACACCCTGGGCCTGGGGAGTGGGCGGGGACTGGGCGCTCCTGCTTCTCTGACCCCGCCCCCTCGCTCCCTGTAGGAGGTCCTCTCAGAGCCCCGCCTCTGCCCCTGCCCCTTCTAGGGCCCCAAGTGTGATGCCTTTGACGGGCTCTCCTTGGAGGAGGTGTGACTCCCCGAGCTGGACGTGAGCGACTGGCTCGTCTTCCCGGCGCGGGCCCTACACCTGCTGCATGAGCTCCACCTCCAATGGCTTCCTGCCTGCGGCCGTTCACTGTGCCCTGGGCCCCCAGCGCAGGTGTCTGGAGGGGTTGGAGGAAGGGCGCTGCGGCGCTCTCACCAGGGTCTGAAGTCCGAGGTTCCCGGGCAGCCCAGACCCTTCTTGCTCTGACCATTTGTGACTGCTTCCCGAGTTCTCTGGTTCGTCTTCAGGTGACGCTTCCCCACCTGCCTCAGGCTGACTCACACACCTGCCCTGGGGTCCTTTCTCTGCCTGGTCTCGGGTTGGTCCCCGAGGAGGTGGAGGGACTGACACTATGACCGTCACCACCTTTTCACAGGAGCCTGCTGGAGATGGCGCCTTAGGCCAGGGCATGGCTGTCGTGGAGTGGCTCCAGTGCCTTGGTGGGGCCCGGGAAGCTCAGATGGGGAGGAGTGCTCCTGGAGGGGGAGGAGTGTTCCTGGAGGGGGGGAGGAGTGCTCCTGGAGGGAGGAGGAGTGCTCCTGGAGGGGGAGGAGTGCTCCTGGAGGGGGGAGGAGTGCTCCTGGAGGGGGAGGAGTGCTCCTGGAGGGGGGAGGAGTGCTCCTGGAGGGGGAGGAGTGCTCCTGGAGGGGGAGGAGTGCTCCTGGAGGGGGGGGAGGAGTGCTCCTGGAGGGGGGAGGAGTGCTCCTGGAGGGGGAGGAGTGCTCCTGGAGGAGGCAGGGTGGTTCTTTTGGTTTGTGTGTTCCTCTTTGGATGGTTCTGGGGCTGGAACCCAGGCACTCAAGTGCTAGGCGAGAGCTCTGCCCCCGCCCTGAGAAGGCCATTCTACACCACTGTGGGGGCGGTGGCTGAGGAACTTGCCCAGCACGAGGCTTGTGCCCTGCAGGTCCTGGGCGCTGACAGGACCCTGGATTTCTTTCCTCCCTCCTCTGTCCAGTTTGTGGGCGCTGCTGAAAGGGTTTACTTGAACTGGAGATGCCTCCAGCTCGGGCTTTGTGGTCAGACTGGCCCCACCATGTACTGGCACGTGGTCAGAGCCTCGGTTTCCCCTCCTGTGAAGGGAGGACGGTAGTTCCCTCTCACAGGGCTGGTAGAGGGAACTACCGTCCTCCCTTCACAGGGCTGACGAGAGGGCTAAGGAAGATGATGTGAATTCTTCCAAGGACCATTCATGTCCAGGACCCTGCCTCTGGCTGGACAGGGCCTTTCAGGGGTCACCCCCTGCCCCACAGTCTGGGCATCCTCAGAGGGCATGTGCAGCACCTGGCCACACAGCTGACAGACCAGGCCCAGGGCTCCCTCAGGCCTGACCTTGACCTCAGAGGAGCCCCAGATGGAAAGGTTGGATGGATGAGGTGGGGCTACAGAGGATTCTAAAGTAGAGCAGATGCTAGGGCCATCCCTGGGCCCTTTTCAAGGTTAAAAGTAATATTTGGGGCCAGGTGTGGTTGCTCACCCCTGCAATTCCAGCAGCTCAGGAGGCTGAGGCAGGAGGATCACAAGTTCAAGGCCAGCCTCAACAATTTAGTGAGGCCCCAAGCAACTTAACAAGACCCTGTCTCAAAATTAAAATTAAAAGGGATGGGGATGTGGCTCTGTGGTTAAGTGCCCCTGGGTTCAATCCCTGGTAACAAAATGAATAAATAGTATCTGGGGTTTTAAGCTTAAAAAAATATGTATCCTGCAGGGAAGGACATTGGCAGAGGGGAGGGGAGGAACATCCAGATGACCACCCTGCAGTGAGAGAGGGGACTGCACCTAGGGCCCACGCCATCTCCTGTGTGTCTCCCAGCTTGCCTTATGAGGGCCGTCGTGCACCTACAGCCTCTGCAAATGGTGCTCCCTGCCTGCTGGAGACAGTGCCACCAATCCTGCCTCTGCCTCCTCAGCCTAGTCAAGGCCAGAAAATCTTTGTGGGCTGAAGAACATTTACCCCTAGACATCTGAGGAAAAGGTGGGCTGCGGTTGCCCCTTGTGGAAGCTGGAGGGTCCAGAGAGCCTGCCAGACACTGTGCTTCTCATTGGCTGTCCCCTGGGCCTTCAAATTGGGTGTGGAAATGTCCACCTCTACCCTTCAGAGGCGTTTGGGAGTACAGATATGAGTGGGCTTTGGGGAAAATACAAAGTTGTGTTCAGGTGCAAAAGATGGTTGGTGTGTTTTGTTTGCCCTGTGGGTGCTGTCCTGTGGGATTGTGGATAATGATCCATCCATCCATCATCCATCCATCACCCATCCATCACCCATCCACCAATCATCCACCATCCATCCATCCATCTATCATCTACACATCCATCATCCGTTTGCCTATCCATCCATCCATCCATCTACCCATCATCCATCATCTGTCCATCCATCCATCCATCCATCCATCCATCCACCCATCCATTCATCCATCCATCTACCCATCCACCCACCCATCCACCCATCCATCCATCATCCATCCAACCATCCATTCATCCATCCATTTATCTATCCATCCATCATCCAGCCTCTCAATAACAATGTGAGGGCCTCTTCTGCCTGGCATGACTCTAGGCACAGGTGACACAGGACAAACAAGACAGGTAAGAACCCGCGCCGGTAGAGCTCACCTTCCTGGTGAGAAAGACAGAGCTTAGAAAAACAGATACATCAATGACAAAATGAAGTGGAAACACAGGTGCTGTGAAGAAAAATGAAACAGGAGGAGCGAGTGACAGAGGGCAGCGGCAGGGGTCAGGCAGCCTCTCTGTGGGGGTGAGGTGTGAGCAGAGCCCTGGAGGAAGAGAGGTCAGCATGCTCAAAGGTCGGGGTGGAGAGCGAACGGGAGGACAGGTGTGGGTAGCGGAGGTGGAGGGGAGGGCAAGGGGATGTGGCGGGAAGGGTCTGGGCTGCCCCTGACCAGCCTGTGGTGAGCCAAGACTTTGACGTGATCGGAGCAGGAGAGAAACTGTGAGTCAGCATGAGGCTCTGCCCCACAGTAGTGATGAGGGCAGCCGGTGGCGCGTGCCTGTGATCCCAGTCACTTGGGAGGCTGAGGCGAGAGGATCACAAGTTCAAGGCCCACCTGGGCAACTTAGGAAGGCCCTGTCTCCAAATAAATAAAAATGTCTGAGGATGTGGCTGCCCTGGCTTCAATCCCCAGACTGGGGGGTCAGAGAGAGAGGAGGACGTGGAGTGGCCATAGTGGTGGAGGGGGTGAGACGCAGTCAGGATCAGGATGCGCCTTGAAGGTGGAACCGAGAGAATTTGCTGAGGCATCAGGTGAGGCAGAGAGGAGTCAAGTTCAACTCCAGGGTTTGGGGCCGGAGTTGCCCTGCTGGGGACCTGGGAGAGAAGCAGGTTAGGAGTGCTGAAATAAGCCACCAGACCTCCTCCAGATACAACAATCTGCGCTCCTGGGAGAGGTCGGGGTGAGACACACTGGGAGCGGCTGGCATTGGATGACCTTGGAATTCCTGGAACCAAGGAGAGGAGCCATCCATAAAGAAGAGGCAGTCACAGAATTTAAGAGAACTCCAGGAGGGACCGACCGCTCAGCCGAGTCTAGAGTGCTGAGAAGCGGGTCACAGCCCTGTCACCAGGGAGGTTTGGCCCCCAGCTGCGCCCCGCTGCGTGGGTGCAGGCGCAGAGCTGGAAGCTGAGGTAGACCCAGGGAGGCTGGACGGCTTGAGTGTGAGGTGGCCCCGGGCTCTTTGCAGGTCCAGGCTCCATACACGGTGCCACCTCATGGCCCCCGCAGCCCTCCGAGCTTTGCCCTGCCTGGCGCAGCATGCCATTCATTCACAGCTTTTACCTGCCACAGACTCAGAGGGACACCACTGTCCAGGAGCCAATGGCCCTGGGTCGTCACGAGTCAGGAAATGTCAGAGCCAGGATTTGAAAGCAAATGTCTTCGGTGTTCTCCGTTCAGGACCCCAGCGCTTGCTCTCTGTGCATAAGAAAGCCCTGCGTCCCACATGGCGAAAAGACACAATTCTTCTGGCTCTTGGGGGATTAAAGTTGGGGTCCTTGGTGCTCTGGGGGGGTTGAAGCTAAGTCACCATTCATCCACAGGGACTTGCTGCCCCCCACTGGCCTCGCTCAGTGTTGCACCCAAGTGGAGCTGGGGATGTGCTGTCTGGGGCTTACCAGGGCTGGTTGAAAGGGCTGTGTGGTGGTGGGGGCGTTGTTCGTGTTTTGTTTGGTTGGGGTTCTTCTGCAGCGTTGGGAATCAAACCCAGAGCTCGTGCGTGCTAAGCCAGCATCCTCCACTGAGCCACACAGAGTCCAGACAGGTGGTTTAAACAGCCACCTGCGCTTGCCCGTTCTGTCCACTCAGCAGTACCTCCTGCTAGCTACTCAACAACTACTCTGTGTCAGACATAAGCAGGCACCAACACGGGGTTGGAATAAGAGGGGAGAGGTCATGCTCGTTAATACGGACATTCCATGTGGGTAGGGAAGGAACAGATAATAAACAAGACCAAGAGCATGATAGGTTGTAAGGGGTGCCACAGTGAATTCAGAGAGTGACTGGAGAGGGTGACTGGGAGGCAGCACTTGGGGAGACACCAGGCAGGGGGGAGGACCAGCCAGGGAGACAGCCCAGCAAGAGGCCATAGTGCCAAGGCCTGAGGGTTTGAAAGATTTAGGTGGGTTCAGAGAAGGCCCATGCCTAAGTCACTGCTGTCCATGCAGAGATCTCTGTAGAAAGTTCTCCACGGAGCTGGGCCTGGTGGTGTACACCTGTAATCCCAGCAACTCAGGAAGCTAAGGCAGGAGGATCACAAGTTCAAAGCCAGCCTCAGCAAGTTAGTGAGGCCTAAAACAACTTAACAAGACCCTGTCCCTAAATAAAATAAAAGAAAGGGTCGGGGATGTGGCTCAGTGGTTAAGCACCCCTGGGATCAATCCCTGGTACCAAAATAAATAACTAAATGTTCTCCAGGGATGGTGATGCCATTGGCCTTCTGTCAATCAGTCCCTACCCTGCTGACCCTTGAGACTCTCCTATCTTGGCTTGAGTGACTCCAGGGGTGGGGAAAACTGTTTTTATTTTCCTGTGAAAATTGAAGCTTAACAACTAACAAAAAGATGTTACTGGTTTAAAGGAACCCATGGACATTATGTCAAAAGCTAAAGCAAGAAATACTGTCCTGCAGAGGCAAAGGTCAAGCTCCTCATTTCTGGGCAGGGCATAGGAGCAAAAGTGTAAGAGACTTGGATGAGATGCAATTAGTCTTGTTTGGAGCTATATCTGTGTTGTAAATGTGTGTTCAGGACCCTGTCTACTGCTAATGGTGAGCTATTCTTGCAAATAAAATGAATATTTATAAGTTGATATAAATATGTGTATTTTATATATATGTGTGTGTGTGTGTGTGTGTGTGTGTGTGTATAGTATGAGCATGTTTTATTCACATCCTGTGAGTGGTGTTCCGAGAAATAAGTTGTGGAAGTAAGATATGCCCTTAAATTGGCAATTTCAACATGCTGCTCAAACACTAGCTCGTTATGTTAGCTGGTGTTTTCCAGCATATGAATATTTGCTATAGGTTATAGTTCTTTGTAAAACAAACTATTTTCTCCTTAAAAAAGAGAAAATTCTATGAAGCTGCATGCATCATAATAACTAACTTGAAGATGAGTTTGGACATACTCTAACAATTCAACCAGCCTCCATGACAACAAAATCAAAATATCTATGTCTGCAATACTGAAAGGGCTGGGGGTGTAGCTCAGTGGGAGAGCGCTTGCCTAGCATGCATGAGGCCCTGGGTTCTAGCCCCAGCAGAGGCGGGGGGGCAGAGATTGTTGAATAGGGCAATTATTACTTTGTGCGTTTTAAACTTTAATTTTGAGAATAATTTTTAAAGCCAGGTGTGGTACTGCATGCCTGTAATCCAGTGACTCAGGAGGCTGAGGTAGGAGAATCAAGATCAAGGCCAGGCTTAGCAATTTAGCAAGACCCTCAGCAACTTTGGGAGACCCTCTCTAAAAATTAAAAAGACTGGGGCTATAGCTCAGTGGTACATTACTCTTGGGTTCAATTCCCAATTACCCATCCCTGAAAGTAAACATTTGTGATATTATCATTCAATTTTAAAGAGAATTTTTGTTTGGCATTTACTTTGAGGCCATGTTCCCTTCTTTTATCAAATGTCTGTAAAATGTAGAGGTCATTTTTAACATGTTGTGGAAATAAATCATCTTGTTATTATAAATTGGCTTATATAATAATAAGCCATGTATTTGTTATTTTGTGAGTTGTTTCAAACAGAAAGTATCTCAAATTTCCTTCTTAAGGAAAAATGTTTACTATTTATTCCTATGGTCAATCATTCTTTTTTTCAAAACACATCAGCAAAGTATTAGGGCAAATGCAAAACAATGTGTGGTTTTAGGAATTCATGAGAATGTCCTGGAATTCTGATTTCTTATATTGAAATCCCAAAGGCTAATGTCTGATGGGAATTTGAAAAACCTTTTTTTTTTTAAATAATTTTTTTCGTTGTCAATGACTCCTTTATTTATTTGCATGTGGTGCTGGGGATCGAACCTAGGGCTTCACACATGCCAGGCAAGCACTCTACCACTGAGCCACAACCCCAGCTCCTGAAAACCCTTTATGAAGTTGTACCTGTAACATCTGCATCTGAGTTTCCATCTCATCCCCAGGCAACTACTTCAACCACCATCTCTTTGTCCTCTCTTCTGACCTTGGGGGTCAGCCTCCAGCTCCTCTCACCCAGGCAGACTGGAGGGATCTGTCTGCACAAAATCCTTCCCTGGCCCTCACGCCTTCCCCAGTGTTGCTCAGAATGCATCCGGGACAGCTATGTCAAAACATCTGGCAGTTTCTTAAAGCTGCTGATGAGCAGAAATCGTCCAGATAAACGGAATCGAATCCCTCAGAGCTAAAACCAGGAACAGCCTGTTTAGTAAGTAGTCAGGAGGATTCTGTTTTAAAAACCATTTTCATGATTAAATATAATACAAATGTGGGAAATCACAATAAACAAATGTCTGTATAGTTTAATCAGCCACCATAAGGCAAAGACCCGGTCTCCACCACCCCTGTCTGGAGGCAAAAACTTGTTGATCACCCCAGGAACTCTCCAGGTGCTCCTCCCAGGCACTGCTCGCTCCTCTGCACCCCGGGAGCAACCATCCCCTGACTCCTGCTTTGCCTGTGTTTTATGTGTATGGTTTTGTTTCTGAATGGATTCACCCATGTTTTGCTTGTTTGAATGTGTCTTCAAATCTCCTTTAATCTTTGGCTCCTTTCCCATTTCTTCTCTTCTTATAATTCATGTCAGTGCAACTGGATTGTCGTCTTAAAGAGTTTCTTTCTCAGTCCTTGGCAATTGCACACCCATGGTGCAGGTGCTCTGTTCCCCTCTCCTCAAATGTCCTATTTATTGCTGTACAATTGAATCTAGAAGAATCATCAGATTTATGTCTGTCTATTTAAGTTTGAGACAGGGTCTCCCTGAGTTGCTGAGGCTGGCCTCTAACTTGCAATTCTCCTGCCTTAGCCTCCAGAGTCGCTGGGATTATAAGTATGCAGCACTGTGCCTGGCTGCTTTTATTTTTATTTTTTTTGATAAACTGAGGTGATGGGTGTTCAGAGACTCCTAGAGTTCCATCCTCTTTCTCCTCTTGTACGTTTCTTGCCTCAGACTTGAAATCAGTTCAGATAACTTGGGTAAATATCCACAATCGGAATTGCTAGTTCCTAAGGTAGATAAATAATAAATGCATAGCATTCTGAGAATCTGATAGTTTTCTGGGGTTGGTCTACTTTTGTACACTCCCACCAGCAATGTGTGAAAGTCTCAGCTGCTCCAAATTTAGTATTGTTAACCCTTTCCTTAATGTTGACCATGGTAGTGGTGAGAAATATGATCTCGTCGTGTTTGAAGTTAATTTGAATTTTCCTAACAGCTAACTGTGCCGAATCCCTCTTCTCATGCTTATTGGCCTGCCACAAATCTTCTTTTGAGAAACATGCGTCCAGCTTCTGTTTCAGCCATGCACTACTGTGTAACACCCCACCATGGAAACAAGCGCCGTAAGACAAAGCCACTCGTTGTCGCGCTCTCCCGGGATCTGAACCGGGTGCATCTGGGCCGGCTTCTCCTCCGATGTGATGTGGGCAGTGTCAACGGGAGGCTCCAAGTAGCTGAAATTGAAGACAACCTAACACGCGCCTCCGAGGCCTCAGCTGTGATCGCCGTGACAGCTGGAGGCTGGCCAGGTAGCCCTGATTTTGAGGCCCCCCGTGGGGGGTCATCAGATCACATTACATGGTGACTCGGGGCTCCGAGATGGAGCATTCAAAGACCCTTGTTGAATCCTTGAGTTCTTAGCCAAGTTAAGGTAAATCCAGTGACCAAGCCCAGAGTCACAAGGGAAGGGACCACCCAAGAACACAAATACCAGGGCAGGTAGTTCACTGGGGTTGTCGACCTAAATGACAACCAGAGAGAGATTCCCTAATGAGCCCTGGAGTTTATCGCAAAGGCAAAAGCTTTGCAAAGGCAGCGCATGTGCATAGAAACCAGGACCATATTCAAGCTGGCAGAGGAAAAAGGACTTTTTAATGACAAAATGAGAAGGGAGGGTTACATAAGATGCGTTGAAACAATAATCCTTGGCCACATGGCTCAATAACAAAGGGGCACCAGTCTGAGGTTGGACAGTTGCTGGACAGACGTCATCGCAGTATTATTATTATTATTATTATTATTACTATTTTGTACTGGGGATTGCACCCAGCAATACTTAACCACTGAGCCATATCCCCTGCCCTTTTTATTTTTTATTTTAAGACAGGGTCTTACTGAGTTACTGAGGTTAGTTTTGAACTTTCGATCCTCCTGCCTCAGCCTCCCCAACCACTGGGGTTACAGGCCTGGGCCACCACACCCGGCCCGAAGTATGCGGTGGCCTTCATGCAACGCCTGTGTTCTGACAGGATCTTTCGCGACAGCTCCTCTCAGGCCAGTGCGCGTGAGAACTCTTCCTTCCTAACCCCTCGGCTTTAGCTACTTTTTGTTAGGTTGACAGTCAGCAGCTCTGTTTTGACCGTGACAGGTTACACATGAGACCCCAGTGCAAGCCCACCAGTCTTTCATCCATGTCTAATTGGATCATCTTTTTTACTTTGCAGAGCTCTGTGTATGCTCTGAAAATAAGCTCTTTGTTAGATGTTTTGTGAATATTTTTCCAAGTCTACATCTTGCCTATTCACTTTCTTAAAAGGTGCCTCCCCCACCCCTGGGGATTGAACCCAGGCATGCCGAGCTACATCCCATCTTTGTATTTTGAGAGAGGGTCACCAAGTTGCTGAGGGTCTTGCTCAATTGCTGAGGCTGGCCTTGAACTTGTGATCCTCCTGCCTCAGCCTCCTGAGTTGCTGGGATTACAGCTGGGTGTGTATCTCTTGACAGAATACATTTTTTATTTTGATGAAGTTCAGTATGTAATATTTTTCTTTTACAGATAGTGCTTTTTGGATTCTAAGAAACTTTCACCAACCCCAAGGTTGTAAAGGTATTCTTTGTGTTTTCTTCTAGAACGTTTTTGTTTCTAATGTTTCATTTGGGTTTATATGGCAAATTAATTTTTTATTTATGGGAGAAACAGGAATTGAAATTATCATTCTTATTATTTATACATTTTTGTGGTGGTGGGGATAGAACCCAGGGCCTTGTGCGAGCTAGGTAAGCATCTTACCACTGATCCGCGCCCCCAGTTCCAAGATTTATTTTTTTCTCATGTGGATACTCAGTGGCTCCAATATGAAGTGTTTTCCATCCCCCTTTGAATTAACTTGGCTCCTTGTCAGAAGACAGTTAAAAATCCTTTGAGTTTATATTTATTATTGTAAATAATATTTTAATCTCACTTTCCAATTAATTGTGGCATGTATACAAAAAGTTTGGGTTTTGTATGTTAATTTTGTCTCTGTGACCCTTAGGAATTCAGTTTTAATTTTAGGGGTTTTTGGGGGGGCTGTAGATGGAGGGAGTGGGATTCACATACTGTCTACCCATCACGTGGTATGGAACAGTGACAATTTCACGGCCCCCCAGCCTTGAGATCTTTTATTTCTTTTTCTCAACTTATGGAACTGGACACGCTTTCTGGAATAATGTTGAGTAGAAGGGGTAGGAACAAAGTGTTTGCCTTAGGGAATCTCAGTGAAAACCTGGTCAGTGTTTCTCCATTAATTAAATATGATGTTAGCTATAAATGTTTCATGAATGTCTTTTATT
Source organism: Sciurus vulgaris (assembly GCF_902686455.1). NCBI lineage: Eukaryota > Metazoa > Chordata > Mammalia > Rodentia > Sciuridae > Sciurus > Sciurus vulgaris. The sequence goes on from NC_136461.1 coordinate 22,681,336, forward strand.
AGAAGTTATTTTCTATTCCCAGCTTGTTAAGGGTGAGTGTGCGTGTGTGTGTGTTTTGCTTTGTTTTTTAAATAATGAATGGGTGTTAATTCTTTTTTTTTTTTTGGTAAGGGAATTGAACCCAGAAGAGCTCTCCACTAAGCTTTGGCCCTAGTTCCTTTTATTGATTTATTTTTCAATTTTATTTATTTACTTATTTTGGGGTACCGGGGGTTTAGCCCAGGGGCAATTTACCACTGAGCCACATCCCCATACATTTTCTTTCTTTCTTTCTTTCTTTTTTAATTTCAAGACAGAGTCTCTCTAATTTGCTTAGGTTCTTGCTAAGTTGCCTAGGCTGGCCTTGAATTTGCAATCTGCTGCCTTAGCCCGTTTTTTCTGGATTCATTTGAGATTATTTTGACTTTTTGGATGTTAATATAGTGAATTACAATAATTGATTTTTGACCGTTAAACCAATCTTAAATTTCTAGGATAAACTCCATTTGCTCATGACATTTTTATTCTTTTCATATATAACTAATTTGATTTGCTAATATTTTGTTAGGGATTTCTGCAACTATGTTATCCTTTATGGACATTGGTTTGTGGTTTTTTAAAATAACGTCTTTATCTGATTTGCGTGTTAGGCTTATGCTGACCTCATAAAGTGTACTGGGAAGTGATCCTTCTTCCTTTGTAAAGTGGAGGAGTTTGTAGAAGTTGGTGTTATTTTTTTCCTTAAAGCCACTCGAACTGGAGTAATCTTTGTTAGAAAATTTTCTTTAAGTCCAAATTCAATTTCTTCAATTGTTATAGAGCTTATTGACATTTTATATTTCTTTCTGATAGTTCTGCTAAGTTGTTTCTTTCAAGGAATTTATTCATTTTATTCAAACTTTTTAAAATCTATTGACCCAAAGTAGTTCATAATATTTCCTTATTATTGTATTTTTTTTTTTTTTTTTTTTTGGAGGGGGCACTGGGGATTGAACTCTAGGGCACTGGACCACTGAGCCACATCCCCAGCCCTTTTTGTATTTTATTTGGAGACAGGGTCTCACTAAGTTGCTTAGTGTTTCACTGTTGCTGAGGCTGGCTTTGAACTAGAGAACTCCTGCCTCAGCCTCCCGAGCCTCTGGGATTATGGGCATGTGCCCCCATGCCCAGCTCCTTATTATTGTTTTTATGTGTAGAATCAGGAGTGATATTCTTTCTTTTGTCCTAGTATTAGGCAATATTTACTTCTCTCTTTTCATTCTTGATAGGGGTTTATCTATTTTCTTTTTTCTTTTTTTTTTTTGTACCAGGGATTGAACCCAGGCGCACTTAACCACTGAGCCACATCCCCAGCCCATTTTATTCAGGGCCTCACTGAGTTACTAACATCCGTGCTAAGTTGCTGAGGCTGGCTTTGAACTTGGTATCTACCTGCCTCAGCCTCCTGAGCCTCTGGGATTATGGGCATGCGCCACCACACCAGGCCATTTTATTAATCTTTTCAAAGAACTGCTCTTCATTTCATACATTCTGTGGCCTTTGACAAATGTATAATGACATGTTCACACCATCACCGTGTCAAACAACGTGTTTTCCCTACCCTAGGACCTCCCTGTGCTCACCCGTCCACCCTCCCACCCTATGGCCACTCATCTTCCTACCCTTTCCATGGTTTTGCCTTTTCCAGAACGTCACATAGTTGGAACCATACTCTATGTAGGTTTTTCTGAGTGTAAATTTAAAAAAATATGTAGGTCTGGCTTGAAATTTGCTTCAATTTTTGAATCTGTAGATTGATGGCATATAGTTCTGGGAAATTTTCAGTTACCAATCCTTCAAATATCATGTCTTTCCCCTTCGTTCTTCTTTCTGAAGTTCCAGTTAAATAAATGTTAGATGTTAGAGGAGTCTCACTTACTCTCCATGTCTTCTGTCCCTTCTTCTGTATTTTTTTTTAATCCTCCTGTCTCCCGTGCTCATTCTGGATCGTTTCTTCTGACTTTTCTTCCAGTTCACCAATTCTCTTTTCAGCTATGCCCAATCTGCTTTAAACTTCCTTTTGACTTCTGACTTTTAATTTTTGTTCAAGGTTGTCTCTTTTCAAATCTACGGTTACTTTTTATAGCTTCCCTGTATCATGCCAATATTTTCAAGCTAGTCTTTTGCTTATTTAAGAATAGCTGTTTTAGGGACTAGGGTTGTGGCTCAGTGGTAGCTGGCGTGGCACATGTGAGGCACTGGGTTCAATTCTCAGCACCACATATAAACCAATAAATAAAAAAAGGTCCATCGACAATTAAAAAAATATATGTATATAAAGAATATATATATATATGGAATAGTTGTTTTATAGTCTATGTAAAATAATTTGTGTTTCAATTCTCTATGGGGGTGTTTGTTGTCTCATTTCCTGTTTCTTGCCCTGGGTTCTTGCTTCCCTTGGTGCTTCAGTCCCTCGCCTGTGCTTGCCCTTGTGTAACTGACAAGGGCCCACACTGAAGGTACTTACCTCCAAAGAGGATTTCCATTTCTCCTTCCAGGAGGCACAAACAGCCTGGGATCACCTCAACCAAGTTCAAGATTTAAGATCACAGACCACCCAGGAGATACAAGCTAGATCCATTCCAGGGTGGGTTTACTTCTGAGAGCATGGCTCTCCGGAATCCCAGCTCATTTGGGGGGAGGGTCTTCTATTTGATCTACCTCCCTGTGTTCTAGACTTTTATTTGTGCTCTTTTGCCTGAGGGACTCATCAAAACAATAGTTCCCATTGGCCAGAATCAGGAAATGTCCTTAGAGTAAAAGCGAATTTCCTGCTAGGCTTATCTAAATTGCTGTTTTCCCTTCAGCTCTGATCTGGTAACTCCTTGCCCCTAGTTATGCCAATATCTCACCATGTTCAACGGTTTTCAGCAGGAGGATCCATGTGTGTAACTTAGCTCGCCTTATCAGGAAAGAGGTCAAGCAGAGGCCAGACTCCAGAGACGGAAGCAGCGACCAGTTGCCCAGGGTCTTTCAGCCTGGAAGAAACAAGCCAGGCTGCAAACTGGGCTGTCTTATCACCCGGCGCTGCCAGTGTCTTGGAGACCTGATTTCTCCACAGTTACATACCAAGTCGGACCTGGACAAACGAGGGCCCACTGGACTCACGGTCTCAGACCAGGCCTTCGGGGTCTTTCCGTTCCCCGAGTCCCACTCAGCCTCCTTTTCTGCTTTAGCTCTGGAATTTACTCTGCGCAGACCTGACCCCGGAGGCCGGCATGGAGAGTGCCCAGCTCGGCCACGAGGGGGCGGTGGTGCGCAGGGAATGCCGGGTTCTGCAAGGACAACCCGCCCACGGCTTCTTTCTTGGTGGTCTTTGCTTCTCATTGTCAGAGTAAAGAGAACATGATTTAGCTTAGGATTCAAAACCTGTTTCCCCTCTGCTTCATTTCACTCATTAGACTGGCTGATGCCTCCTCTGGCACGGAGGAGGGGCTCGGAGATCAGTCATACCGGCTTCCTATCCCTGGACTGCTGGTCCGCTGGCTTGGGTTTTCCGCTGGTTTTCCCACCTCCCCCTCTTTGCTTCCTACACTGCGGCGCCTCCCTCCCCCGCACTGTTGTCACCTTTCCCTCTCCTCCTCCAGGCTCAGCTTACACACCAGCTCTTCCGGGGAGCCCCCTAGACGCCCCCATCTCAATCCCCGCCCCTACCTGTGCTCCCAGCCTGGTTGTCCCTGGTAGCCTGGCCCTGAGCTTGCTCAACCTCCAGATCCGGAGCTCAGGCAGGAAGGGTCCCCCCCAACTCTGGACCCCTGAGCTGGCCCAGCGTGCCATGAGTGCTGGAGGAAGGGCCAGAACCAACACGAGAGGGCTCCACCATGGTCACAGCCCCTTCTCTACCCCGAACCCCAAGCCTGTGGGGTGCAACTTTGCACTCAAGACTGAGAAAAATAAAAGAAGCTTCTAGCTCCAGGAACCAGTGGATTTAAAAAATGAAACCATGAGCCAAGTGCATTGACACACACCTTAATCCCAGCGACTTGGGAGGCTGAGGCAGGAGGATTGCAGGTTCAAGGCTAGCCTCAGAAAGTTAGCAAGGCCCTGTTTCCAAATAACAAATAAGATAAAAAGGGCTGGGGATATAGCTCAGTGGTAAAGTTCCCCTGGGCTCAACCCCCAGTATCAAACAAATAAACAAACAAAAAATACCATGAAAACACTAGAAGAAAACAGGGGAGTTTCTAATTAATTTTGAAGTTAGATCTTAAAACCAGAAGCCATTTAAAAGAAATAGAAGTGACTCTCAGGCTTTTGAAGAAATACTCAGACTTATTCATAAGAAGATGATCACAAATTTAAAATATGTTGAGAGTTCATTTTTCACCTATCAGATTGGCAGAAATCCAGCCTTGATCACATTCTTCAGCAGCATGCGGAGACGCAAGCACGCCATTATTTCTAGAGGAAACCCCTATGGGGACAGGATGGCATTCTCTACCCCAAATCACAAAGACGACTGTGTCGGGCAGAATTCTGAGGTGACCCTCACTGCCTTCATCCTTGTGGGGTCCCCTGCCCTTGTGTGGGTGGAACTGTGAACCCTGAGACTGGACTCAATGACTAGATACCACTGAGTGGCGGAAGGTATTTTGCAAATGTAAGCAAGGCCATAGAGATCGGGAGGTGACCCTGGGTGGGCTACACTGATCAGGCGAGTCCTTTAAAAGTCGGGTGCTCTCCCTGGCAGAGGTCAGAGATACGGCGCATGAGAAAGCTGCACTGTGCCTTTTCTGCCTTGAACTTGGAGGAGCTGCATGACATGGACTCTGGGTGCCCTCTGAGGGCTGAGGGAGACCCCCAGCTTCCAGCCAGCAAGACAGGAGGGACCTCAGCTCTCCAGCCCCAAGGAACCAAATTCTGCCAACAAGAAGAAATGAGCTTGCTGGGGGCGGTGGCACATGCCTATCATCCCAGAGGCTCGGAAGGCTGAGGCAGGAGGACCGCAAATTTGAGATCTTCAGCAATTTGGGGAGCCCTAAGCTCCCCAAATTTTTTTATGAGACCCTGTTTCATAAAAGAAGGTATGGGGATGTGGCTCAGTGGAAAGTGCCCCTGGGTTCAATCCCCAATACCAAAAAGAAAAAGAAAAAGAAACTCTGAAAGAATATGGGAGATGAAAATTGACCGGTAGGAGGCGGCAGCAGGGCGTCCCAACAGGGCAAATGCCACAAAGTCAGAGCAACACTTTTTTTTTTTTTTTTTTGGCAGTGCTGGAGATGAAACCCAGAGCCCTGGACGTGCTAGGCGAGTGCTCTACTGCTGAGCTGCAGCCCCGCGTGAGACTTTTACTGCAAGCTTTTTAAATGTATATTTTTTTGAACCATCAGAACATACCATTGAATGAAAAATAAATCAAATAAAAATGATTGTTTTCAGAGGAATCCGAGAGGCCCGTCCTCACAGCCTCTTCCGGACCTGCATCCTTGCTCTCGCCTGCACAGGTTGATTCTGGGTGATGTGCAACCTTGACCTCTGGCATTTCGCCATCCCCCTTCTGCCCTGGAGAACAGGATTCAAGGAGCTGGGTCTGAGTGAGTCTTCTCTCTGGAACTGCTTCTTCACCTGTGAAATGGGGGATGATTGTTGCGGGTGGGGCCAGCTGGGGAGGAACGGGACAACCGTGGCCAACACCCAGCCCCCGGGAGAGGCCATGATGTCCTGCCGACTGGGATGCAGGAAAGGCTGTCCACGCAGAGGGACTTTATTGAGCACACAGTAGATGGACAGTGCATGACATGGGCAGCCCCCGTCTTCCCTCGTCACTGTGTTCTGTATTCTCCCTTTTCTGTGTCTGTTCCTTTAGTTGCACACGAGAGGGTCAAGCTGAATGAGCTCTTGGGTTTCTATGTGCTTCAAACCCTTGGCGACCATGGGGGACATGCTATCATTTCAGATATGGGTTAGTGAGGCCCAGAAGGGGTGGTGACCTGCCCAAGGGCACACCGCAGCATGTCAGAGGCAGAGCCAGGACTGGTCACTGAGGCCCCCCGGACCTCAACGCCCCTGCGGTGATGTCGGGGAGACTGTTTCTCTGGGACTCTGCTTACCTTCCCCGCTTCTGACTCTGACAGCAGACGGACTGCTGTGCATCCAGACAGGCATCGCCCTGCGGCTCCAGGAGCCCCAGAGGGGTGCTGGGGTGTCACTGTGCTCCGTAGAGGGCACAGTCCTGGAGGAAGGGCTAGGGTTCCAAGTGTCCTTGTATCCACTGGAGGAGGTGGCCTTCTGCTGCCTCTGCCTTCTGGTCCCCACCTGCCTCCCAGCCTGCGTGCCACTGAGCTCCAGACTTCCTGTACTGGACGGAGGGAGGCCTCTCACCACCTAGATGCTCACAGCCTCTGACTCCGCTTCTTACGCCTGGTTTCCTGAGACCCTCGGGATCCTGGAGCGAATGACCTGTCTCGTCTTTGATTCGTGTGAGGCTGGATCCCGATATTCGAGCCTTGAGCTGACGGAGGCATTGGAGTGTTTCTTTGAGCAGCAATCACACTGCCCGTCCTGTTTCCGACAGAAACACATCTATCTACTTTCCGACTGGCTTCCACCGTGCTCCTGGGGGGAGCTGGCAGGGCCCTTTGCTGCTTCTCAAACTGATGTGCATGGAGGATGCGGAGAGCCTGTGAAAGCAGGCACCGCCTTCCAGACTGTTTCGACTGGTTGGATCTGGTTTTCATGCTTTTGACTCAGGAGGTTTGTGCTGCTTCATTCTAGTTTTGGCTCGATTTCACTGGTGGGCCCCCTCCAGCCCCCTTGAGTGTACTGGACTGGTCAGAGTTTGTTGGTGCCTGTTTCGACTTGGGTGCATTGAATACTAGTGGACATTTATTTTCGACTTGTGCTGTGGTGGGGTTGTCCCTTCCAGGTGCTGTCCAGCTGTGAATTCATATAATCCTCAGGACTACCCGGCAGTAGCGACCGTTCATGTACACGAGGAGAAACGGAGGCACAGAGCGTGAGACAGCCTCGCCCCAGCTCGCAGGTTTGCCGAGCCAGGGCTTGAAGCTCTTCGTCTGTCTGCGTCTGTCTGTGCTCTGACCTCCCATGGCCCCGCCCTGCAGAGGGAGTGTTGGAGCCACTTAAGATGATTCGACACAGTCTGAGCCAGTTCGTTCCACGTTTGCCAGCGTGGGCTGCTTTGCACTGGCTTGATCCACACTTGGCCTTGATTTTGGCACATTCCAATTGATGCTAGATCTCAGGCCTTGTGCATTCTTGAAATGGAGGACTGCTGCGTTAGTTTCCTAGGGTTGCTGTAGCAAACTGCCACAGACTTGGCTGCTTAACCAACTGAAGTATGTTTCTCACAGTTAACTGGAGACCGGAAGTCCAAAGGCAAGGTGTTGGCAGGGCTGCTCTCCACCTCGAAGCTCTGGGCAAGTCTGTTCCTGGTCCCTTCCAGCTACTGGTGGCTCTGGGTATCCCCAGACTTGTGGACACAGAACTCCAGACTGCCTCTCTGTGACCACGTAGCCTCCTCCTCTTTTGTCGGTGTCCCGTGTGAATCTCACACGGACCCCCTGTTCGGGCCCACTCATAATCTAGGCTGATCTCATCTCGAGATCCTTAACTATAAAACTATGCAAGGATTCTTTTTTCCAAATAAGGTCGCATTCACAGATTCCAGCGCTCAGGATCTGGACATCTCCTTCTGAGGTTCTCCATTTCGACACTATAGATCACAGTATGCTGAGGACCCGGTTCTTAAGGGTGGCTCTAGCCAGGCATTGGTGCACATCCATATTCTCAGCTGCTCGGGAAGCTGAGGCAGGAGACTTGCAATTTCAGGGCCAGATTGGGATAGCTTAGTGAGACCCTGTCTCCAAAACGTTTTCAAAAGACTAGGGATGTATCCCAGTGAGAGTGTAGAGTGCCCCTGGGTTCAATCCCCAGCATGGTGGGCGGGCTGGCGTTTACCCCGCCATTTAGATTCTAGTACTCTCTTAGGGGTGAAAAGGGAAGGTGTACGATGTGCTTGCAGCCCTGGAACAGCCTCTTGCCCTTTTACAGGACTCATCTATTTATTAACATTCCTGTTGGGAACAACCAAGACTTCCGGGAAATGTCAAGTGAGATATGGAAATGTTCCTGTAAACGGGCCCGTGGGGACGGCAGCAGCTCTGCAGATATTTGAGGGTGACAACACCAAGCTCCCTGCTCCTGGGCAGCATTCTTCAGTGAAAGTAAGGCTGATTGAAGAACGGCAGAGAATTACGAGAGGAGGAGCCATTAACCCCAAATATCCTGGCACTCCCGGCATGAGAGGTGGGCGGGGCTGGAGAGGACTGGCAGGTGTCACCGCCTGGCAAACAGATTTCCCAAGGAAACAGCATTCGGGCCTCTGGGCTCAGCTGGCCCCAAACACCAATGGTACAGAAATATTACAGGAGAGGGAAAGCTTGCTCCTCTCTTCCAAATTTCCCCACTTCTGGCCACAACTGATGACCACAAGCACTTAAGCGAAGAGCTTAGTCCGAGGACAATGGTGGCGGCTGCGGAGACGGTGTGATCGGGCTTCCAGGGTGTGGGCCCCAGCTCCTGCTTTGTCCCTAATAGCTGTGCACCCTTGGGCAAGTTGGAGAGTCTTTCTGAGCCTGGACTTTCTCACCTGTGAAATGGAGTGGATCAGGTTAGCTGGGATAAAGTCCATCTCGGCACCTGCTGTGCATAGGTTAAAATGCTACTAGTCAGCCTGGCCAGCTGGGCTCATTGTGCATTCACGGTTGGCAACCTCCAGGTCACCCTGCGCGGCTACCCTCTCACACCCAAGCCTCGGTCCTGCGTCCCCTCCCTTTCCAGGCACACTCCAGCTGTCACCTGCTCATGTGACCTTCCCATTGGAGGGAAGTCTTCGACTAGTTAGTTCTTCAAGCTTGCCTCCTCTTCTGTCTCTCAGGCAATGGTCCCTGCTGCTACCAGAGGCCAACTCCCTAATCTTCCAGGGACTTCCTGTCAATTGACTTCCCTGTCAATCTTGCCCCAACTTCCACATCACCAAGTCTAAAGGGGATCTGTCCAAAGTTCACGTCCGTCACTGTCAGAAGTGGACCTACAGCTCATCTTTTTTCTTTCTGTCTGTCTTTGGTGCTGGGGGTTGGACCCAGGGCCTCCCGGGTGCACACACTGCACCACTGGCCGCACCCCCGACCCGCTCCCTGCCTCGTGCATCTCTTGGTTGGCTCTGGACACGGCTAACTCCCTCCCCACCCCCTGGCACTCCTGTGCAGGGTGCACCACCTCTCCCTCCTCTCAGCCAAACACTTATTTATTTGCTACTGGGGACTGAACCCAGGGACACTGTACCACTGAGTCACTTCCCTAGTTCTTTGCATTTTTTATTTGAGACAGTGTCTTGCTAAGTTGCTGAAGCTGGCCTTGAACTTGCAATCCTCCTACCTCAGCCTCTCAAGTCCCTGGAATTACATGCATGTGCCACTCTGCCTGGCCTGCCAGATATATAGACATGGGCCTCCAGAGGCTGGCTCGGAACGGCGAGCTCACAAGATCCTCCCGCTGCCACCTTCTGAGTAGCTGGGACCACAGGCACGCGACCCCCAGGCTCCTGAACCTCAGTCCTGCTTCCCCTCTTCCAGCCTGAGCTGGGAACCAGCCTAGGTCATGCTTGCTCTGTGGGTGGAAGTCATCAGGAGCCACTCAGAGTCAAGGGGAGGGAGCATCTTTGCCTCTCAGTGGGAAGAGGAGCAGAGGTTTTGCTAGAAACCTTGCAGCCTCCTTGAAGTCTGTCCCCCCACGTCCTGTCCTGCAGCAAGTCTTGACAGTCCCACTTCCCCAGGATGCTCAGTGAGCCCACTCGTAACTGCCACGCCGCCAGCCTGGTTCAAACGAGCACAGCTAGTCTAGGTCACCCCGTGGCCTCCTGCCAGCTTCTCTGAATTTACTTTTTCCCTATAATACTCTGTTCTCTGCACAGCAGCCAGAGAGAAATCACAATTATTTCATTGTCACATTTAAATATCTCCAGTGGCAAGCCGGGCGTGGTGGCACAGGCCTGTAGTCCCAGCAGCTCAGGAGGCTGAGGCAGGAGGATCTCAAGTTCAAGGACAGCCTCAGCAATTTAGCAAGGCCCTAAGCAACTTAGTGAGACCCTGTCTCAAAATAATAAATAAAAAGGGCTGAGGACGTGGCTCAGTGGTTAAGCAGCCCTGGGGTCAATCACCAGTACAAAAAATAATAGTAATAATCTTTAGTGGCAAAAGACAATCCCAGCTCCTCACTACAGCCCGCGCTCCTCCCACCAGCCTCCTTCCTGCTCCTCTGGGGCCTCCCTCACTATTATCCGGCTGCTCCTAGGCCTTCTGCTTCTCCAGCGGACCAGTGAGTACGGGGCTTTTGCTCCGGTGACTCTGGCTTCCCAGAACCCCCACCCTGGGCGCTCGGAAAGGTTCCATTCTCCTCATCCTTCAGGTGCCAGCTCAGACGCCTTCTCCCCTCTGAGACCACCGGGCCCACCCCAGCGTCCCAGGCCCTGATGCTGGGTGCAGATGGTGTCTGACTTCATGTTTGGAACGACCTCTGGCTGTCGTGTGCTCGTTCAGGGTCTGCCCGCCCATTGGTCACAAACTGCACCTCAGCAGCACAAGACCTGTTGGGTCGACCCTGAGCCCTCGGCACCTAATGCAGAGATGTTTGTTGAACAAAGGAAAAGCTGAGGAGCAGAGCTGGGTGCACAGCACCCGCCCCGGGGCCGCCACCTCGCGGCCTCCGTGGGGTGCTTGGCCCTAGGGAAGCCTAGCACGCAGCAACGCACCCCCGCAGGCTGTGACGTTAGGCCTGGCCTGGAGCTGACTCAGCGTCACAGCTCTGGACACAGGCTGCCTGTGGAAGCTCTAGCCTTAGCTGGGGTGCTGTTGGGGACCCCAAGTGCGGGGTCCTCAGCCAGGGACCTGGCTGGAGAACAACTGCCTTGCTCAGACTGCATAAAACGGTCCGTTCTGGCATTCAGAGGAGCCGGAGGGGCTGGCACTGGGAGGAGCGACCGATCTCTGGGAGAGGAGAGGAGGCCGGCCTGTGCTCTCCCGTCCCCTTCAGAGGGAAGCGAGTGTGAGAGGGTCTCCAGGCAGCAGATGGGAGCCAAGACCAGAGAGGGGCATGCTGCCTAGAGTCGGCGGTGACTCCCTGGTGAGTCTCCCAGGTCACCTGCCTCTAGGGGAGGCTGGAGGCCTCCAGGAGGATTCACTGGTGTCCCTCACTTGCGGCTCTGTCCCAGGCCCTTGGACAAAGCCCCCCCTGGGCAAGAATGAGACAGAATGAGTCACTGGGAGGAGGGGAAAAGGAAAGCGGGGTGTCCAGCCCCCGGGCCCTGCCCTTTCCTCTGCTCCTTGGCCATGGAGCCCAGTGAGTCACGAGATTCCACTGGGTGGGCTCAGCGCCAAGCTCCGAGATGGGGGCTGCCCCTGGCTCTGCCCCCTGCCCTGCTGGTGTTCCTGCCTCCTATGCAGACAGACAGATGAGGACAGACAGACAGCTAGAAGCCCAGACAGGCACAAGCAGACACTGGCACTGATACAGGAACACCTTGAAGACAGGTGGACGCGGACAGAACCGCCTCGCAGCCACGTGCACGGGCAAATGACACCCTGACAGACAGACTGACAGACAACATCCAGAGGGCCGCACAGACACGAACACACAGGCCATGCAGACAGACACGTGAGCAGGTAGACAAGCAGACAGACAGACAGACGAGAACCGGCAGACAGCCAAAATGCCCGACACACAGGTACGCAGCGGACAGGCAGGTAGACAGATGGACAGACAGACAGATCAACCACCACTCAAGCAGAAACACCCACAAACACTTGGAAATACGCACACAGCCACTCGGGCACACATGTGCAGACTCACTTGGGCAGCACACACAGTGGGTTTGGGTCAAAGACAGGCTGGATGCCCCTGAGCCAGTCCCAGTCCAGAGCCATGAAACCCATCCATCAAAGCAGGCACCCTGGGCAGCTTCTGAAGGCTGCCTCATCTCCCACTGGGAGGATGTGATATTTGGCAATTCCAAGGAACCCGTCTAACAGCAAGATGAATGGAGGTTAGACAGGAAGAATGACTTCCCAACTAGGAGGGTGTTGAGACTTGCAGGGATGGCTAAGGGTGACGGGGAAGGAGGAGGTTGCTAGAAGGCAGGGAGCCTGTGTTCTGACTGCGTGGCCTCAAGCCAATCTGTTCCTCTGAGCCTCAGTTTCTCCTCGTTTACCAAGTCCCTGCAGGGAGCAGGGCAGCTGGTGGGCCTGAGTGCCCACATGGGGTGGACATTGTCCCCACCTCCAAGGCAGGACCCCTTGGGGACTCACCCCCACTGTCCCATAGCAGGGGGTGGCCCAGCCACAAGTGCCCGTTGTCCTGGTCTCTCCGCCTCTGCCAGGGGCCGGCTGGCTGGGTCGCCCCGGCTGGAGGAGGGTGCGGGGAGCTCAGCAGAGGCAGAGGGACTCCCGCGCTTCCCAGGGTGGCACGAGAGCATGGGCTGGGGACCGGGACCTGTCCAGGTGTAGCTCTTCCCTCCTCCCTGCTGGTCGGGCGCCCTGGCCTGGGCCCAACCTGTTGGCAGAGGGGGATTGCGCAACGGAGGTGAGAGGTGGCGGCGGCGGGCCTGGTGGGACAGAGGCCTTATTGTGTGGGGCCCAGACCCGCCTGGGCAAAGGAAGGGGTCAGGCCTCAGGCAGGAAGGGGGTGCTCTGCAGGGGGCACCCAGCTGGCCTGGCGCTTGCCTTCGGGCCCTCTCAGGGGACAGGGGCCAAGCAGGATGTTCCTGGGATTGACGGAGGGGCGGTGCTCAGGGCGGACCCAGCAGACTGAGAGGACAGAGCCCACCCAGGGTCGCAGGGCGTGGAGGGGCCCTCACCCACCCGCCTCCTGGGGATGAGCCGCCCGTGTCTGCAGGTTCCTCAACCCTGCTCCTGAGGATTCCGATCATTCCTGGCTGCTGAGGCAGCCCCACCGCCCCCAGCCCGGTCACCATGGAGAGGGCACGCAGGGCTGTTTTTCATACTAAGGGGCCAGAGGGGCAGCCCCTGGCACTCTTCTGTCATGTCCTAAACTCTGAGCTCAGCTGCCCCCATCTCCTGCTCTCTAGGAAAGCACCTCGCTTCCATGGTAAGTCCTTCCTGGTGTCAGACCACAATCCCTTCTGCTTGAGTTACAGTTCTACCTCCAAAGGGAGCGACTTCCACTTATCAAAATCCAAGGAGGACAACCTCATGCTCATTGTCCTTGGGCCTGCCCGCTCCCTGCTGCAAGCCCCAGCCCTGCATTTCGGTCTGCTCCAGGTGCAAATGAGCCGGCTCCTCCCTCCCACAGTCTGCCGGCCGGGAGGGCATGGCCGGCGGGGCGGTACAAAAGGCAGTCCCGCCCCGTGCTCCTCACTTGACTTTGTGTCCGGCAGCGGGGAGCCAGGAGGCGGAGGGCAGCCGGGGCCCAGCCCACACCCCTCACCAGGTAGGGCGCTCCCCTGCTCAGAGGCGGAGGGTGTAGACAGACACGGGGCGGAGGGGGACGGGGCAGGCGGAGGCCAGGACTGAGCAGAGCACAGTGCGGAGCGACAGAGGGACCCCCAGAGAAAGGAAGAGGAGGGCACCCGAGGGCGAGTCGGGGCGGCCGGGCGGGTTAGGACGGCTGGAGTCAGGACCCAGGTCAGGGTCGGGGGCAGAGGGACCTTGGCGTGCAGGACGAGGGCCGGGTGGGGGCTCCCAGAATGCCATCACCCGTGTCCTTGTCCTTGAAGGCAGGGGCTCCGTTCTGTGCCCAGGTCCCTCCCTGCCGTAGGCCAGGTCACCAAGCCTGTGGCTCCGTGCTGTGTCCTGCCCGGGGACCGAGCAGGCAGGGGCCCCGCCTGGCTGCACCTCTTGGGCCCTCAGCTGCGGGAAGTGGGGAGGCTCTGCGCCCACCGCCTCTGACCCCGAGCTCTGCCCTCCCTGGGCCCAGGAGGCACCATGTGGCGCTGTCCCCCGGGGCTGCTGCTGTTGCTGCTGCTGGCTGGCCAGGGAGCCCTGGGTGACCGGCGGGGTCGCTGGCGCCGGGAGCTGGCACCAGGACTGCACCTGCGGGGCATCCGGGACGCGGGTGGCCGGTACTGCCAGGAGCAGGACATGTGCTGCCGTGGTCGCGCTGACGACTGTGCCCTCCCCTACCTGGGTGCCACCTGCTACTGTGACCTCTTCTGCAACCGCACCGTCTCCGACTGCTGCCCTGACTTCTGGGACTTCTGCCTCGGTGTGCCGCCCCCCTTCCCTCCCATCCAAGGTGGGCACCAAGGTGACCAAGAGGACAGGACACCTGTCGGCCCCAGGCTCAGCAAGGCGCTGATGCGTGGACATTACTAGGGCAGGCTTTGCAGAATCTGGGAAAGAGACCCCAGCTCACTCCCTGCCCCTCAGGGAAGTCCCTCCTGTGGTCTAACGTGATTCTCTCCAGTAAGACTGAAAGAGAAGATCCGTAGCTGGGATTCTAAGCGGCCCCAGGGGAAGGGCTGATGGCCTCCCGCCCTTTCTCCCAGTCCTGTCCGGAGGGGGAAGGTGTTGGCCCGCCCGCTGACTCACGGCTGGGCTGATAGAGCACGCGGGTTGGCCAGGGTCATCTCAGCCACTCTGCTTCCGCTCAGGATTCCTTGCCCCTGAGATAGGCCAGACCTGGGAAGTGGGTCGGACTTTTCCTGCCCCCGCCCTTCCCCACGCCCTTTTCCATGCACTGGCCCTTGGGAGAAGCGCTGGAATTCCTTCCCACAGTCCTGGAGGGCCCTGAGCAGGGAGACTGCACACCTGGGTTGCCATTCCAAAGTGCTGTGTTATCTTAAGGGCGTCTCTTACTTTCTCTGGGCCTTGCCATTCCCACCCCGCTTCCATGCCCCAACTTATTTAAATGGCAAAGGATCCCAGGAACGCTGTGGCTGGCCTCCAGGTGAAGCAAGAGGATTCGCGGTGGAGTCATTGAATAACTTCCCACGTAGAGGCTGGTGTTCAACCCCGAGGGAGATGTCTTCCCCCACCCCCCGGGGCACTGGGGTTTGAACCCAGGGGTGCTTTGCTACTGCGCTAAATCCCCAGTCTTTCTTTAAGTTTTAATTTTGAGACAGTTGCCCAGGCTGGCCTTGAACTTGCCATCCTCCTGCCTCAGCCTCCTGAGTTGCTGGGATTACAGGTGTGCACCACCGCACCCGGCAGGGGATGTCTTAGTTATAGTTGGGCTTTAGCTTCCGTGACAATTGGGGTTGGTGTGTGTGTATGGGAGAGATGACCTGGGGAGGGTCTAGGGCACCTGACCCTCTGAGGACAGGGCCATATCGGCGGTTCTCTGGCCTGGGGCCACTTCCCTTCTCTCCTCCCTCCAGGATGCATGCATGGGGGGCGCATCTATCCAGTCTTTGGAACCTACTGGGACAACTGCAACCGCTGGTGAGTGTTGGGGCCAGGTGGGGCTTGGCTTGTGCGCCTCATGGCCAACAGACTTGGTCAAAACCTACATCCCTGCCCCCGCGTACTAGGGACAAGTCCTTTCCCCTCTCAGCCTCAGTCCTCATCTGTGACGTGGGCATTTCAGCAATGACAGTCCCTGCCAACTGTTACAGTGGCATCCGAACACATGCCTAGGAGCGGGCGGCCGTGGTTGCCTGGCCCAGGTGCCATCCCAGCTGGGAGTCCTTCCCCGCCCCTCCTGGCTTGGGCTGGGCCACTGCCCCTCCCCACTGCTCTTGCTGTCACGGGAGAGCCGAGAAGGGGACGCCAGGAAGGAAACCTCTGCAGCATCCGCTGCCCTGGGCCAGCCAAGGGTCAGGGATGGCCGAGCTGGCAGCCGCCGAAGCAGGGCCTTCCCTGGAACGCAGCCCCGCCTTCCTCCAGCCCTCCCACATCCCGGGCAGGAGGAGGAAGGGGTCGTGGTGCCTGTACTCAGTCGGAGGCGGGAAGTGGGAAGGGTGGGTGGGAAGCCCAAGGCCGCCCCGGAGAGAGGGACTTGGAGGAGCCCGTCCACCGCTCCGCTGGTCTGAGAGGCCCCAGGGAGAAGGAAACTTTTTGGAATGCATTGCGCATAAGCTGTTTCCATTGCCTCACGGGGTGAGGGGTGCCTGGGTCACAGGGGCAGCGGGGACTCTGGGTGCCCCAGGAGGGCGGGCCAGGCCTGCAGGAGTCTGCCCTCCCGAGAGGGGAGACCTGAGGGGTTAACGCTCCCTCTCCTGTCCCAGGTCCCCTCTGGAATGTGGGACCTGCTGCCTGCCATCAGCCCTGTCTAGACCTGCTTGGGCAGCCCTGGGGCACGGGGTGGGGACCGGAAGGCCCTGACCGACCCCTGCCCACCCTCGGGAGCTCTGGGCGGCTCTGTTCCCAGCACCTCACACCTGGCAGTGGGTGCCCTCCAGGCTGTGTGCACCCTCAGGGAAGCTTCCAGAGGGTCCTGCGGCTGCTGCCCGCTGTGCAGAGGGGAAAGAAGGACAAGGGCCTCCCTGCCCCCACAGCCCTCCCTGAGCGCCACCCACTCCGCTCTGGCCTGGAGAGCCAGCCATACTGGGGCTTGGCTCCCCTTGAGGCTCCTTATAAGGTGACATTGGAGGCGGGTGCCTGGGGCTGGCCTGGAAGGAAGCAGTTTAGCATCTTGTAATCGCAGAGTTATGAGCTCGTAAAAGCATCCTAGAATGCACAGAATCCAACCCTCAGTCGACACCTAGTTATTAAAGACCTGCTGCCCCACAGGAACCTGCGCCGGGCCCAGAAGGTTCAGCTGGAGGTAGCAGACACAGTCCTTGTCCCACAGGACTTCCAGGCTAATGGTGAAGGACATTAGAAACAAAACAAAAAACCATAAATCCATCCTGACGAGCTGTTCTAGGTGTTATGGGAAAGACAGGATAATGGAGGTCCTACTTTAGAGTCAAGAGGGTCCAAAGGAAGAAGGTAGGCCGCTGTCAGGAAGGGACATTTCTGCTGACATCGAGCAGTGGGTAGAAGACAGGGCCAGCAGCCCTGGCCCAGGGAGACAGGCGGAGGTGGACGAGGCTCCAGGAGGTGGGCCATGGCCCGCGGGTCTCATGAGCTGGGCCGCGGACCCTGAGGTCCTGAGCGTCACAGGAAGCCTTTTGGAGAACACGGTCGACTTACATTGCTCATAGGTCTCTGACTTGAAAGCAGGCGGGAAATGCATTGTGGGTGGGGTGGGTGGGGGAATCAGAGAAAGGCAGAGACTCGGTCAGCAAGCCGTTGTCCAGGCCAGGTGAGAGGTGAGGAGGGATCGGAGCCGGATGGCAGCAGTGGAGGGGCAAGGGTCAGCTGGGTTCCTGAAGGGCCATCCCCAGAGCCTGCTGATGGGGGACTTGTGGGGGACACTGCTGACCCTGCAGTATTTGGATCTGAGCAGCTGGGTGCTGCGTTCTGAGCGGAGGGTGCTGGGGAGGAGCAGCGGGGAAGGCCATTTGGCTATTTTAGATCTGAGCTGCCTTTACTCATCCAGAGGTGTCAGGAGGTCAGCTGGATGTGAGTCGGAAGCCCAGGGGAAGCGGGGCCTGGGGTTCCTGTGAGAACAATGACAGTCCAGAACAATTCTGAGCGCTCAGCCCGCCGGCCTGGTGCTAAGTGCTTTACAGCCGTCACTTAATCCCTGGAAAGTGGTACTA
Source organism: Sciurus vulgaris (assembly GCF_902686455.1). Taxonomy (NCBI): domain Eukaryota; kingdom Metazoa; phylum Chordata; class Mammalia; order Rodentia; family Sciuridae; genus Sciurus; species Sciurus vulgaris. Next base: position 22,698,977 of record NC_136461.1, read on the forward strand.
TTATTATCCTCCTTTACAGCTGAGGACCCTGAGGGAGAGGGTTTAAATAACTTTCCCAAGTTCACATGCGGAGGCGACTAGGGTTGGAACCCGGGATTTGAACTCCAGAATCTGTGCTCTCAGCCAGCGCACTGTACGGCCAACGCCTCTCATTCCCTCAACAGATATTTATGGGGTGCTGCTATGGGCTGGGTTTTATCTTCTGAATCCCCAAAGATGCCAACCAATACCTGCCCTCAAGGGCCTTAGGAAATGGTACAAACCATGTCAACTGTAGGGTGTCAGGTCCTGGTGACCTGCCAAGGTAAACAGTGAGACAGGGAAATGGGACAGGAAGTAGAGAGGGTGCCAGATTGTAAGATAGGGTGGCCAGAGGAGGTTTCCCTGGGAAGGAGACATTTGACTGAAGACCTGGGAGAAATGAGAGCAGGCCATGGGGATGTGGGAGGAAGGCCGCTCAAAGGCCCTGGGGCAGGAGCGGGGCTGGTACGAACACGGCCTAGCTGGAGCCTTGGAGTCAGAACTGGAGGGAGAGGGTCAGAGTGGGGAAAGAGGACAGACCATGCAGCACTTGTAGTCACCTGAGGACTTTGGCTTGTATTCTGGGATGTGAAGCCAGTGGAGGTTTTGGGCAGAGGAATGGCCTGACTTCAGTTTAGCAGATGACTCTGGCGGCTGTGTTAAAAATATCCTGGGGGATGTGGGGTGATGCAGATGGGCTGAGGGACGGGGGAGAGGCCGTGGCTGCAGGGGAGAGTGGTTTGGATTCTGGGGTGAGTTTAAGGCAGACCCAGCAGGATCTGCCTATGGTGGGATCAGCAAGTGGGGAGAATGTCAAGGGCGACTCCCAGGCTTGGGCCTGAGTTCCAGGGAGACTGGAGCTGGCGTTTTATGAGATCGGAAAGTGGGGGGACCAGGCTTTGGGCTGGGGTGTGCTACGCCTGAGCTGCTGTTAGGTGTACCAGATCCGGAGTTCAGGAGGGAGCTGGGCAGTGGACATGAACTTGAGAACTGTGAGCTTGAAGTTGACGTTTAAGGCCACCAGGTGGGTGGGAGCGTCTGAGGGTTCTCCCACGGTGACCGGTACACAATCCCAGGCCCACGCTGACCTCGGGGGCCGTCCCCTCAGAGTCCCCAGCTCCCCACTCACTTCCCTCTGTCCTTTCCTTGCCAGCACCTGCCAGGAGAAGGGGCAGTGGGAGTGTGACCAGGAGCCATGCCTGGTGGACCTGGACATGATCAATGCCATCAACCGGGGCAACTACGGGTGAGGTACCGGTGCCCTGCCCGAGTCGCGCGACGAGCCGGGCACGCGATGCTCATTTGGCCGCGATGCATCCCTCCCCTGACAGGGACGTAGCCCCGGGGCTCCCAGCCTCGGCAGACCTGTGAGTCCCCGTCCCCTCTCCTTCAGATGGCAGGCCGGGAACCACAGCGCTTTCTGGGGCATGACCCTGGACGAGGGCATTCGCTACCGCCTGGGCACCACCCGCCCGTCTTCCTCCGTCATGAACATGAATGAGATTTACGTGAGTCCACCCATGCCCACACTGCCGCCATCCTCCTGTGGCTTAGGACCAGGGACGATGGTACCTGTGCCCTGCTCCCACAACGGCTCAGACCTGTCCGCTAGTATCAGGCTATGTTCCCCCGAGTAGATCACTTCCCTCTCTGGGCCTTTGTTGCCTGCTTATAACAAAATGGGCCGCACGGGAGGCGTGAGCTGTGTGGCTTCAGCATCAGTTCCTCCTGCCTCAGCCTGGGAAAAATGCTGCTGGTCCCAGTAGAGCTGAGCCAGGGCCCCAGCTGCCAGGAGGTCACCTTGGTATTTTTAGGAAAGGAAGGACCGACACTCTTCCAGCTCTGGCCAGAGATCAACAGTTCTCGGAACAAATGCGGACTCAGCAGAGCCTCTAGGGAGGAGGGGGTGTCTCCCTTCCCACCAGTGGGACCCTCCAGGGGAGGAGGAGATGGGAATCAGACCCACGCGGTCACAGGGTGCGGAGGGGGAGCTTCGTGCAGCAGGACTGGGCTGGGACACATACTGAGGGTCTGTCCATCAGTGACTGGCAGGGGAGATGGGGGCTGGTCCTTCCTGCAGAGAGACCTCAGCCCAAGCCTGGGTGGCCAGCCCTGGCCCTGCCTTACTTCTCTGGGCCTCTGGTTATTTTCTGCCTGGTGCTATTTGCCTTGGCAGCCTGCCTGGTCACGGGACGCCGCTGCTTCTTCCCTCCCCTGCCCTTTGGGGCTTAGAGGCCAAGGCCTTGCAGGAAGGAGGGTGTGGCAGATCCGAAGGGGGAGAAGGAAAAGGCAGAGGTTGGAAATGGAAAGCTGGGCGATCCTGACGGGGCCACTCCCCTCTTCCTGGTCTCAGGGCCTCACCTGTAAAACAGGACGGGCTGCCCCTGCCGCACGCACCGGGAGCCACTCAGTGGCACTTGGTTCTTCCATTCTCCTTGAGGCCGAAGCAGCTAGAGTCTCGCAGCAGGAGCCTCCGATTGCGGAAGGCCCTCGACCCCTGGTGACCCACCAACACCAAAGTGCGCCTGAGGGGCAGGCCACACAGGGCAGGAGGCAGACAGGGCCACCTTTGCCTTGCAGATGGTGCTAGACCCAGGGCAGGTGCTGCCCACGGCCTTCGAGGCCTCGGAGAAGTGGCCCAATCTGATCCACGAGCCGCTGGACCAGGGCAACTGTGCAGGCTCCTGGGCCTTCTCCACGGCAGGTGCGTCTGAGGGCAGGGCCGGCACAGCGGGGGCACGAGCCAAGGCCTGGCCCTGATGGCCCCTCTGCCTCCCGCAGCCGTGGCATCTGATCGGGTCTCAATCCATTCTCTGGGACACATGACGCCAGTCTTGTCACCCCAGAACCTGCTGTCCTGTGACACCCACCACCAGCAAGGCTGCCGCGGTGGGCGTCTCGATGGCGCCTGGTGGTTCCTGCGACGTCGCGGGTATGCCGCAAGGGGTACCAGGGGAGTGGGCAGGGTCTGGGCTGTGCTGCACCACATCGCTGCCTTCTGCTGTCTCTCCAGGGTTGTGTCTGACAACTGCTATCCGTTCTCGGGTCATGAGCGGGATGAGGCTGGCCCTGCACCCCCCTGTATGATGCACAGCCGGGCCATGGGTCGGGGTAAGCGCCAGGCCACTGCCCGCTGCCCCAATAGCCATGTCCATGCCAATGACATCTACCAGGTCACTCCTGCCTACCGCCTGGGCTCCAATGTAAGTCTGCACATGGGTGAGGGGTCAGAGGCAGGAGAGTTGGGGGTGGTCAGAGGCCAGGGCCTCGCTCTTGATGGGTACCCTCCTGCCCATCCTCCTCCCTCCAGGAGCAGGAGATCATGAAGGAGCTGATGGAGAACGGCCCGGTCCAGGGTGAGTGTCCTCGTCTTGCTCTGGCTCCAGAAGCTGGTGTCTGCTTGAGGCTGGGTCCGGTGGCCCAAGCAGTCTGTACAGCACTGAGCAGCATCCGCAGTGAGGCCGGGCATGAGGCATGTCCCCGCCTCACAGGCCGGCCCCGGAGAGTGTTGCGGGGTGAGGTCCTGGTGGCTGGGCACGTGGAACAGGCTCCCCACCAGGGCCTGTACTAAGGGCTAAGGGGGCCCTACCTTGATCTGCCCACAGCGCTCATGGAGGTTCACGAGGACTTCTTCCTGTACCAGGGTGGCATCTACAGCCACACACCCGTGAGCCTGAGCAGACCAGAGCGCTATCGCCGGCACGGCACCCACTCGGTCAAGATCACAGGGTGAGATGTTGTGGGCCTGGGGAGACTCGGGGCAGCAGGGCTTGCACCGGGGGCCTGCTTTGAATCCTTGTGATCTCTACAAAGTCAGGACTGCTCCCCACACTTCAAAAGGAGGAAACTGAGGCTCAGGAAGAGGAGGAGCTTGCTCTGAGTCACACGGAGAGTCAGGAGTTTTTGAAGGGCTCCTGGAAACCATTCCTTCCTTACACAGTGATAAAATAGCCCCAGGGATAAAATAACTGACAAGGATTCAAGAGCTGCTCAGCCTCTCCACCTCAGCACCTGTCCCAGCTCTGGCAGACACAGTCATCAGGGCAGGTCACTCCCCCCACCTCAGTTTCCCCCTCTGATACAATAGGGGATGGTAGGATCCTGATTTTGTCAATGAAAAGCCCAACCAAAGAAGTGTGCTGGGGGGAGTTAGGGGCCTCTGAAGTACCACACTCTCCGGGCCTTTTCCTTCAGTCTACCTATCCCTCCCTGGCTGCCCATGCAAGGGAGGAGAGGCAGATGTGTGAGGTCCCACAGAGCTGGCCCCATGAGGACCAGGTCCACCCTGTGCCCACACCTTTGGTGTCTTCCCCTTGCTGAGCTTGGGTACACACACTTACAGAAGGGGCGAGTGAGGGAATGTGGAGAGGGACTGAGACTCCCCAAGTCATAACAGTGTGCCCAAGTTTCAAAAAGCAACAGGGGCCCCAAGGGGGGGACCCCAAGGGTTCCCGCCCCTGAGAGCCAATGGAATCAGCGCCCCTTCCCCTCCCGCTCTGCCAGGTGGGGAGAGGAGACGCAGCCCGATGGGAAGACGCTCAAGTACTGGGTGAGTCCCGCCGGCAGCCCTGGTGCTGCCTCTTTCCGCTGCCCCCTCCCCGCTCTCCGCCCGCTCCTCCTCACTGCCCCTTTTCTTCCCAGACCGTGGCCAACTCCTGGGGCCCATCCTGGGGTGAGCGGGGCCACTTTCGAATCGTGCGTGGTGCTAACGAGTGTGACATCGAGAGCTTCGTGCTGGGCGTCTGGGGCCGCGTGGGCATGGAGGACATGGGTCATCACTGAAGTTGCGGGCACTAGGCCAGGCCCGGCCCGGGGTCCCAGTGGGGCGATGGACGGAAGAGCCCCCAGACCGCCCGGCGGAGCAGCCCCTGGTGCAGGCGGCGCCTGGTGCTAATCCCCTCACGGAGCCGGATCCGCTGACGCAGCGCCCGGCCTGGGAGCCCGGGCAGGCGAGGCTGGCGGAGCCCCCAGACCTCCCAGCGGGGATGAGGCAGGGCCTGGCTAGGCAGGAGGGGGCCCGTAGATCCTGGCATTCCAGCCCAAGACCACGAAGCCAGGACACCCCCAATCTCCAGCCCCCCTACCCGCCCCACTCCTGTATTCTTGTTTTTCAAAGATATTTATTTTTCTTTTCACTGTTCTAAAATAAAACTAAAGTACAGATAACTACAGTATCTTGGGTCCTGCAGGGGTGGAAAACCTGGCCAGAGTTGGGATGGGACTTAGCTAGAGGGCAGAAAGGACTGGCTGAGCCATTGCTGGTTGGTAGGGGTGGGTAGCCGCCATTCAGTCCTAATTGTCAGCGCCCTGGGCGGTGACCCACTAGGAGGCGGGACGGGGCTGGCATGGCCTTTGGCCCCCAGGAAAATGCGGACCGTGGGAACCACCTTTCAGACGCTGACTCAGCCCTGCCTGTAGGGGCAGCCAGCCCACCAATCAGCAGAGCTGGCTCCAGGGCCCAGCGGGCAAGGGGGGCTCACCCCACAGTGCTGGGACCTCTGTCTCTGCAGATCATCCTCTCCAAGCCACCGGGACAGGGGGCCCCTGCCTTCCCTCCTCCTGGGTCAAGCTGGGCCTGCCTGCGCACCCTCTTAGCATCCCACCTCCCCCGGCTCCCAGTGCCAGCAAAATACACCCAGGCCTCAGCCTGGCCCTCAAGACCTGCCAACCAGAATGCCCCCCCTCCCCCCAGTGTCTTCGCCCTGTGCCCAGGCAGCTCCAGCGTCCCCACTGCTCCTCGGAACACACGCAGACCACCAGGCACGTGCATGCCGTTCCCCAAGCCAGATGCCCTTCCCCTACCCACCCAGACCCACTCCTGCTCCAAAGGAATTCCAGGGTTGCCTCACTCAAGCAGTCCCCAAGGGTGGTACTGTCCCCAGGAGGGCTATCATAGAGGCCACCTGCTGTACATGCTCCCCAAAACCACCCCAAATCCACCCGCTCGGGTTGGACACTCCCTCCTGTGACAGCGCACGCTGCCCTCGAATTCACGTTCCACTCCTCGGGCGTCCACCGGTCCACCTGTGTCCCCACTGTGCCGAAGCTGCCCTGGGGTACAGGGGCATTTCAGTTTGTGGAGCGACAGTGACTGTGACCGGTTCTTTTCCTCCGCTTGCTTCCCGCCCGGGACTGCGGCAGCCCGGGCCCTTCCTTCCCTGGAGCCCAGGACGCCGTGCCTGGGGCCGCGGGTGGGGCGGCCCGGAGTGCGGGACGGAGAGGCGGGGGTGGCCGCGTCACTGCGCCACTGCGGCAGGTGGCCGGAGGTCCTCCTCCAGCGAGCGCGGGCAGCCCCTCCGCGTCCCCAAGGCCGGCGGGCACCACTGAAAGGAATGCGGGCGCCCGATAAGCGGCCGCCTTTGTCTCGCTTCCTGTGGGCCAGGACGTCCCGAGCCGGCGCCCGCGGCCCGCCCACCGTCCCGAGGAGCCCGGGCCGCCGGCCTTGGGGCGGCTCCGCTGTGGGGCCCGACGAGGGCCGCCCCCGGCGGCTTGGGCCCGGGACGCGCCCCTGGAAAAATCCCGCTGGGGCCGCGGGGCCGGCTGGAATTTTCTACCCCGACCTGGGGCGGAAGCCGCGCGGGCGGGCGGGAGGGAGCGGGCGGAGGGTCCCGGGCGGCGCCCGCCCTGCCCCGCCCGGCCTCGCCTCGCCGGGCCCGCGCCTCTCCTTTCCCGGAGCGCGGGGACCGCGGAGGCCTTGGCAGGTGCCGCGCGTCCTCTGCCCGCCACGCCGGTGCTCAGAGGCTGCTGATGGATGTGCTGGTGTGAAGAGGGAGGCAAACCTCAGGCGTCCCCCGCCACATTACTGCCCTCGGGTCTGCCAGTAAGGAAAGCCTGGCTCTCTGGCCTCCTGCTGTGTGCCCTGGGGCGAATCCCTTGCGTTCTCTGGGCCCAGGGCACGGTCCCCAGACAAACCTGGTTTTGAATCTCTGCTGTTAGATCCACACCAACTCTGGAATATCGGATAGGTTTGTGCGTAGTTGGTGGGGTGACTGTATTTTCCCACCTCCTGGGGATTAAATGAGACGAAGCAGGCTAAGCATTTAGCTCTGTGCTTGGAACTTTTCCAGGCTCAATAAGTAGTAATAGCTCTGATCATTTTAAGGAATTGGACTTGATCAGATAAGTTTTCCTAATGAGCTAAATATTTACTAAGAGCTTGACAACAGGTTTCTACCAACATATTGTTCTGAGTACTTTATGCATATAGTCTTGTTTAAGCCTTGAAATTTTTCTTTATTAGGAACAGAAGTTAAGTGGTTGAGAGCGGGACACAAACCCAGGTCACCTAAATCCTCAAAGTCATGAGCTCTGTACTAATGGTAGGAGTTAAGATTGGTAATGATAGTCCCTCCCCAAGACCTTTCCCTGCCTGACAAACTCTTATTTATCCTTCAAATCCCAGCTCAAATGTTCCACCTCTGGAAACCTTTTCTTGGCACCCATCTTCTTGACCTCCAGGGACCCTGGCATACGTTCCTAGCACAGAGGGAGTGCCTGTTAAAAATTTCTCCTGGAGCCAGGCAGGGTGGCACACACCTGAAATCCCAGTAGCTCAGGAGGCTGAGGCAGGAGGATCTGAATTGAAAGCCAGCCTCAGAATTTAGGCAGGCCCTAAGCCACTTAGCGAGACTCCGTCTCAAAATAAATTATTTTTAAAAAGGCCTGGGGATGTGGCTCAGTGGTTAAGCATCCCTGGGTTCCATCCACAATACCCTCCACTCCCTAAAAAATTCTCCTACAAAAGGATGGGCAGATCTTTTAATTTCTCCTGAGCCTCAACCTTTCCTAGCTACCAAATATTCCATTTGGGCAACAGTTCTGGTCTCCTATGGGGCACCTGACTTTATTTTCCCAGGGGCTGGAAGTTACCTCACGAGCGCTGATGCTTCACAGCCTCCTGATATCTTGCCAAACCCCATCTCTGCTTGGCGCCCATTAAGGGAAAGGAATTCGTGCCCACTGAGCCTGCAGTAGGCCAGGCCATGGGCCAAGTGCTCCACACACGTCAGCTCACTCCCATTTACCCACTCTCCTGTGGGGAAGTGCGTCTCTGGAAACCCAGTGCCACCAGCAAGGTGACTCGGAGAGTCCAGGAGGGGTGAACTTCCAAATGATGGGCTGGTGGGTCCAGGCCAGCTGGAACCAGGGTGCCCAGTACTGCCAGGGTGTAGTCTCTCTGCCTCTGTCTCTCCCTCCTTCTCTCTCTCTCTCTAGATTTGTCTGCCCTGGGGAAAGGCACATGGCCAAAGACGACTGAGCCTCAGCCCACAGCCATTTTCTGGGGTGTCTGCAGATTAATGTGGCCCTAGTCAGTGTCCACCTGTTGGCCAGTCACTGTGGCCAAGGTCAGGATCACAGAAGTTATGAAAACCCTTGCGGAATCCTCCTGGGGGAAGGAGGAACCCTGGGCGGATGGCGCAGGGCCTGCTGCACCCTCCACCTGCCAGGTGAGGAGATGGAGGCTCAGCTGTGACTGGCCAGGTCACACAGCCCATGAGTGGTAGAGCCAGACACAGACAGAGACCAGACTGCCTTCGCCTGACCTTGAAGATCAGTCCAAAGGGAAGCACAGGTGACAGCTTCCTCCCCGGCTTCTCCCACAGAACTCTCCCCTGGGCCCTGGGAGACACCTTCTCTAGAATCCCACTCGCTGTGAAGACATGGTGGCTCTGCCTTCGATGGCCATGGCAGTCTCTTTCCAAGGGGACACAGGCCACATCCTAGGGGACATTCAGGAGGCATCCTTTCTCGTCACGCAGTTCCCACCGTGGGATGGGATGAGGCAGGTGACATCAGAGGTGGGTGCCAGGCAAGTTGTCCTAAAGACACACACTGCAGGTGAGGATGCTTCCTCCCCGCTTTGCAGGGAGGGAGCTGAGGCTGGGTGTGGGCACCGGAGAAGGTGAAGTGACTTGCCCAAGGACACGTTTTTAGTGTCCAAGTGATGTGTGTGATATTATGATATACGTAGTTTTTGGCTTTGTCCATGGTTCCTGGCTCAAAACTCCATCCCCAAGGCAAGCCACAGAAACTAGACCTTGTTCCCCCAGGTCATAGAAACTCCAGTCTTCCCCTGCCTTCCCTCTCACCGCCAGCCACAGAGACTCCCTGCCCTTGTTCTACAGCAGGTCATACCCTCCTCATTCCAGAGGGGTGCTGCCCCGAGCTGCACAGAGCCAAGGCCAATGTAGAGGCTGATAGGCCTCTTCCTGTGAGCATGGCTCATGTGGAGACGTCTCCCAGGAGATCCAAAGGAACGGAACTCTGGGGAACCTCCCTCCTTAGCCAGGCCCTGCGCAACTTAGTGAGACCCTGTCTCTAAATAAATAAATAGGATTGGGGATGTGGCTCAGTGATAAAGTGCCCAATAGATAAACAACAACACAATAAAATAAAATCCAGGGGGTGTCTTGGGGTCTGATTTTCCAACCTGTGCGATCTGTCGCCATCTCTACCTATGAGTGTCCAAACTGAGCTTTACAGAGGATGCCCCTGCACAATGGCTCATTTGCTGGTGAGGAGAAAGCCTTTTGAGGCGCGGTCTTCTGTCACTTGCTGCGCTCTGAGCTGGAGTTTGTTTTTCAACAGCGAGGAACTTCGTTGGTCAGACGGCAGCCTTTGCTCCCCCTAAACCAGGTGCAGGCGCCCAGACGGCTGGGACCTGAAGTCTGGGGCTCGTTTCTGCTGGTGATCAGGGAGAACCTGGGAGAGGCCTGGCCTTGACCTGGGGCTGCAGAGGGGGTGCCCGAATCCTGCTCATCCTGGGAAGTCAAGTTCCAAAGCCGCCTCTTCTGGGAAACCTCTGCCTCCCCTAGACAGTCATCGTTCCTCTCTGGATATCCGCCCCCACTTTCTCTGTCACCTTCCTGCACTGCAGACCTCCGCCCTACCCCTCCTTCCTGACGCAGGCTTCTCAAGAACTGGGCTGGGCCACAGCCTGTGCCCTCAGGATTGCTCGAGGGTTTGGTGGCAGAACGCACGGGAGGAGAGCAAGCGGTGCCCGACGACCGCGGCGCCCGGGCAGCAGCGCCCCCTGGTGGCTGGGTCGGCACGTCGCGGCCGCGCAGAGAAGAAGCAGGGAGGCACCTGCGCTGGTTCTCAGACCTGAGCGCCTGCCCTTTACCTTCCTTCCCAGACTGAGTCCTCACGGCTCTGGGAGGCTGGACGCCGACGAGGGGAAAAGCCAGGAGCGGGCAGAGCGGGTAACGGATCTCATGCTGTCCGACTCCAGAGGCCAGCTTACTGCTGCCACCCTGTCTCTGCACCTCCAGCCCTGATGGCATGCCTCAGTCTGGCCCGGAAAGGGTCTGAATTTGGCCTTGAGGGTCCCTCCACCTTATGGCACAGTCCTTGGCTTGGGTCTCCATTCTGACTCCCCGTCTCCCCCAAGCGCACAAGCACCTAGCAAGAGACCTCTCACTCACTGCCAGTGAGACCCGGGTTCAGGTTCCAGTTCCTCTGATTCACCTGAAACTCACCTTCCACTCTGGACCTCAGTTTCCCAGTCTGTAAAATGGGAATAGTGATTTCTGTTAGCTCTTTGTAAAATGGCTCTAGCTTGAGGAATTGTTTAAGAATGAAGAAACGGAGACAAGCTTGCTCACCAAGAGCTAAACTGAAGAAATGGGTAACTCTCCCTAAAGAGCCAGGCTTACTCTGGTGCCGCAGAAGCTGACAGGCACTTGGTTAAAGCATCAACCCACGATCCCAGGATGCTGAGAGGCAGCCGTTACCAGCAGACCCGTGGTCAAGCTGAGCCTTGGGTTGAGGTGGACACAGGGCGGTGTTACTGGTGGAGAGATCTAGGCCCTGGTGACAGGATGGTTCTCCAGAAACCTGAGCCAGAGTCTAATGAGTCTCAGGAGTGAGCCAGGGTGAGAGAGAACCGGGCCCAGCATCCAGTGTGGGGGGAGAGTGCCCTGCCTCTGGGCATTCGGAGGCAGTGACTTTTAAAAACAGATGTCAGCGTGCATCCCTTGCGGTCTCATCAGGACACAGATGGTGAACACTAATTAGAATTTGGGTAGAGTTTATTCTCGAAAGGACTCATGAGAAAGCAGGGTGCAGGGGGTCACAGGAGAGTACAGGACCCTGGGGCCAGCAGCAGCATACTGTCACTTGCGCGAGACCTGCAGGGCCAAGGGAAGGGAGAGGTCACTCAGCTCTGAAGGATAGAGTCATTTAAGGCAGAGGTGACCTGCCTTGGGGGCGCAGGGGAATAAAGACCTCGCTCCCTCCCTTCCCTCCCTCCCATCTCCTGGGGGGCTGCACATTTACCATGTCCCACAGGAGGCCGGAGGGCAGGGCACTGTGGCTGTGAGCTTTTGAAGTGAACAAGAACTAGAACGTCTATCTTTTTAAAAATCATTGTTTTCTTAGGGTCTTTATAATAGCAGCTTACCCCATAACCTGAGCCCAAAGCTCAGGAAGGGCAGCATCCGCCAGGATCCTAAGGTGGTCAGGGATTTCTATGTATCTGGCAGCACGTGTTTATCTTGGTGAAACATATAAAGTTAATCTGGAGGAACGGCCCGGAGAAAGTCAGAAATCTATAAAAAGAGAGGAAGATTTTAATTAAACTTTCTTAAAACCAGTGGATCAAGTAACAAAACATTAGTGAGGACACAAATTTGAACAATGTAATCAGGATCTTGATCCATTAGGTTAGAATAAACTTTGCAACACCCCCCAAATAGAAAACCCACTATTTTCAAGCTCATGTGGAACATTTTATAAAACACTGCATACTGGTAATAAAGGAAGTCTAAAATTTTTTCAAAGAATCAGTATGGGGCCAGTGGTGTAGCTTCTTGATAGAAGAGAGTGCTTGCCTAGTGTGCTCAAGGCCCTGGCTTCAATCCCCAGCACTGGGAAGGAAGGAAGAAAGGAAGGAAAGAAGGGAGGGAGGAAGGGAGGGAGGGAGAATTTTCTTTTAGGTACTACAGGTTGAACCCAGGTTGCTTCCCCCTGCGCCACATCCCCGGCCCTTTTTGTATTTCATTTTGAGACAGGTTCTCACTAAGTTGCTTAAGGCCTTGCTAAATTGCCGAGGCTGGCTTGGAACTTTCGATCCTCCTGCCTCAGCCTCCTGAGCTGCTGGGATTACAGGCATGCACCACTGTGCCTGACTCCATCACATTTTTTTAATCCCAATAATAAAATTAGAAATCAACAATAAAAAGTTGGCCAAGGAAATCCAATATGTTTGGTAACTTAAAAACTCATTTCTAAATAATTCATGGGGAAAGGATAAAATTATAAAGAAAATTACAAGATATATTAAATGGAATAACAATAAGCTAAAGTGGAACTTGGAGGAAAAATTGTAGCCTTCACTGTGTTTATTAAAAACAGGAAGAATTGGCAACACATGAATTAAGCATCCAATTCGAGATACTAGGAAGAGATGATTGGAAAACCCAAAGAGAGTAAAAGGAAGGAAATCATGAAGATAAAATAGAAAGTGATGATATGGAAAACAACCCGAAGCTGGTTGATTCTTTTAAAAGCCTCAATAAAATAAACAAAACATTACCATGAAATACACAATATTGGGAACAAAAAGAAGGATATGACCAGAGATGCAATCGACTTTATAAAAAAATCAGTGGAAAACACCACGGGGACCTCTGGTTCTGACAAGATCTCAGAGTAAGATAATATGAAAACCAAGGAAATGAACTCGGTAGAAGTAGCTGTATGAATTGGAAGGCAAAAAAATGATCAATCATGGAAAATTCAAATAGGCGCAGACTTTGCAAGAAAAAAATAAAAAAGATGTTTAAAGTGTGATTTAAAAACAAAATGAATCTGATGCGGTGGCACACATCTGTAATCCCAGCAGCTCAGGAGGCTGAGACAGGAGGATCACAAGTTTGAGGCCAACCTCGGGCAACTTAATGAGACCCTGTCTCAAAGTAAAAAATAAAAAGGGCTGGGAGTGTGGCTCAGTGGTAAAGCACCCCTTAGTCAATGCCTGGAACTAAAAAATAATAATAAAATAAAAACTGAAACGGAGCAAGGCGTGCTGGGGTATGACTCGGTGGTAGTGCACTCTCCTGGCATGTGTGAGGCCCTGGGTCCAAAGAGAAACTAAAGAAACCCACAAGGTGAGACTAAAACGTTGGAGAACAAAATTAGGGGCAGGAAGCCATGATCAAGTTCAAAGGCATTTTAAGATCATTCCAGAGGACATTGATTAACTTCAAACATTGTTATGAAATATGCAGGTTAAAAATTTAAGGATGACTAATGAAGGAGAAGGAAAGGAATGAATTCCAAACCAGTCGAAGCAGGGGAATGAAGAAAATCCAGTCACTCCACCACCAGTCAGGAAACGACCAATATAAGAAGTGAAGAAAACCTGGCTGGTTTCTAAGCTGCTCCTCCCCCGATCCTGGGACCCAACCTGGACTTGTGACTCTTCTGTCCAACAGGATCTGGCAGAAGTGAGGCAGGTCCCAGCAGGGCCTGCTTTCTGAGCCCCATCTTTAGAAGGGCCCCGTGGTTGCCTTGATGCTCTGCTCTGTTTTAAAGTCTTCACACTAGTTTCTTTTCCCTGCAGTGCTGGGGATCAAACCCAGGGCCCTGTACCTGCTGGTCAAGTTCTCCACCACCTAGCCACAACCCCAGGTCCCGCTTCACGCTATTTTAATAAGGGACTCCGCAAATTGTGTAGCCTGTCCTGTGCTATGGAGAGTTACCAGATAAAATACAGGAAACCCAGGAAAATTTGAATTTCAAGGAAGCAATGAATAATTTTTTAGTAAAATGTGTCCCGTGCAAATGTCAATGTAGTCTCTGAATTTTAAATTTAGCTGGGCTTCCTGTATTGGTGTTTGCTGAATCTGGTGACCCTATTAGAAAAGTCCTGTGACTTCCATTTTGATTACACTCTCTCTGGCTCTGGCTCTCTTTATCTTGCATCATTCATTCTGGGAAAGCCAGGTGGTGAACAGCGCTGGGGAGAGGCTAAGGTGGGGAAGACTTGGAGCTTCCTGCCTTAGCCCTGTGAGTGGATGTGGAAGCAAATCCTCAGCAACCCTTTGGGTGGCAACAGCTTGACTGCAGTCTCCAAAAGTCTGAGCCCAAATCCCCCAGATTCCCAACCCTAAGACACTGTATGAGATAATGAATGTTTAGTGATAACTGTTGATAATACACATGGTAAATGGAAAGCACAAATCAGACGGTACAAATAAAATTTAGAATACTGATAATCACGAACAATGTAAAGGAACTGATTGCCCCTGTTAATAGATTATTGTCACCATCAATGAAACCCTTACTCCAGCTCTGGGCTGCTGACAAGAGACACTCCTAAAACAAAACTGTGGGCATCCTGAAAGCAAAGATAGGAGAAAAGATGGCCTGATCTGACTCGGTCCTTGCCTGACCAACAGGGAGCCCAGCTCCTTTTGCCCTCTGCGGCAGGACTGGAGATTTTCAGGCAGCAGACGGATGTCTCCGCCCCAGCCCCAGCCCCAGCTCATTGCGCAAAACGAAACACTATCAGCCCCAAAGCGTGAAGATGACTGGGTCTCGGTCACTCACATTTCTTGGTTAATGGTTAGGGGAAAGGTGTCATTTGACCCCCATTCTGGAAAACGAGATGCAGGGAAATCAGGGCTGTTTCCTCATTTTCCTTTCCCAGCCCGGCTGGTGGAAAGGACGCCTGCAGGCTCTTTTGAAATCTCGACCTGAGCACAGGGGCCCACAGGTGCATGCTGCCGGACGGGGAATACAGCCGGGTGCCGGACAAGCAGCCTTCAGAAGATGGTGCGGGGCCAACGTGTGGCTGAGTGGCAGAGCGCTTGCCTGGTGCGCCCTGGGCTCCCTCCTCAGCCCTGCGACAACAGAGTCCAGAGCAAGAGACAGTCCGAGCCTCAGTTTGCAAACCCTCTGCCAAGGCAGTGGGCCAGGTGTCTCTCCACCTGCACCGGCTCAGCAGTTTCAGTGGTTTGTGCAGGTGGACAATCACATGATCTACACGTGTAGGATGATCGATTTGTTTCTTCCTCCCCAGTGGTTTATGCCACTTTTTTTTTTTTTTAAATTTTTCTTATTGCACAGGCTAGGAAATCCAGTACAATTTGATCAGAAACAGCGATAGTCGAGCATCCTCCTTGGGTTCCTGACTTGGAAAGGAATGCTTTTAAGTGTTTACCTTTACATGGTGTGTTTACCGTTGGCTTTGGAAAGATTCCCTTTACCAGGTTAAGAAAATTCTTGCCTATCCCTCGTTTGCTAAAATTTTAATAATCTGCTTAATTTTGTCAAATGCTTCCTTCTTCCTCCCTCCCTCCCCTCTTCTTTCTTTTCCTTTCCACATGCTCTACCATTGAGTCACATCCCCAGCCTGACCATTTCCCAATGCTGAAATAGTCTTGCCTTCCTGGAGGAAGCCCCAGTTGGTCATTATGTGTTCTTTATTGTATTTCTGTATTTAGTTTGATAATACTTTTAGGATAGTTATGTCTATGTCCACCAGTGAAGTTGACCTGCAATCTTCTGTCTCCAACTCTCCTCATCTAGATTGGGGATCACATCAAATGCCACAGATAAATTCCCATCCTTTTGTTACTTGAGGCAAGTTGTGTAAGATGTGGGTTTTCTGGTCCCTGAATACGTACCTGATCTCAAGGTACTTGGTAGTCACACAGTGTTCTATAAATCCACAACACCTCTCCCTTCTGATGACCTTGGTTTTGCCACCAGGTCAAGTTCTTCCTCTGTAGAATTCTCTCTCTCAGGAGGGTCCTCAGGAACATGACCAGACACACCAGGACCCCCAGTGCGGGCAGGAAAAGGTTACCTGAGGCTGCGGGCCCTCTGCAGTAAGATGGGGGTCCAGCCATCCTTGTCATCAGGCAGTGACAGCTGTGACTGAGGTTTGGTTAGCAGGGCCCTCAGCTCTCACCAAGATAAATGTTATGGTTTGGATGTGAGGTGTCCCCCAAAAGCTCATATGTGAGACGATGCAGGAAGGTTTGGAGGAGCAGTGATCAGGTTATAGCCTTAACCTAACGGTGTATGGATCCCTGACAGGATTAATTTAGTGGTAACTGGTGGCAAGTGGAGTGTGGCTGGTGGAAGTGGTTCACTGGGGCGTGGCTGCGGGGTATCTGTTCGTATCTGACAAGTGGAGACCTCCCACTCTGCTTCCTGATCACCACGTGAGCCGCTTCCCTCTGCCACACTCTTCCGCCATGATGTTCTACCTCGCCTTGTGCGCTGAGAAGTGGAGCTGGCCTTCTATGGACTGAGACCTTTAAAACTGTAAACCTCCAAATAAATGTTTCTTCCCTAAAATTGTTCTGGTCAGATCTTTTAGTCACAGCAGCGAAAAAGCTGACTGAAACACTTAGCCTCCCACTTGACATGGTCAATAATGAAAGGGATTCTTTGTCTTCCATAATTACTCTTTACTCTATTTCCCAGTGTGTCAGTCTGGGTGGGAAGGAGAAGGACCTTTAAACTCCACCCCTTGGAAGCCCAAGGCAGCAGGTACAGGGGGAAGACTCAGATTCTTGACCAGAGGGCAGTCAACATGAACCCTCAGAGAATGTTCCCCAGGGTATTGTACAGGCCCTACTGCTGTGGGTGGAGTTCAGTAACAGATGAGTAAACCTCTGCTGTCTTAACAGTTACAGGATTATTTTAACATAGATTAGAATACGTAGCTATATAATTACAAACAAAAAAAAGTACAACTGCAATATCAAACTTGCAAATGTATAGATAGCATGTAGGACTAGGATAGAAAGAAATTAAAGAAAAATAACGCCATCAGAACATAATAAAGTCCTAAGATGTGCACAGCAAGCCAGGGTCGGTCACCCACCTCCCCCACCTCAACGCACACACATCTGGAACATATGGAGATAGAAACAGATTTTAAATGAGAAAAACTACCTTCTAAAGACTCTGTGTGATCTTTATCATAAGGCTGGAGTTCCTATGGGAGTCTTGGTGTCTAGAATAAATTCTGCCTCGTCCTGGCCTAGGGCGGGAGCCCAAGGTGTCTGCGTGCCTGTCCACAAGCACGTATCCCCACCAGAGCCTGCCGGTGGAGCATCCCCATTGAAGAGCACAAGGACAAATGGGAGGACATTTGCAGACATGCTAAGACCTCAGAAAGCTTTCCTTCCATGCCACTTCTTTTAGATCATTATTTGAAGATCTACTGTAGCAAAACAGGGGACATAATCCAAGAAAGAGGGACTCGACAGATTCATACAGCATTAGAATTCACCCAGGAGAACAATGACTAGATACCAGAGGTCCACAGAGCCATCAGTCAAAATTAGAACAGGAAGTCAGAGGGTTTGGAGAAGAAGGTCTTTAAGAAGAAAATGGGCTTCATCCAGCAAATAATGTAATTAAGAAGCTGGGTGATTTTAATGACCTGATTTTAAAAGGCATATGTTTCTTCTCTAAAGAAGAAAAGAGAAAAGCAATTAGAAACTCCAAGAGAACAAAAAGTTCTCTAAGAAAGTCATGGCCTAAATAGGAAATGAATTAAAATGTAACTTGACTTCAAGCATCAGAGGGAGTGTAGGACAATACACTTGAACTTGAAGCATTTCCCTTCAAACAGCATTTTAACTCTAGGATTAGCTCCTTCTTTCTGGGTCCCAGGATGCTACTTGGTTCCCCAGAGAATTTTGTTTACATAATCATCGTATTTTAAAAAATCGTTTGATTGATATTCGATGTTTGGGATTCAGAGATAAACCATAAACACAATTGGAACCTTGTAATTACAGATGTAGAATGGGATGCAAATGCAGGGTTTAGCAAGAAGAGTTGGGAGGAGAAAGGCAGAGCAAGCGAGCCAGGCTGTCTCCTCTCGCACAGTGGGGCGTCAAGAAACATTGCATCAAATAAATGACACAGGAAAGATGTGCTGGGAATATGTGCATCTAACCAAATTCTGTCTTCCAAGCTTCTGATCTTCCCTAGTAGGAACTGTTCTAGGTACTTAACCCTTCAGTAATCACCTCCTCTTCTTCTTTTAGTCATAGAACCCTTACATTTTAGTTGAGAATTAGCCGGAATGGCTCTCTAAAGAAAAATGTTTCCCAGCTTCTCTTTTTTTTATTTTTTATTTGTTCTAATTAGTTATACGTGACAGTAGAATGCGTTTTGACACATTGTACACAAATGGACACAACTTCTCATTCCTCTGGCTGAACAAGGTGCAGAGTCACACGGGTAGTGTAACCATGCAAGTACGTAGGGTAACATCTGTCTCATTCCACCGTCCTTCCCATCCCCACACCTCTCCCCTCCCCTCACGCCCCTCTGCACAATCCAAAGTTCCTTCATTCTTCCCTACTCCAGCATTCACTTATCAAAGAAAACATGTGGCATTTGATGTTTGGGGTTTGGCTTGTTTCACTTAGCATGATATTCTCCAGTTCCATCCATTTACCAGCAAATGCCATCATTTCATTCTTCTTTGAGGCTGAGGAATAGTCCATTGTGTATATATTCCACATTTTCTTTATCCATCCATCTGCTGAAGGGCACCTAGCTTGATTCCATAGCTTGACTATTGTGAAAACATTGATATGGCCGTGTGGCTGCAATATGCTGATTTTAAGTCCTTTGAGTATAAACCAAGGAGTGGAATACTGGGTCAAATCGTGGTTCCATTACAAGTTTTCTGAGGAATCTCCATGCTGCTTTCTAGAGTGGTTTCCCAGCCTGTCTTGCAGCTACATGTGACCAGGTGACCAAGGTCAGGCCACCTGGATATATGCAGAAATGATGTGCCTTTCTATCAGCTGGAAAATAAAGGTGACCAGCCATCTATGACCCAGACCAAGAGTTTTGCCATAAATAATAATAGCTAATACATAAACGTGTGCTAATTGAACATTAGGCACTTTTAAAAACAAGTGCCTTTCATGTATTAACTCATTTAACCTAGTGTGGATATATATTCGTTCCTTTTGGCATTGTAACAAATTATCACAAGCTCAGTGGCTTAAAACAACTCATATTTATCCTCCTACGGTTCTGGAGGTCAGACATCGGAAATGGAAGCCGCTTCCAGTGGCCGCCTGCCGTCCTTGGCTCGTGACCCCTCCTCATCACCACCACTGTGTGCCTCCCTCGCACAGCCAGTTATGACTCTGGTTTCCTGTATCCCTCTTGCAAGGACTCTTGGGAGTATATTGAGCCCACCCCTACATTCTCACTTCAAAATTCTTAACGTAATCACCTCTGCAAATGCCATTTGGCCACAGATTCTAGCAGTTAGGATGTAGACATCTTTGGGGAACATTATTCTCCCTCCTACAGATTGATATTCTATGATTTTCATTTTATACATGGTGAAACCCAAGCACAGAGAAGGTAAGTAGCATGCTCAGGGTCACACAGCAAGTATGACCCATGATTTAAAGCCAAACAGTGTGACCCTGGCATCTGTGCACATAACCGTGATGCTCTTCAACCTTGGTATAATGCTGGCTTCCTGATAACAGTGGAGCCACCTTACCTGTTCCAGGTGGTCCACAGGGAGAAAGGAAGTTTGGTCTTTCTAACCCACTATCATTTGGAGGTAGTTGGGGGGCGGAGGTGATTCTTCATTGACAGTTATCAGTCAGTAGCTTCTCCACATAATTAAAAATCAGATTTTTCCCCCTTTATTCTGAATGGTTTGATTATTTTGCAAGGAAAATGTCTTCTTTATTAATTTCATATGTGTTTAAGCTTTAGAACAAGAGTGCCAGTCTGCCTGCATTGGACCCTCTCTCAGCCCCTCCAGGGACCCCCCGCCTTTGGGATGGATTGAGTCCAAGCTCCTCAGCCTACGCCCGAGGCCAGCACTTCACCTGTCTTTCTTTTCCTCCTTACCCCTCCTCACAGAAGCATCCAGGGGTCAAACTTGTAAGCTCGGAGGGTGTGGGGGGCACGGTTAGTGGCCAAATAAAATCAGACAGAAAGTGGCCGAAGCAAGCTTTATTGGAATTTGGCTCTCGGGTGAAATCCCCAGCCCCCCGGGGTACAGGTCAGGGTGGGGAGCTGGAGAAAATCGCACATGGTCCCGGCTGCCCAGGGTCTTTCTAGGCCGGAATGGGCGGGGGTCCTGATGAGTGACAGGTGGAGGTAAGGGTCAGTGGAGTTTTCCTGCCCGTTTGATTGTCACCGTGTGCTACGCTGCCCTTTGCCTCAGTTGCTCTGCTCTCCCTCATATAGTTGCCCAAATTCTGACCTAACAAAACTAGCATTTATTATGTCCCCAGAACAAACCTTTCACCATGCCCACCAGTGACCTGGGCTCGCTCTGTCCCCTCTGCCTGGAATACCACCCCTTCTTCCCCTCTCACTCCCGCCCAGCCTGTCTCAAAGCCCACAAGTGAACTCCTATTCATCCTTCAAGACCCAGCCTGTATTGCCTCTGGAACTTTTATCTCGGTCTGTCTCTTATGTGTTTAAGATTTTCCTTAAATATCCTGTGATCCGGGTCAGTTAGAAAACCCCCAACTCTCCACCTGCCCCAGGACACACACATGCGCGTACACACACACACACACACACACACACACACACACACACCTCCCAGGAAGAACAGGCCTCTCCTTTTCCTTCCTCTGGTGTGTTCCTGTGTTGATATAACCACGCAAGCACACTCTTACTATGATCATTGTTTATTACTGATATTGTTTATTATTTTAGGGTTTAGAGCTCTAGCAGCCCCCAGCACTGGTACGTGCTTCAAGATACAAACAATACCGATCCACCAGTTAAGGGTAAGGTGCTCAGCCCAGCCCGGCTTCTTCCCTGATGGCCAGTTTTAAAGCATGAACGCCCGTTGAATGGTTGTGCACCTGCTTGTTTCGGTCCCTGCCCCACGGCTCTGCACCCCTCTCTGGTTTGGGTCTCACACGACCTCCATGTGACAAAGGCTCCTGTTACAACCGATGACAGGGGGCGCTCCTTTCTAGCTGCTTCTCTAACAGATCACCACAAATTCAGTGGCTCAAAGCAACGCACCTTCCGTGATGAGCCCCATGGGGCTCACATGGAGAAATGGGCTGCGCTCCTTCTGAAGGCTCTGGGGCCCGGCTCTCGCCGTTCCAGCTCCTGAGGCCGCTGGTCCCTTCCAGCACTGGCATCGCCCCCAGCCCTGTGGCCTTCATCTTATCTCCTCTTTCTGACGCATCTGCCACCCTCTTATAAGGATGCCGGTGGCTCGCTGGGCCTCCCGGATGACCCGGGGTCCCCTACCCATCTCGCCGTCCTTAACTTAGTCACATCTGCAAAGCCCCTTTTGCCATGTAACATAGTCGCAGGTATTATTGAGACGTGGGTTTTGAGACGTAGGTTTCGTTCGTTTGTTTGTTTGTTGCAGTGCCAGGGGTCAAACCCAGGGCCTTGCACTGCTAGGCACGGGCTCTCCCACGGAGCTACACCCGGGCATGAGCATCACTGGGGGCCCAGATTCAGCCTGTCACGGAGGCTAAGGAAGTGACTAATGCAGGGTCACACAGTAGTGAGTGGCAGAGTGGGCATCCTAGGCCAGGTCTTTGTGGTCCTGAGGTCTGTGTTCCTGACCTGGACTTGGCACCTCTGGGGCTGTTGGTTTTCCCCTGGCTTCACAGGCACTACCACTGTTGGCCTCAATCCCCATCTGCCCTCTCTCTGCCTCCACAGGTGCCAGCCTAATGCATTTGGCAACCCCACCCCTTGACTGCACGAGGGCTCCCAAGCCTAATCAGCAGAGCCCCGCTCTGCGGCCTGCTGGGCGTTAGTGTTTGTGGGCGCAGGGGGCTGCCTCCTCCAGCCCTGGCTCCGGATGCTCCCTAGCTTTTAAGGCCCATGAGGAGGCCGGATTCTGGGCCCTGGGCTCCTGCTCTCCCTGTGGTGCCAGTCCCTTCGAGTCACCGAGAACTGACGGAGGAGTCTCTCCCTGAGGAAAGAAGAACGAAGGCTGGTGGTGAGGTACCTGACCTCTGACTCCCTCCCAGGGGCATGAGCGCAAGGCTAGGAGTTCCTGGAGGCCAGCGCCATGGGGCCCAAGGATAAAAACCCACGACCTGGCCTTCAGAACCCCTTTCTGGACCCACAGCCCAGTCCTGGCCGCCTCCCCCACCTCTGCTTGTTTTCTGATCTCTGTCCTTCGGAAGCATGCTGCCCCGAGTCTCCCGCCCACAGCCCCAGGCTGCAGCAGCATTAGCAAGTTGCAAACCCAATTACATTTCAATTGCTCTAGTCCCAGCCAGACAGAGGTTACTGTAAGTCTCATCAGAATTGGGATGGAGGGGGAGCTAGCACCTGGGGCCACTGCCCGGCTGACACTTGAAGATGGATGTGACAGGGACCTGTGGCTCAGAGGCTTAGGATTAGATCAACAAGGCTGGGGCTGGCTGGTTCCAGGAAAGAGGTCATATGGGCGCTGGTTGATAGACAGCTCCAGCAAAGCCAAGGCCTCAAGCTGGCCCTCCCTGGGTAGCGGAGGCGCCAGGCTGAGGGCCCAGCCTGAGATGGGTGACCCGAGGTCCCTGGGTCTCTTCTAGGCACAGGCATTTTGGCGGGAGCTCCCCAGGCCTGTGCCGCCACGCCCGAGGACTAAGCAACCAGGCTCTCCTGGGTCTTCTAGAGTGTCACCGGCCTTTTGGCCACAGGTTTTCCTCTGAGCACACCAGGGTGTCTCCCTCATGCACAAATAGGGCCACTGAATAGCTTCTCCCACTCTCAGGTGTAGCTGAGTGGGCCAGATTCAGGAGCAGAGGGACATGGGGCCCAGAGCCTCCTGCCTGCCCGGGTCTGATAGCAGAGGGAAAGAGATCTGCTTCCTTCAGGAGTTGCTCATTGTCCCTTGTCCTGGGGAGCAGCTATCTTTGGGGTACCAAAGGATCAAAGGGGGAAAGGTTGGCGGTTGGGAAGACCTTGTAAGAGGAGATGGGCTGTGTGAAATTGGCTATTCTGGATGGGGTTGGGCGAATCTCAGTTTGTCTGTAAGGAGTATGTGTGGCGGGGGCACCTGCCTCTCTCTGTGTATCTGAATGTGCACACATGGACACATGCACCCCCTTGCTCACTCCAGTCCAGGGTGTCTGGAGTTGTGGAGTTCCGGGTTTGATTTTACGCCTGGCTGTGCTGGGCTCAGCTAGTACCCACCGCCCACGCAGACGCACATGGATCTGTACCTTCCACATGGCTGGCTGTACCTTGTTTGCTGCAGCTGTCATTTAAGTGTCCCTGCAGGATTTGCCTCCCATCCCCCCATGTGCTGCAGCCCCCTCCCCACCCCTGAATGGCAAAGCCTGTCACAGTTCTTGGTGGGGGGAGGGGGTTAACATGGAGGGATGAGTCATCATCACGGGAACAGATGTACCGAGTTCCACATTCCCACACTCACAGAGCCATGGACACAAAGGCAGGACCACACTCACATTTTCACACCCACAGGGAAACACCGGCAAGCCAAGGCTAGTCAAAGCCATAGTGGCACATTGAGACCCACAAAAAGAGACAGACATGCCCACCCCCAACACACTCCTAACTGCCACAAACACGGAACACAGGGATACATCAAGATCCATACAGACGCATCCCCCCCAGGTGACCCCAGTCACCGACTCAGCACCTGTCCTCTACCCACATGCACACACACGCACCACCAGCCCCTCTCCTTTTGGTCCCTCATCCATTCCCCTACCTCTCCACACCTAGGGCAGGACAGACAGTTCTGGAATCATAGGGATCTATTACCCTCCAGGCCCATGCTGTAGCTCCCCACGGACAACGCTCTGCCTTAGGGTCAGCTCCAGGGCTCCTTGCTGTCTTGCAGAAGAGGTCACAGTGCCCATTCCGTGGCTGCCCAGCTCCCCGCCCGCGTGTTCCATGCCTAATGTGCAGGGGAAATGGTGATATCTCACAGCCAAGATCTAGGAGGGGAGGAGTGTGAGCCTCGGGATGAGAGAGGAGGGGGCTTTCATGTTCTGAGACAGGGAATGGATGTCGGAGGCCCAAGAGGCCACCCTTCACCTACCTGCCATTTCCAGAAAGTCCAACCTGCAAACCTTTCACCTGTAACTTCCTCTACCATGAGGACCCACTACCACCCCTCTCCCCTGCAGGCCACCTTCTTGTCCTTTAGCTCTCTGTGTTGGTGCGTGTCCTGCTCTCAGAAGCCCTGGCCCAGCCCACCTGCTCTGCTGGATCCCAAGCCCACCTCCCAGCTCTGTGGGAACCACAGGTGAATTCCCTGGCTGTGCACCTGCCTTCCTCCAGAACCAGAGAGCCTTCGGAGGTCGGGGAGCTTCTGGTGGGCAGGACTGGTAGATCTGAGAGGAGTACAGGCTTGAACCCAGCTCTGCCTCTGCTGCGTGACCTTGGGCAAATCACTGAACCGAGTGTGTCCAGGGTCCTCATCCGTAAAGTGGGAACAAAAACAGTCTCACCAGGTTGATGTGACGTTTACATGAGGTCACGTTTCATCACCCTGTAGGAATGGAGCTGTATTGTTACAGTTCTTTGCCCAGCACACAGTTGGTAAATATTTGTTGAATTAATGAGCCTCTCTGGTTCCCCCTCTCTTGCCTCCAACTCGTGTCGGTCTTGGGAGGGGGAAGTAGGCATGAATAGAAAGAAGGGTTTGGGGCAGATGGAATGAGAGATGAGCGAGCAGGGCTTTCTGGCATCTCTGGAGCCAGTTGCTCAGGCAGCACCAGAGCTTGGCTGGAGGCGGTGCAGGCATCCTTAACCCGAGACCCACCTGTGCCGTCATCCTCATCAGCTAGGTGAGGTAGCCAGAAGAGGTGGCGCTGTATCCACCTCTGCCCTGTGGCCCCCCAAAACTGCCCTGAGGGTGCACTGGATGCGCCCTGAATGCGGGGTGGCGGGGGAATAAACCTTGAATGAATGCCGAGGGTATGAATGAATGGATGGACGCATGAATGGAGGTGGGATGGAAGCGCGAAGTGACAGGCCAGGAGGAATGAGCTTCTCCCTCCGCCCTCCGGGTCTCGGGCTGGGAGACGGGCTGGGGCTCCCCTCCCCGCCTGCCCCTCCCGCCCCGGCCCCCCCTCCCCGCGGCGCGCAGCCCGGCGGAGCCCGCGCCGAGCCACAGCCCGCGCTGGAGACGGGCTCGCTCCCAGCCAGCGAGCCAGGCAGCGCCGCCTCGGGAGGGGGTTCCCCGGCCCCCTTCCCTAGCCGGGTTCTCCAGGCGTCGGGTCTTCCCCGGAGAAGGCGGAGTCCCGGCTGCAAGGTCTGGAAACCAGCAACCGAGAACGCCCGGGTCCCGGAGCCAACAGGTGCGGGGAGTGGGAGACCCCCAGGCCGGGGATAGGGGTTCCAAAGGACCTGCGGCGGGAGCTGGGTGGACCTAGAGTCTTCGGGAGTAACCTGAGTGCTGGGAGGCTGGGTCACCATCCGACTCTGCTCGCCTCCAGGCCGGCTCCTGCGGAACCCTAGGGGTCTTGCACCCTTGCACCCCCTTGCCATCAGCCCTCGAGGTGCAGGGAGGTCCCGCTGAGGGAACTGTTCGACCCCCTGTGCCCTCGCTCCCAGAGGGGTCCCGAGGGACCTCAACCCTCCTACACGTCCCGGGTCCTTTTGCCCAAAGGAAGGAGGGGTTTGAGGGAGGGAGGAGGGAGGGGCCGGGAGCGAGCACGGATTTATGAATGGAGAGCGCAGCTCGCGCGCCCAAGGACCCCTAGCGGCCGCCCTGGAGCATCGCAGCCCCGGCGATTCAAGAGGGGCCTAGCAGGGGGTCTTGAGGCCCCGGCCGCTGGGTCCTGGGCTCTCCTCTCGCTCGCAAGGAGGTCAACTGTTCCTCCCCGCACCCTTCCTGGTGTGTGCGTGCATGTGTGTGTGTGTGGGGGGGGGTGCGCGCCCCAGCCCACTGGGGCGGGTCAGGTCGCCTGGAGGGCGGGGCTGTATCTCTAATACCTGCCTCAATTCTTTTTCCAATCAAAAATTAAGGCCCTTGAGCTAACTCAAGAGAGAATCTTCGTAATCCGTACGGCTTCCCTGCCCACCTCTGTGGTGTTCGGTGTATTCAGACAGACCCGACTTAGTAGATTTGTGACCTTGAGCAAGGGGCTCGACCTCTCTGAGCTAGCATCTGCTCCTTCGCAAAGCAGGGCTCCCTAACAAGGGTATTCGGCAACGTCCGTGAGGCTGGCTTCCAGTGCCAGGCTCTGGGCAAAGCGCTTAGCACGCATCAGGACTCATTCATTACTCCTCACCGCCGTCCTGGGAGGTAGGTACCGTTATTACTCCGCTGGACTCCATTGAATGGGGAAATCGAGGCTGAAAGAGGCGAGGTAAGTAACCCATGAGCAACTTTGTGGAATTGGGATGCGAACCAGGTCTGCCTTCCTCCATGGATTTTACAGCTGAGAATTAAGAGGGAGCGCTTATGCAAAGTGCCAGGCACACTCCCTAATGTCTCCTTCCTTCCTTCCTTCAGGAAGTTTGGGCTGGGACCCCAAAGACCTGGGTGCGAGAAGCGGGACCCCTGAGGGGAGTGGGCTGAGGGCTGGCCGGGCTCCCCTCCCTTCGCAGAGCCCAGGGTACCCCTCGGCTGCAGCGGCTCCTGAGCTCATGGAGCCCTCGACAGCCCCAGGGGCCCAGACGGAGGTCCCCACTGGTAGCGGGGAAGCGTCCCGCGTGCCTCCAGACTACGAAGACGAGTTTCTCCGCTATCTGTGGCGCGATTATCTGTACCCGAAGCAGTACGAATGGGTCCTCATCGCAGCCTACGTGGCCGTGTTCCTCGTGGCCCTGGTGGGCAACACTCTGGGTAGGTCTCGGCCGGCCCCTCTCCGGTAATGCTTTGGCCTTCCCCCGGGGATTGGGGGCAAGTCCCGGGTCTCGCGGGCCTCTCTCCTCTCGCGGGGACCAGGGCTCGCTGGCAGGCGGGGCGGGGTGGGCGTGGCTCTGACTCCAGCTTCACTGCTCCCGGGCCGCGCGCTGCAGTCTGCCTGGCCGTATGGCGGAACCACCACATGAGGACCGTCACCAACTACTTCATTGTCAACCTGTCCCTGGCTGACGTGCTGGTGACGGCTATCTGCCTCCCCGCTAGCCTACTAGTGGACATCACCGAGTCCTGGCTCTTTGGCCATGCCCTCTGCAAAGTCATCCCCTATCTACAGGTGAGCTCTCCAGGCACCCGTCGCCAGCCCCTGTCGCACCTGCACAAAAACCACCACCTTCAGTAGGTGACTCTAAGGCTTGCCTTTCAGGCAGGACACAATGGCTAAGGACCCCTACAGAGTCATCCCCTACTGCCACCAAGGGCCGGTTACATTTGGGGACGCAGCCACAGCTCCACATGCTCATACAGAGAACTCCTCCTACTCACAGACATACACCGACATGTATGCATCCACAGTGACCTCCAGGTACACAGGGACCCAGTAGAGAAGAGAGGCACAAGCCCACAGTGACACAGACACAACACTTCCTGGGCCTGCCCCCGATTCCAAGGGGGGCAGATTTGAGGGGACCTGGTGGAAACTGTCCACCACCTTCCCTGCGGTGGCAGGGGAACCAGGGTGCCCAGATCAGGTTTGTGGAGAAGGAATACCAGCCAGAGGCTGATGGGACCTCTCAGTTGTATCTCCTGACCCCTCTCCCTGCACCACAAAAGGCAGCGGGCAGCCCTGGAGGCCATGCCTACCCACACTACTAGTCCAGACCCATCTCTCCTTCCCAGAATGAGGAGTTTTTCCTGACAGCTTAGAGAAGGGGTGGCATTCCAGGTGAGAGGAATGCTTCTTGCATTTCCCACTGTATCGAGGCTTTCCATTCAATTGATTAACTCTGGCGACTTTGATGAGAGACAGATGAGAGAATTTCATGCCCAGTTTCTTCATTTGTAACACAGCACCCACCTCCTGGGTTGTTGTGAGAATGAGGAGAATGGAGCCTGCCACACAGTGAGTTCCATAAATGGAAGTAATTATTCACAGTAGGGGGACACCCACTGTATGCAGGTCTCCGGCCGAGCATTTCCATTCACAATTTCATTGATTCTCAGGAGAATCCTGCCAGGTACATGGTATATTCCCATTCTGCATATGAGGCTCAGAGAGGGTGAGTGGCTTGCACAAATTCACACAGCCATTAAATGGAGTTAAGATTTGCACCACACTGGGATGCTTGTTGTCTCTGGGCTGTGCCCCCTTCACTTGCCACCCCTCACATCTCTGATGCTGTGTCCCCATGGGGCAGGCCGTGTCAGTGTCAGTGGCAGTGCTGACTCTCAGCTTCATCGCCCTGGACCGCTGGTATGCCATCTGTCACCCACTGTTGTTCAAGAGCACCGCCCGGCGTGCCCGTGGCTCCATCTTGGGCATCTGGGCCGTGTCCCTGGCTGTCATGGTTCCCCAGGCTGCTGTCATGGAATGCAGCAGTGTGCTGCCTGAACTAGCCAACCGTACCCGGCTCTTCTCTGTCTGTGACGAACGCTGGGCAGGTAATGGTGGGCACCTCTAGGACAATACCTGCAGGGCAAACGTCTCTCTATCCCTAGGGGGGTCCCTCCAGGATAGACACTGCAGGTGGGTGACTCCAGGCTCTCTCCCTGCCATGGTGCCAGCATGGGGGATCCAGCTGCACCCGGGTCTTGCCCTGGTTAGGACAGGTGGCATTGCCATCTGGGGCCCCCATGCTGGACTTGACCCTTACATCTCTTGGTCCCTACAGATGACCTCTACCCCAAGATCTACCACAGTTGCTTCTTCATTGTCACCTACCTGGCCCCACTGGGCCTCATGGCCATGGCCTATTTCCAGATCTTCCGCAAGCTCTGGGGCCGCCAGGTGAGGCCAACTCTGATGGCACCATCTGTGCTGGGTGCAGTGGGGGGCTACTGGCCTCAGGGAGTAGACAGCCCTCTGCCTTCAGAACAGGCTGTCCTGGCTGAAACTGGAAAGAGGCAAGGCCCAGGGACGTGGGGACCTGGGGGAACTTGAAACCCAAAGTGCCAGTGCCTAACCTGGAGCACTGCTCCACCACCAGCCACTGCCATTTATGTACCATCTAACCACTAATCCTGCAGCCTCTCATCCCCATGAAATATGTGAGAAAACAGAGACCCAGAGAAGCCGCATAATGTCCCCCAAAGCCCTCAGCTAGCGGGTAGAAAATCCGGGATTGAACCTGATCTGTGAGTCTCTAATGCTCACTTTAGCTCTGGAACAATAACAGCAGCTGAGTTTTCTGCCAGATAAAGCTCTGCATGCAGGGTCTTAACCACTACCTAAAAAAGAGGCGTTGCTGCCCACTGCACAGTGCTGAGCAAGGGCAGTCGCCTGCCAAGGCCAATGAGGGGCAGACCCTGCCAGTCCCGGGCCTGACTTCTTTCCTCTGTTACAAATGGCTCTGCAGTGGATTTCATGGTGGGGGTCGTGGGGAGAGGGGTGCTCAGAGGCCCTCAGCACTAGTAGGATTGAGCCCTGGGTCAGTGCTGGGCATCAGAGGATGCAGGCCAAAGAGTGACCAGGCTTGGGCAGGGACACTGGGTTCTGGAATGCCACCTACATTCCACACAGCGTTGACCTGCACCCAGGCCGTTCAGGGTGGCTGGTGGTGAGACGGATTGGTTGGACCCAAGCCCTGCCTTGGAGAAACACCAGGTCAGATGGGGCCTTTCCCCCTGCCCTGCCTGGCAGGCCCCCGACACCTGCCGTCTTCCCCCTCAGGCCCCGTGTCAAGCAGGGCAGAGGCACTGACCTCATCTGACAGACAAGAAACCAAGCCTTGGAAAGGTCACACAGCTCGTGAATGTTCCACGGGCCCTAGTTTCCTGCACTCTAGCCCCATTCCCCTCTGCTGCGGGGTGGTTCAGGTGTTGAGTGGCAGGAGGGCCTTGGAGGATGTCTCCGGCTGTTCCGAGAGCCCAGAACTACACCAGGGTTATGGGCATCGACCCAGGTGGGGGCCCATGCTCTGAGGCCCAGGCCATTCCCTGGCGCCCTCCTGCTTACCCCTCACCTAGGCCTCCCCAGAGCTCACCCCACCTGTACCTTGACCCCAGAGATGTAGCTGGAGATTGAAGGAGGATGAGTGAGCAGCCAGGAGGGGTTCAGACTCAAGGCTGTGGCCTGGGGCTCCACCTCTCTGAGTTTCAATGATCTCATCTACAGCAGAAAGCCAATAATGCCTTTTCAAAAGCATGCTATAGGTGGGTTCACAGCGAGCTAATGGGAAATGGAGTATATTGCTCACCAAGTCCTCAGCGTCATCTTTATTGTGAATATCGGGTTCCCTTGCCACCTCCACCCTGCCCAGGGTCCAGCCAGGAGCGGGCCCAGCAAAAAAGTTGGGTCCTGCCAGAGAGCTATGCCCACTGGGGCTGTGTGTGTGTGTGCTGGACAGATCCCAGGCACCACCTTGGCACTGGTACGGAACTGGAAGAGACCCTCGGACCAGCTGGAGGACCAGGGGCAGGGCCCCAGTGCACAGCCCCAGCCCCGGGCCCGCGCCTTCCTGGCTGAGGTGAAGCAGATGCGGGCTCGGAGAAAGACAGCCAAGATGTTAATGGTGGTGCTGCTGGTCTTCGCCCTCTGCTACCTGCCCATTAGTGTCCTCAACGTCCTCAAAAGGTGAGAGCACAAGGTGGGTGGGAGGGCGGGGAGGAGCGGTGGGTCAGGGGAGAGCTCTAGCGCTCCACCACTTCACATGGGGACAGGTCCTCTTCTGAGCCCCTGCACCTCCCTGCCCTCGCTCATTAAATGGGCATAGCAACAGTCCTGGCTCTAGGTCTGTCGTGCAAGCCTGTTCCTTCACTCCTCGGGCGTCCGGTTCTAGGGTGAACAAGACCAAGTACCTGTCTTCGTGGAGGCTACACTCTAGTGGAAGAGGAGGAAAATAGAAAAACTCATGTATGTTATCAGGCAGCGATCCTTGCTATGAAGAAAAATAAAATAGGCAAAGTGGTTTTTTTGTTTTAGTTTTTTTTTTTTTTTTTTTTTTTTTTTGGTAGCAGGGATTAAAGCCAGGGGCACTTAACCACTGAGCCACATCCCCAGCCCATATATATATATATTTTATTTATAGACAGGGTCTTGCAAAGTTGCTTAGGGACTTGCTAAATGGCTGAGGCTGGCTTTGAACTCATGATCCTCCTGCCTCAGCTTTCCAAGTGGCTGGGATTACAGGTGTGTGCCACCGTGCCTGGCTTGATTTAGATTTAATTAAAAAAAAAAAAAAACCTCCCCAAGGAAGTGACACTTGGAGACTTGGAGGAAGTGAGGGAGCCAGCCTGCGGGGAGCAGCCTGTGGGGATCTGGAGGGACAGCAGTCTAGACAGAGGGACACAGGGACACAGCAAATGAGGGGCTCAGAATGCTGGGGAAGTATGTGGGCTACTGGAGAGGAGACAGCCTGTTTGTGTGATCTTGGGACTTCACCTCTCAGAGCCTCAGTGTCCTCAGCTGAAAAGTAGATGATGTCTGTGACTCATCACGTGGCTAGAGGTTAGAGGAGCAGGTGGATGTGGACTCCAGGGACCAGGTAGCTGGAGACTGGGTGCATATACCGGTCTCTGTCCCTAGGCCCACTGTGGTCATGCTTTCTGTGCTTGAGAACCCAAAACTATGGGCAAAACCTCAGACCCAGAGGCCCAGGGAAGGGCACCGAGTGGAGAGAAGCGGGCAGTGGGAACCCTGCTCTTCACAGCCGGAGTTCTGTGAGTACCCCCTAACCTAGCCCTTTCTGACTCCTCCACCCTGACACTAGGGTGTTCGGGATGTTCCGCCAAGCCAGCGACCGCGAAGCTGTATACGCCTGCTTCACCTTCTCCCACTGGCTGGTGTATGCCAACAGCGCCGCCAACCCCATCATCTACAATTTCCTCAGTGGTGAGTGGGCTGGGCAGAGTGAATGGGGGTGGCCAGCAGTCCTGGGACAAGTCCCCCCACCCGCAATCCAGGGCCCAAGGGAAAGATAGTGGAAAGGTATGCCTGCTCTCTCCTGAGCACAATGCCTCTGTTCTGGGCACCTCCACTCAGGAAGATTGGGCTGTACCCAGAAACCCATGCTCCAGAATGGAGTCTGGCAGATCCTGCAGACCAGTGATTGTGTGGAAGGGCAAGGGCTGGGCCTGTTGCCTCCACTTCCCTCCCCAGACCAGGGGCATGTCCCTCTCTGGCCAATACAGGAAGAATAGTTCATTTTCCCCAGAGGGAGCCAGGTCTGGGGGAGGAAGGCCCAGGAGCCCCTACCTGAGGGGATGATGCATCATCCAGGGCTGGGGCGTGGGGGAGCTACCAGCAGAGGCAGCTCAGTCCCACAAAAGGGCCCCCCAACCCTGCCCAGCCAACACCCCCAGAATCTTGGGGCTTCCCTTGGATCCATGGGCCTCCAGCAGTGCCCTCCCATTCTCCTCTCTGGAAGTCAGGCCCCCCGGCCCTCATTTCTTCCTGTCTGTTTCCTGTAGTCCCCACCTCCACACTCCGAGGTCCAGCCTCAGAGGGTGGTAATGGCCTGACTCCACAGGCTTGGCGCAGTAGAAGTGACTCACTAGACCTCACATTTGGCACTCGGCTTCTAAGGAGCTGGTTTAGATGACTGTTCAAGCCCGGACACAAATACTTTTTCAGAAACAGTTACGAAGTTCAAGAAGCTCTCAGAGGTCAACATGTAACCCTCCATGCCCCACAAAATTACTCAACAAATGCTGCCTGGCTGGTTTCCAGCTTAGAGGAGAGAACACAAGAGATGAGCACTGCAGGGGAGGAAAGGCCGGCAGACTCCCTGAATCACATCCCTTTGTTTGGCCTGTTTACTGAGCACCTACTGTGTGCTTGGGCCTATGCTGGGTACTGGTGAGGCTGGCAGGCTAATGACGCATGGTCCAGGAGGGTTTGGTCCTGCCATTCCCCTGGTCATGTTGGGCTGAACCGGTGTGATGGTCACTCTTCTCTCTTGCTGGTGGCCTTGGGTAAGCTGCTGTGCCTCTGTGCCTCTCCTCTGTGAGGTGGGGATAAAGCACCGTGACCTCTCAGGGTGCTGGGATGCTCTGGGGGCAGATGCTGAGGAAGCTGGCACCATGCCTGGTGCAGAGGGACTGCCACAGGCAAGGGCTGCTGCTGTCATCTCATCATCATACGGCAGAGCTGGGGAAGCCGAGCAGCCGAGGAAGCTGAGAGCTGTCCATGTACACATAGAGCCAGACGCCATGCCTTGAGCCAGGCTCTGAGCCAGAGTGCAAAGAATCAGATGACAATCCCGTTTTTCCATGGGAACCCGCTTGGGCCTCCATCCTCACTCTCCCCTCAGTGCCCAGGTTGCCGGACCCTCCATCCCAGCTCTACCCCTCCCTCCCAGCCTCTTCTCAGGCAGCTCGGCTGGAGCTCTGTGGGTGTCCCTTGGACTCAAGGTCCCTTCCTGCTGCATTTGTCTCCTTATGGCTGTCTTTTGTCTCCCAATCAAGGCAAATTCCGGGAGCAGTTTAAGGCTGCCTTCTCCTGCTGCCTGCCTGGCCTGGGTCCCTGCAGCTCTCTGAAGGCCCCCAGTCTCCGCTCCTCTGCCAGTCACAAGTCCTTGTCCTTGCAGAGCCGGTGCTCCGTCTCCAAAGTCTCCGAGCACGTGGTGCTCACCAGCGTCACCACAGTGCTGCCCTGAGGGAGGGCTCCCTGGAGGCTCTGGCAGGTGCTGTGGGCCCTGCCTGGGCTGCTGCTCCGGCTCCTGGTATTCATCCCTGTGCCTCCTGGAGAGGCTGCTGGATGCAGTGAGAGGCTGGGGCTGCAGCCCTGGTTTCTCCCATGTGACTGGGCAAGTCATTCTCCCTCTCTGAGCTTGTGATCCCTAGGCAGGGTTGACATGAGGCTTAAGCATGCTCTAGAGAGTGGAAAGCTCTTTGTCAACTGTGAAGTGCTGTGGACTTGGTTGCTGTTGTACTTCTCTCACTTGGCCAAACCCTACGGTATCATCCACCCCCATCATCCTTCCAGAGCTTGGCCTTCCTCCCAAAGAACTTTCTCCTGCCCAATTATAAGCCTTCCCTGGAGTCTGCTCTAAAGGTCTCCACAGGTGTTTCCATCTGGTCCAGGGGCTCCCTAATGCTCAGGGCTGCACTTGGCCAGCTGCTTTGTGCCCACTGAACTAATCTGGACCCAGGCCTTCCCCGGTGGGCCCATGAGCACAGCCCCATGTCACCAGGTGCCCAGTACACATACCATAGCTGGAACTTGTTGCCTTTGTGGTGTGATAAAACATCTATGTGTGGCCATTCGGCTTGGAGGCCAGCAGCCCAAAGCAATTGTAATTAAAAGCCTGGCACTGAATGTTCCCTTTCCCTGTCATTACACAAAATCTGTGCTGCTTAGGTTAGGAGTGGAGGAAGGTGGGGCAGCTGCAGGAGGTTAAGACAAGAAGACACTGGAATGCTGCTATCTGTTGCCTCCTACCCCCATTGGATCCCAGATGGACTCAGAGTCAGGACTTGAGGACACTCAGTGCTGCCTCTGCAGTGGTGCCAAACCCGGTGCCCAAGACCTTAATCCTTGACACATTTGTTTGCTCCCCGCTTGGTGGTCTCTGGAAGGTAAGGGGATAGGGTGGGCAGACAGTGGGTTAACAGACTGATTTACTGTTCCCTCACCTTCTTGGAAATCAGGGTTTCATTTATTTTCTGTGAACTCACAGGATAAAAAGAGAAAGCCACAGACTTGGCTGGACGTGCTCCGGCTGCCACCAGGCTGATTACAGGGCTGCCAGAGGCCCTGATCCTCGTTGCCAGAGCAAGATGGGAGTGCAGTCTGGAGTGCTATCTGCTGAGGGGAATGGGGGGGCATCCGGCCAAGGCCGATGTGACCATGCCTTCCACCAGCTCTGCTTAACTTGATTAATGGTGCCTCGGGCTCCCCAACCTCACCCGTCAAGAGCAGGGCAAGCTGGGGGCCCAGCCCAGGAGCACCTGGGCGCAGCTTCTCTTAGGCCTCCCACCTTACCAGGAGCTGGTGGGCAGTGTGCTGTTTGTCACAGGCTCTCCACAGACTCACCAGCCCAGCTCCAGCTGTCAGCGGACCATGCAGTCATTTCCAGAGTGACAGGCTCCCACTACCCTTGGGGTCCGAGGCTGTTGGCAAAGTTTGTAGGCAGGGCTGGAGGTGCACGGTACAAGAAGCAAGTGTGAGGCCCAGGCTCCAACCCCAGACCCACCAGGAGAAACCAGGCCTTGGGCCCCTCAGCCTCCCTGAGCACAGAAATAGGGACTGTGATTGGCACCATTCTTAAAGATAGGTTGGAGCTAGGGCTGTAGGTCAGCGCTAGTGTCCTTGCCTGGCACGTGCAAGGCTCTGGATTTGATCCCCAGCACCATGTAAAAAGAGAAAAATAAAGATGAGCATCAGTGGACACTCGGCTCAGCAGGAACAGAGACAGCAGGCGCTTCCTCTAGCGGCTGCAGTTCTGCTCTCTGCTCTGCTAGCTGGAGCCAGAACCACAGGGGTCTTAGGCTTCCACTTTGGGGACTGACGAACTGGAGGACATCTGGTGGTGGTTGTAACCAAGATGCAAGGGGAGTGATGCTCAGTGAGGAGGGGTTGAAGAACTTGGGGTTTCCTTGACCTAGAGGACTTGGGGTAATGGTTAGCAGCTTTCGTATCCAGAGGACTGGCAGGCAGAAGAGGGAATATTTGTCCTGGGTGGCCCGAAAGATAAAACTAGAGCCAATGGCTGGTGTTTCCAAGGTGGCAGAATTAGGATCCACATCAGGAAGTTTCTACCAGTAAAGGAGGAAATGGGCTACCTGGAAAAGCCCTGAGTTTTTTGTCACTGGAGAATGGCAAGCAGAGACCTGACTCCCGGGGGTCCTGGAGGGGAACTAGCTCTGGATGGGGTTGTCCTCTGGGAACTAGCTCCATCTAATTGTGGGATTCCAGTGCCACAGAGCCCAGAGGAGAGGAAGAAGCCTGCATTGACTGAGCCTGCCAGGCCTGCCCAGCCTCACTGGCCTGCAGAGCAGTCACACTACCCCTCGCCCTCTGCAGGAAGGACAGCCCTGCTGAGGTCCTCAGAACTCTTATCTCCATCTCCAAAAGCCAAAGGCTAATCACACTATCACCTGTGATAAGGTCCCCCTGGTACACTAGGATGTCTGGTGTCTTCAGCTTTTGATTGAAATTCTATAATTCATTACAGACACCCAGTGTAGACTGGGTGTCATGCTGATCTAGAGATCCAACTGGCAGGTACAGACGTCTGTACTTAATAAAAATGGGGAGAAGTTCTGACTTCATAAATGAAGTTTGTCTGGAAGATAAAACTCAGACCTGAGATAATAAAAAGGCCGTGCTGTGAAAAGTTTGGGATGGCTGCTTCCAGCCCAGGCCAGCCCCACAACTTCCATGAAACAGTCGGACTCTTGGCTGATCCCTGACAGGGCCCAGGAGCTACCCAACACCTCAGGTTCACGCTGGCAAGTGAGAGGAGCCTGTATCGGTCCCAGGCCCCCAGGCTGCTGCTTTCTGCATGGCGTGGTATACAGTATGCACTTAAATATCCACTGAATGAAAAAGAATAAATGAGTAAATGAATGAATGAGTATGCAGTGGTGGCTGGGAAGTCACTTCTTTTATTGAAGCTTACGGTTTCACTGGACTTTTGGCCCCAAATGAAAGATCACACATTAAAAAAAACAAAACAGCATTGGCAGTGGGAGGTAACATCTGTCCTCCAGGAACTAAAGCAGAGCAGAGCATGGCAGGCAAGTGAAGGGTCCACGCTTCAGAGG
This sequence comes from Sciurus vulgaris, assembly GCF_902686455.1. Classification (NCBI taxonomy): domain Eukaryota; kingdom Metazoa; phylum Chordata; class Mammalia; order Rodentia; family Sciuridae; genus Sciurus; species Sciurus vulgaris. The sequence goes on from NC_136461.1 coordinate 22,735,710, forward strand.
GCAGTAGCCTGGCCGAAGATACCCAGAGGGCAGACAGTTCCAGCTCCCTGAGCAGGGACAGTCCCAAACAGAAGTTAATACACAAGGACTGGTGGGTGTGAAGGAGCAGGAATCCGAGCCACTGGTCCCACAGGCAAATCCCACTCAAGCTTGGTCAAATTCCATTTTGGAGAAGCTGGGCTCATCTGCAGGACAGCCTGCTGAGGGGAGGAGATGCTAACGGTAAGAGGCTGCTGAACACTGATCACTGGTGTCAGTGCACAGGGCAAAGCCCGAGGCCAGAGGCACAACCGACCAGACACTAACTCCACTGCCATGACTGGCATCTCTTGCTCTTGGCGCAAAGCTGTGCCCTTCAACTGCTCAGGCCTGTCAGGACATTCACTCTCCAGTCCTCTCCTAGCTCAGGCTCCTACCTGTATGGCCACAGTCCACTATTTGGTGGCTCTGATGCAGAATCCCCAACCCTCTTTGGGAACAATGCTGCATCAAGCAAGGGAGAATCTTTTTAGGAGGGGCAAGAAAAGAAGAGAGGCTCACATGCTTCTCCCACTCAAAGGAGCCAGAAAAGGTCCTTGGTGTGCTCCACTCTACAGACAGGCTGGGTCACAGCATCCGAGAGGCTGTCATGGTGACGAAGTCTTCGAAGCTGAGCCGAATGTTGCCCTGCACAGCGGTGTCCTTCTCTCGGAAGGCCTCAGTCAGCACCTGTAGCTGGGTGCACACCTGAATGAAGCGGTCGAGCTGCATGGCAGGATTGGCAGAGCGTGGGCAGTAGCGGGAGACCAGGAGCTGGGTGAACTGGGGGCTCAGGTTGTAGCCCATTTGGGACAGAGCTAGAGATGAGGGGCACAAAAAGCAGACACACAAAAACCTGCTTTGAGCACCTCCACTAACCAGCAACACCGGAGGACACAGATCAGGGGACTTCCAGGATATGGGCATGGAAGCACGAAGAGGACAAAGAAGTCCTAAGGGTCTGTTCAGGTGACCAGGCCACAAGAGAGGCTCTGTCTGGAGGTTCCCCTTCGCTGGAAGGTCCCTCTCCCTCTTTCTCCAAATCTCCCTTAGAGATGGTAGTGGTCCGTCTGTGATCATCTCAGATGTGTCTGCATACATAAGGCATTCTGAACCCCAGGGGCCGCCCTGCCTGGGGCAGCCATTAGAGGCAGTGCAGTATGCGGTTATGGGGCCGGCTCTGGAGTCAGAAAGCCCCTGGGGAAGTTGCTTGGCCTCACTATCCCTGTCTTATTACCACTAAAATGGGGCTGACACTTTACTTACCTCACGGATTATAGTAAGGATTAAGGAGTGGTTATGTCCTGTACTTAGCACGGTGCCCAGCACTGTGTTATTTTAATAAAATCATCATCTTCCTTCATGAGGTTGCTGGGCATTTCCAAAGTCACGGCCTGCATGCTGCTCCCTGTCCCACTGAGAAGCTTCCTGCCCTCATCTCCACATAACTTACTAGCCCAGGCTAAAGTCTCAGCTCTTGTTTGCTCTGTGGGCTCTTAGGCAAGTTATGTACTCTAAGGCTCAGTTTTCTCATTTGTAAAAGGCAGACCATCAGGGATCCCTCACCAAAGGGTGTGGAGTAATAAATAGGATGATAGCACATGGGAAGAATTAATTATATAAACCTATTAAAAATGTTTACTGCAGGGTCTGGAGCACAGCTTCATTCAATAAATGTTAGTTTTGTTGTTGTTAGTATCACTCTTACCAATGTTCATGACAGAAGCTGTCAATAGTGGTGCTAGTGCCAATCACCTCCCTCCCTTTTACCAGGGGCAGATATGGTGTTCTTACCACCCACACACCTATTTAGCCTGACTGAAACCCATGGCCAAGGCAAAGGACCAGATCCTCTGCAGCTTCTTCCCTCTCCTAGGTGACAAAACTCCCCATTGGGTTCTCACCCTTAGCTAACCCCATTCTAACAGGTCACATAAGCTACCTGTCGTCTTACCCACCGGTCTGGGCTCAGACGGCAGGCTCTGGTGCCAGAGTTAGATTAGAACCTGACCTGGAGCTGTGGTCTTCAGTCATCTTACTCAGCTTCAACTTTTATGTCATTCCACCTCCCCCACCCACCCCCGTACTGGGGACTGAACCCAGAAGCGCTTTACCAGCGAGCTGCATTCCTAGTCCTTTTCATTTTTTGAGATAGTACCCTGTTAAGTTGCCAAGGCTGGCCTCACACCTGCAATCCTCTCACCTCAGCTGAGATTACAGGTGTGCACCACCAAACCCGGCTCAACTGCAATTTTTAGAGTGCTCTGGATCCCAGAGTTGAAAAGGAAACAGCCTTCTGGAGAGGTGGCCACAAAACCCTTCTTTCTGAGACCCTGTGCAGGGCTCTGTCCAGTCTATATGCTAGGAACTCGAGGGAAGACCCATTCAGACTAGTCTCCAAGAGTGGGCCTGCACTAGGACAGTGTTTTGTGGCACAGGTGGACACTGGGCAGTAAGAGAACACGTGTTCTGTCTTAGGGACTGAAGAGAAGAGTCCAGCGCTGCTCTGCCCACCATGGCCCTGCACGGCCTTACCTTGCTGCAGCTCTGTGTAGCTGATGGAGCCCGAGTGGTCCCGGTCATACTGCTGGAAGAGGTTCTTCCACTGCTGGATGAATTTCCACAGGGCTGAGAAACCGTAGACATCAATGCGGCCTGACTTGGTCTTGTCAAACATGTCTGAGGGGGAGAGGTAAAGGAGGGGAAGGTTTTAAGACTGATGGCCAAGGGCACCATCAAAGCAGCCCCTTTCCCAGGCTGCAGCAGAAGACTCACAAAACTGTAGACCTGAGAACAAGCATCAAGGGCTGAAAATGCCCTGCCTCGGCCCCACCCAATCCAGAACTTCGTTTTCTCTGCAGGCTTGAAGGCTGAGCCCCAAGACCTGGATCTATGCTGATCCCTCCTGCTGTTTCCTGCCAGAGGTGGGAGTGCCCATCTGCAGAGTGGGAAACCAAATCAGCATAGGACTTAGAATTTGAGAAACACCCAAAGGAAACAGCTCCCAATCTAGGGAGCTTACCTTGAATCCCTTCATCCCTGAAATCTTCTCTGGCCGAAGAATTTTTCGACAGAGTGACAACCCACCCACACACTGTCAACTGTCAATGGCTGTGCACCAGCTCAATTCCATGAGGAAGGAAGGACTGGGACTCACTTATCATCATGAGGCATGTCTCATCATTGAATGAAGACCAGTTGGAGTTGACCAGGGCCTGCTTTAGCTCCTTGATGGAGATGTACCCACTGTGATCTGAGTCCACTGACTGGAACCAGGAGTAGGCCTCGGGATCCACATTGGGTGGGACACCACCTGGGGAAGGGTGTGAACCAGGGAAGTCAGACCCAGGCCTCAAGGCCAATCTGCAGAAATGCTGGGCAGGGCCAGCCGCAGTGCCTCCCTGGCTCCACGTTCTTCCTACCCACATCTCCCATCAAGTTAACATTCTTAGTCTGGTAGAAAAGGCCTCAGGGTAGACTCACAAGTATTTGCAGTTGCTTTCTACTCCAAGAGTACTTCAGACTTTTGTATAGTGCCCTAGTCACTTCTTTGTTTGAGTTTTGTTTTGTGTCCTCTTGCAGCATGTCAAGAATTCTCTGAGAAAGGTGAGCTGAGGGATTAGTGGCAGATGAAAGTAGAGAAGCAGAGAAGTCTATCTTAGAAAAAACTTAAGACTTAACTGTCCAGAAAAGGGGCTCCTTTACAGGTGAAATGATCATGGGTAGTTATGAAGGATGGAAACCACTGCCTAGTCCCTAAGGTGAAGCCAGAGGGGAAAAGGTTTGCCTGACCGAGGGGCTAGTCTGACCTCCTTGGATGAAATCCAAGCAGGATACACCTACCTTCCTAAAGCAGCAGTGTCACTAGGGAGTAAGAATCACAGAAAGAGACTTTCTGCAACCCACGTGGGCTGTGCGGTTTGTGGAGTGGAGCTCAGACTTTAGAATCAAATCCCGGCTCTGATCCTTATTAGTCTGTGCGACTTTAGGTAAAATGCATAACTTTCTGAGTACTGATTTCCCCTTTTTTGAAATGAACCTGCTTCCCAAGGTTGTAGTGATGATTAAATGAGATAATGGCAAAGTAAGGTTCCTTTAGTTAAGGAACTGGTATGGCAGCCATCGGAGACACTATCACTAAGGAAGGACTATTCCAACTGGGTCTGAGAGGATGACAAGGAGTGAGGTGGGGAGAAAAAAGGACAGATGGCAAAGGCACAGGTGTATTACAGCATTCCAAGGGGTCTTGGGTTGTGGGAAGGAAGGAGTGATGACAGATTAGGAGGCTGGAAAGGCCCTTCAGGATCCTCCTGGGCACAGAGGGGCACCACGAAGGGTCAGATCTGTCCTCTGGAGCAGCAGTGCTCTAACACTGGGTGTGGGGCCTCCCAGGGACTCCAGGGCAGATTGTGCCTGGATAATGCCTCATGGACTAGCTGCACTGTAGAGGAGCAGAGGAGGCACTGGCAGCCAAAGAGGGTAAGCAGCAGGAGGTAAGGAGCAGAGAGTCCGAGTCCATCCCCCCTTTCTAGCCCTAGGGATCAACGCTAGCCTCAGGCCCCTCAGGGCTGGGGGCTCATTTTCCTATGGGCTCAGAGATAGGACTTTTTTAAAGTGTGGAAATCTGTGGTGAAGTTGCTGAGCTGAAAACAAATGGCCAGACACTCTGGATTTTGAAAGGATAAATGCCCCTGGAGGGCCCTGCTCAGAACCCGAGGTTCATGCTCTCCCCTTGGACCACCTGCCTGGGTATATCAACTCAGACCTGCTTGCTTCCCAGCAGGGCCTTCCCTGGAGGTCCTTCCCATACACCAAAGTGGTTCCAGGCTTGGTGTCCTGGGAACAATCACTCTGTGAAGGAGCTGACTGGAATGGGTTTAGAGAGGAGGTAGGGGCTGGCACCCACTTTCCCTGGCCCTCTGTTTGAGTCTGTTCAGGTATCTTCACTGAGGCTGTAGCCCCCACTGAAAGCTCTGCTTCCACTGAATCTTCAAGTCCCTGTCCCTCTCCTGTCCAGTATCTCACCTCCAGTCTCTGATTTTCATTTCTCCTATCTCATTCTCCTGCCTCAGCATTTTTTAAAGGCAAGGCCTCTGCCGCATCTGCTGTCACATTAAATGCCAAATACTTCTTTGCTGAGAATGCCCTAGAACAAGTCCTTTCAGAGAATATTATTTAATGAAGCCCTTCCCAAGGGCTGGACACTGTGCCAGTAGTTACTTGTACATTCTCAGTGAATCCATATTAACGACTCATTAACCATGAGGTAGTAGCATTGTTCGATTTTACAGGTATGGGCACTGAGGCTCAAAGATGTGAAATGGTTTGATCAGGTCAGTAAGTATCCTGATCTCAAAAGACAAACTTTTGACCATTATGCCATCTTGCCTTTCTATAAATGGTGGTCAGTCTCCCTCACAGGAGAATGGGCTTCTCCCCTGGTACAATACTTCATTGTCTCCAATTGTTTGCTGATTTCCTCTTCCCTATAAAAGCATTATACGTGCTCTCCCACTCCCTGGTGACTTCTGTCCTCCATTACAGAAGCATCCATTCCCATCCTATTGATACCAGGCTTGACCAGGAGCTTTGGTGAACAGACAACACATGCAGTACTTCAGAGTAGACACTGAAAGAGACTTCAACCATCCCTGCTAGCTTCCTGATCCTTTTCTCTGTCACAAGGATGACATATTCCAAAGAGGGGATGCTCCTTCAGCCTGGATCCCAGAGTGAAAACACATGGAGCAGAAACTCAGCTGCCAACCTGCAGCTGCTGACACATGAGCAAGAGTAAATAAGCGTGAGTAAGCAATAGAAATAAATGTTTGTAAGCCAAGGAGATTTCCCACAGCAAAGTTAACCAGCAATCTTCTCATTCTGCTGATGCAGGATGAAGCTGCAAGCAAGATGTTACGGTGCCAGAAACCAGGGTGACCCACAGGAAGGACAGGATGGGCCATGGATAACTCAGAACCAGGGCAGAGGCACACAGAACCCAAGATCCTACTTACCCTGTCCATAAGGCCCGGGCTGCTGGGCACCATAGGAACTTGGAGGTGGCTGACTATAGGGGCCCCCTGGGGCAGCACCACCATATGGTCCTCCTGGAGTTCCAGAGGGGAGACCCCCAGCATTGGGGTATCCATAGGGCCCTCCACCAGCTGGTGGTCCATAAGGTCCTCCAGGGGCAGGACCTCCATAACCTCCACCAGTGGGTAGCCCACTGCCATACTGCCCTCCACCATGTGGGGGTCCAGGGTAGTAGCTACCCGGAGGGGCTCCGGGTGCCTGTCCTGCAGCTCCTGGGCAGCCCTATGGGAAGAACAAGATATCAGTCAGAATGACGGGCCAGAAACTAGCCACAGTATGGCACTTCACAGCTATAAAGTACTTCCACTGCCATTCTTTCAATTGATTCTATAGGTATGGTGCCCTTGCTCAGATGGGCAACCTGAGGCTTCTAGGAAGTGACAAGTTACCCAAGGTCACACCGCCAATGGTCTGCAGTTAGGGTTGGAATCCGCACTCCTGGCTCTCCTTTCTTGCAGACCAAGGTGCTTTACAAGGGCTGGAATCATGTCTGGTTTGCCACTATCCCCAGCAACCAATGCACAAAGGACGCTCAGTAAATACTTACTGTATGAATAAGTAGGCAAATGAATCAAATGGGATCCTAAGTGTTCACCATGTGGTACCTCCATGCCTATCTGCAGAACTCACAGCACAATGCAGATTCTGCCACACAGCCATGACCCTCATCAGGCACCAGTGATGTAGCCACAGCATGGATACAGCCACAGCATGTCTTCCTTAATCTACACCAGCTCAAGATGCAAGAACATCCTCCTATCCTCACTTGTGACTCTGAGGTAGAGGGAGATGCTATTCCTAAGGCAATATGGCACAAAGGTGAAAAATCCCCGTTCAAGTTCAGGTTCTGTCACTTACTAACTAGACTAATGACTTACCCTAAGCCTCAGGATCTTCTACTGTAAAATGGAAATAATAATATTGCCCAACGCAGGCCGCCATGTGAATGAAATGAGACCAGGCATGTGAAGGGCCATGACACAGGCCTGACACAGAGTAAGCACTTGATACACATTAACTTTAATTTTTTTTTTTTTTTTTAGTTGTAGATAGACACAATGCCTTTACTTACTTATTTTTATGTGGTGCTGAGGATCAAATCCAGTGCCTCACATGTGCTAGGCAAGTGCTCTACCACTGAGCCACAACCCCAGTCCCCGCATTAACTATTAGTGATATCCCCTGTCTACAGAGGAAGAAACTCAAGTTCAGAGAGGTCACCAACACACCAACTGTGTGGAGGAGCTGGGCCCAGAACCTAGGTCTCCTGGTTCAAAGGTGAGGGCATTAGAGCATATGCGGGGACAGTTCACTCTCTTGTCCACTCTGCATGCTTCTAGCCAGGGATTCCTGAGGCTCAGTGTTCCTCTGCATGTCCCTAAGTGGTCAGCACAGGGCCTGGCAGAGCAGAGCCCTAACCTATCTGCAGACCAGTTGAGCTCAAGGGCACAGAGGACAGCTGGCCCAGCTCTGAGGATCTGAGAATGGTACAGGTGCTTTTATGCGTGTGTGGTACTGGGAATTGAACCCAGGGGCACTATACCTGTGAGTCATATCCCCAGTTCTTTATATTTTTATTTTCTATTTTGAGACAGGGTCTTGCCAAGTCGCCAAGGCTGGCCTCAAACTTGTGAGTTGCTGGGATCAGGCATGTGCCACTGTGGCCAGCATGGTACAGGTTCTAGATGTGTTCTAGAGCAACTTGTAGATGCCCCAGTGTCTAAGCACTGAAAATTGGGGCTTTCTCTTTTTACTGTATCTGACAGTTTCTCAGCTACCCTCAAGACTCATACTTCATCTAAAAGGGGCTTGCTTGTCCAAGGGAGGCTTCACAAGGGAGGCAGGAAGCAGGCACTGCCATCTTCCCCGCTCTGCATCATGGGAACTCTTCCCCCTGGAGGCTGCCATGAGTAGTAGCAAGACTCTCACAGCGGAGTCACCATAAACCCAGGTTCAAAACTCTCTTCTCACCAGCTGAGTTCATGACTGTGGGCCAGTGGCCTAATTTCTCTGAATCTGCTTCTTTACAAATAAAATATAATAAGCCTTTCTGCATTGGTTATCCCATGAATTACAAAAAATAAACGTAGCAAAATTCTGTTAGTTTAATTTTTAGCTAAACAATCCTTTGATGACATAAAATAAATAAAATTGATCAAAGAAAGTTACTTTGGCTATAGCCAGGTAGAGTTCCAGAGCCTTGGTCACATGGAACTCCCTGCCTTGCTAGATTCCGAGAGGATTCAGAAGCAGCCTCAGAGTAACTCAAAAGCATCTGAATACCACTAAAGGAAAAAAACAGTTCTTACAATGGTGCCTGATATAAGGCAAATGATCAATAAATAATTCCTGTATTATTATTATATGAATTATTATTATCAGCAAAGTCCTGGGCCAGGCAAGCCCTGCAGGGTTTAAAGGAGAGTGGGACATTCTGAAGGAGCCCATAGTTAACAGACAAGCATGCAGATGCTCCATAACACCTAAAGGACCAACATAAGAAAACAGGTGTTTAACATGGACACATTTGCCAAAGTGCCATGGGATTTCAAAGAGGGTAAAATCAAGGATGGTTTTCCATAGGAAAGTGGCATTTGAGCTGGGATTGAAAGAATGAACAAAGCTGGGTATGGTGGCACACATCTGTAATCCCAGCAACTAGGGAGGCTGAGGCAGGAGGACAGCAAGTTTGAGGCCAGCTAGGGCAACTTTGTAAGACCCTATCTCAAAACTTAAAAAGTAAAAGGGCTGGGAATCTAGCACAGAGGTAGAGCGCCCCCAGGTTCAATCCCCATCAAATCACCAGTACCATTAACAACAACAATGACAAAAATGAACAAGATTCCCAAGGGGGTTGAGAGGTGTGACAGGAGAGGTACCCTGAAGGCCAGTTACATAACCTAACCCTCTTATTGTGCAGATGGGGAGACTAAGGCCATTCTGAGTTGAAGGCACAGGTGGTGCTGAACCACTCCCACCAGCCTGCACCTGAAGACTCCCCACTCCCTTGGCTACACTGCTCCTCCCTTAAGCAATGGGATTCCAGAGTGAGATGGGAAGTGGGGTGGGGACTCTGCAGAGTCTGGGCATACCCAAAGGACAGGCTGGACACCAAGCCAGGAAGTAGCTGCTGCACTATAAGCCTGTAAGCAAAGCCATGAGCTGTACCTCCCCAGGGATATCTGAGGCCCAGCCCTCCCACCTGGGAAACACCCCCAGGACAACAAGCAGGTGCACTCAGGCAGGTCTTCAGATACTACACTCCAGGGACCTGTGTTTCTGGGACAGTCTGAGAGTACCTAAATCCTCTTCTTGCATTTTACATACACAAATACTATTGGCAGAATCTCACCAACGATCCCCCGAGAAGATGTCAGTAGGCCTACTACTCAGATGAAGAAACCGAGGTGCAGAGCTGTTAAATGACGTCATTCAGCAAGCATTTACAGAACAACATCGTACAAGACTCTGTACTTGGCCCGAGAGCACAAAACTAAATGAGAACCTGCCTTTGAGTAGCCCAGATCTAATCAGTGTCAGCAGAAAATTCTACTTAAATGCTACGAAGGAATTTATTTTGTTTGCTGAATGAATACATAAGCAACCTATGAAGGATGCATGAAGTGAGTCAAGGAGGGCTTCTCAGCTGAGGCAGCAGTGATACTGGAGTTGGTCCGTGAAGGATGGCACTTCCCCAAAGGGAAGATGGTGAAGGATGCACCAGACAGAAGGCCGAAGAGAGATAAAGCACAGACTTATACGTAAGCATGCACACTGTGGTCAGGGAACGGGCTGAAGAGCAGAGGTGAGAAGAACCCAGTGTGAACCAAGAAAGGCAGGCCTTTACACACTCCTTGACCAGGCATGTCTCCTCCTGCCCCCTTTGCCACTGGTGCCAAAGAGGAGTTTCTGTCTGTTTAGCATCTCCCCAACCCAACAATAAACTCCCTGAGATAGATACTGGGCCTCATTCACCAAGGTACCCCAGGGTTCAGCAAAGTACCTGACACCTGCAAACCTTCATAAATATTTGAACAAATGAGCCACACTCTGAAGTGTTTGGGCTTTATGCCGAAGAAAACAGCTCCACACACGTGTGTCCAGTAGGGGAGGAACATGAGCAGAGCCTTGTTTAGAGAACCAGCAGCGATGTGGACGTGAGCTAGTGGGGGAGGCAGGGGCCCAGGTACTGGGCAGGCAGGGCCTGAACCAGACAGCAGACTTGGGGATGAGGAGAACAGGATGGATTTTGAGGCTATTTCAGAGATAGACTAGACATGACTTGACAACTAATTAGATTAGGCAAGAGATGGAGGGGGAGTGAGGAGAGGGAAGTGTTCAGAATGACTCAGGTTTCTAGCTTGCACAGATGACGGAGGTAGAGCCACCAACTGAGACACAGCCAGGATGGGAGGAAGTGTGGTTCCCAGGGTCACTGAGTTCTTTATGAAGGTCTGAGTGAGAAATGAAAAGCAGCCCTGACTCCACATTCTTTTATACTACTCTGTGCTGCCAACCCTTTGAGAGTTTTTCCAAATGGATTTAATAATGATAAATATAAGATTGTGAAAGAGGGAAAAAAAGGCAGGAAGAGTTCAGTAACCATGGTTTCTAAAGTATCGCAGAAAAAGCATCTCTTTAGCTAGTTGCAAAATAAGCTACATTTGATATATTAGTGGTCCGGGGGACACAATTATTAAAGCTCTGCTAGGTGCTTGCAGCTCAATCAACTTTCATTGATTTTCAGTTTAAGTACTATCATCCCCATTTCAGAGATGAGAAAATTAAGGCACAGAGTTTAACAATGGGTCCGAGATCATGAAGCTAGAATGGGCAAATTGGGATTTGAAACAACGTCTGCATGAATGGGTGCCTGGCATATTTCTGCACCAGAGACTGTGTGAAATGCCTGTAATCCCAGCAGCTTGGGGGCTGAGCCAGGAGGATTGCAAGTTCAAAGCCAGTCTCAGCAAAAGTGAAGTACTACGCAACTCAGTGAGACCCTGTCTCTAAATAAAATACAAAATAGGGTTGGGGATGTAGCTCAGTGGTAAAGTGCCCCTGGGTTCAATCCCCCAGAATCCAAAAACAACAACAAAATGCCCGTGTCAAATATGATGGCTTTCTACAGTGGAGAGGTTTGGAGGGGAAAGACTGGAGCAGGTGATCTTTCAGAGCCTTCAGGCCCAGAAATCAGGGAGTCTCAGAGGAATCTTGTTCTTTTTTCGTTCCGGCACCTAAGGTCCCGTTTGAAAGCCACATATTGGAAGAAATCCCAAAGACCCTTTAGTCCAGCCTCAGCTGAGTCTCTGCGGCACCCCCGGAATCTCTATTTGCACTCCTGCAAGTACAAAGAGCTCGCCCCCTCCCAAATAACCCACTCAGGAAGTCCTGCATACTTTTTTCTTCTTTTAGCTCCAAAGGCTCATTCTTCTACCTGCAAGACCTTGCGAGGCCCAGAGGTATCAAAAGCTGGTCCATGCTGAGTCCTGATGAGGAAGGAAGGAGGCTGTACTGCAAAGACAGGTCTACTCCCTGAAGCTGCCCGTCAAGTGTCTACTGGAGTGGCTGGAAGCCTCGAATAAGGGGTTGAACAATCACAAAGACATAAGGTACCTGAACTCATTGGCACAGTCTCCTAAAATATTAATAGGACAGACACATGCAAGCAAAGAACAATGAGCCAAGAACTGCCCCAAGACCACCTCTGTGCTTACACTCCAAAATCTTTCTCTGCAGCTGCAGACCTACATATCCAAAGACTTCCTGAGCTTCCTGCCAATCCCATATCTACCTGTGTTCCCATCTCCTGCTATCTTCCTTATGCCACTCAATCACCCAAACTCCAAGCCCTAGTGCCCTCCAGGATACTTCCTCTTCCCTCCCTTCATCACCTCAATGAAACACCAAGTTTCCATCAACTCTACCTCCTGAACACACCTAAAACCAACTTTCACCAGGTCACTGTTCTCTTTAGCCAAGATTACCTCAATGGTTTCAAAACGGCCTCAGTCTCTCCTGTTTCAATTCATTCTCATAGTGCTCCATGGTAAGAGTTACAAAGGATAAATGGGAAAACCTTTCACCAGCTCCCCTGCTGCTCTTAGAATTAATTCACACCCTACCCACAAGGCATACAAGGGAACTGGCCCTTGCTTATCTTTCTGGTCTTATCTTTTGCCTCTTTCCCCCCATCATTACTACTAGACTGATTTTATTTATTTATTTATTGAGATGGGGTCTTGCCATGTTGCCCGGTCTGGTCTTGAACTCCTGGGCTCAGATGGTCCTCTTGCCTCAGCTTTCCAAGTAGCTGAGATTAAAGATGGGTACCATCATGCCCAGCTAGACTGATCTTGAACTTTCCCCCAAATATTGAGCCTACTTGCTTCCTGGTTTTTGTGAAGTTATTTTCTCTACTGAAACACAATTTCTTTCTTTACCTAGCTAACTCCTACTGATGATTCAGGTTTTGGCTTAAGTCAACTCTTTTAAAAAGTTTTCTTGCACCCCTAAACTAAGGTATCCTTCATGCGCTACCCTCCCATTTAATACTTATCACACTGATTCTATAATCACCCTATCTACATACCTCTCCCACTTGCTAAGGACCTGATATGGATTATCACATTTAATCTTTATGGAAATTCTGAGGTAGATACTGGTATGATTCCTTTTGAAAGACAGGGGAACCCAACTTCAGACCTTTGCAACAACCTTCTGTTAAAAAGTGATAGAGCAGAGATTTGAAATCAAATCTCTCTGGCTTCAGAGACCAAGCTCTTAAGCAAAGAAATTCTTTAAGCTGGTTCTCCCACAAGACAGCAAAGTTTACTAGTCCAACATCAGTCCATGCTTGAATACCTTTGGCTGAGAGCAATGGAAAATTACAGAATTGTGACTCCTAGCAATAGGTGGGACCTTGTTGCAAGTGGAAAAGAGGCAGCAGTAACCAAACCTTTGGCTGCCTTGAACCAGTTTTCTTTCTTAGAACAACTGGGACAAGACAGAAGGTAAAGTAAGGTGGGGGAAAAAAACACCATTTCTTCTATTCCAGACCCCTTTCTCTCTGCACTCCTTTTTGACATTCCTCTCCAAGCATAAGCCCAGGCAGCAAGGCACTGTGAAAGTAAATGAAGAAGCAAAAGCTGCCAAGTACCAGCAATGTGCCAAACTCCTTACAGGTTTTGCTGTGTTTCAACCTCATTTCAGTCCTTTATACAGAAATTAGTTCTCCCTTCCTACACATGAAGAAGCTAAGCCTTGGAGCCCTTATATGGTTTGTCCCAGGGCACATAACTATTAAGTGATAAAGTTAGGATTTGAGTCCAGTTCTCTCTGGCCTGTCCCTGCTTCTAGGATGCATTCAAATCATCCCCAAAACTTAGTAACACGCAGATTCCTGGGTAAAAAACAGGTCTGAGGTGGGCCCTAAAAGTGTGTTCTTTCAACAAGCTGCTAGATGTCTCTGATACAGACCCACTGAGAAACAATGTACTATGACAATGTTTTCCCAAAATGTGTTCCTCTGGAATGCTAGCATCACAAAAATGACTGACATAAAACAAAGGAAAGGGGGAGTTTCATGGTCAAATGTGTTTAAGAAATATACATTCTACAAACTGAAACATGTATCCCATTTGTTTACAATAAAAATAAATTTAAAAAAAAAAGAAACACACATTCTATTCGTTTCTGGAAGGTTTACAATGTATGTTAGCAAATTAAGAATTCTAAGCTGCTCTATGATGAATAAATTCATTCAGCTTGACCCAGTGCTTCCCAAACTTTTTGGTCACAGAATTCTCCTATTAACATCTCACAAGACTCAGCAAATGGAATGGAGTTTGGGAAACACTGCTATGATACACTTCCTCCTAAACCCAGCCCATGCAGAGCTCTCTTCTTCCTACCTCTGCTAAGTATGCAATGAAAAGAATTCTAAATCCTAGCCCTGGCATCACCCTCACTTGCTGTGTGTGACTTTTAAGTCACTTAACCTCTCTGGGTTTGTTCCTCAGCTATAAATTGAGGGCGATGATCTCTACATGACACTGGGGCCTTTATGATAGGTGTAATGGAAGTCCAAATGCACTGTAAACTGGACAGGGGTACACTTCCTAGAATGATTCTTGCTACATTTTCTGGCATGCCTGTTGAGTTTTGTAAAATCCCATTTGATCTTGTTTTTCAATTTTTCCTGCATGACATTTATCTCCTAAAGTGCTATGTGATTTTGGACAACTCAGGACTCCTCTCTGGGATTGTTTCCTCCTCTGTAAAACGAGGGGCTGTTTTGAGGGCCTCCCAGGACTGACCTTCTTAGAAATCTAGTAAAAATCAGAACTCTAAAAGGCAACAAGTTACACCTTGCTATGTGCCACATGCTTTAAAAGCATCACCTCATTACTTTTCAAACCTGCTCTACGAGACAGATCGTATTATTTGGCCCTATTTTGGAGGAGGATCCTCTTAACTATCCTATCAACAACACCATGTCACCAAATAAAGAACTTTGGTCACAGAATCACATTATGGTGGTTTGAAATGAATTGGCAAGTAAGGAAGAGTTTGTAGACAGCCCAGGTTCTGTCATTGGCTCTCCTTCCTAAGTATGTGGTGAGTTCAGATAAATTCTGTGTCTCCTCTGGGTTTCACTCTTCCAAAGTGTGAAATGGAGATGATGAGCTACGTCAGTGATCAAACCAGCTCACTTGTGGACCTTGATACCACCACAATTTCTCCTGATTACTCTGAAGCAGTACGTGAGTAGGAAAACCTGTATTTCTTATCCGAAGCCCTAAATGACATCGAAGGAACCCGAGTGCTAAACGTCTTGTCAGCACACAAGACCCCGCCCAGGGCGTCCACGGGCGCCTTGGGAGGTTGTAGAGCCCAGGTCCGGCCCAGACTGGATCTGTGGGGTCCAGCCTGGATCTGTGGGGTCCAAGGTTCCCAAATCATCCCGTGCGCGACGTCAGAAGGGGCGGGACACGACCTCCTGGACGTGTAGTCCTGCGTGACGTGAGCCGGGTGCGACAGACAGTCCTCCCTCGCGCGAGGCCTCGCTGAAGAGAACCTCAGTCGGGGCGGCGCAGACAAAGCCGGGAGAAAGAAGAGTCCAGGGGCCTGGCCTGGGCTGGGCTAGGCCCCTACCTGCGTTCGCGGGTCCCTAGCACACTCACCTGCCCATACGGATAGCTGGCCATGGCGACTCTGACGTCATACGTTGGTAATAGGCGGGGCTTCCTGCCCTCAAAGCCACCCCTCAGTGGGTCTGGGGAAGAACCTGCATCTGAATGGATAGTCAGACTGTCAATCCTCGGAGAAGTTGGCCGACGGAAGTGACGCTCCGAGCGGTGGGCGGGTGCTTATCCACTTAACCAGAACCGCTAAGAGAAGGGTGGAGGGTTCCGGAAGTCTTGGGGGTTGTGCCGGCGCCCTTGTTTCTCCCTTTCCTGACCAGAACTAGGTCCCAGGGCTGACCAAGCCAGGATATTTAGTGAGAAACCTGGGTTGGGTGTTGCTGCGGTGGCCATGTTATAACCTGGCAAATTGGACGCATGATAATGGCGTATTGCTGTCGTCACTCCCAAGTTCCCGCCCTACGAGGGTCCCAACGGTTGCCGTGACTACGGGGAACTAACAGGCCTCCTGGGAAGGGTAGAGGCGAGGGCGGATACTCTTGGCTAGTGTCAAGACGCCGGTACCAGTGCCCTTGAGGTGGCATGGAGATCAGTGGTCTTTGGAGAAAACCTCAAACCGTAAGAGTAGGAAGAAAGGTTATCTGGTACCTCTTCCTAAATGGGGAAACTGAGGTCCGGAAAGGCAGTGACTTTCCCTAGTTCACCGTGAGATCGCGACAGAAGGTGGCCAAGAACTGGGGTCAGGATGCCCAGGTCTCAGCAAGGAAGTCTAAATTGGTTGCCTTGGTGGATCAAATCCTGTTCCTAAGTGATCTCAATGTTATGTACTTTTCTCTTGGAGTTCAGGTCCTACACTTGTTTACGTGCTTATTTGATTGTTTTGTTAACTTTTCCACCAAGACAAGGATTGTGTCTGTTTTTACCTGTCATTATATCTGCAGTGCCCACACTCAGTTTTTTAAATAGACAAATGAATAAATTACGGTTATGAGGTGTCACCTAGTCAGGTCCATCTTATCTAACCATCTATCCAGGTACTTTCCAAAATTACCATGCTGATTGTCTACTTGCCCACTGGACACTTGCAAAATAGGGCAAGTCTTTTCATCCTGGCACTCCAAGCCCTTCCTCACCTTTCTGATCTAAGATCTCACAGTCTATGTTCCACCTCCTACCTACAATTCCACTTTTGAGCACTCTTGTTTTAATGTGAGGATCTTGGTTTTATTAGTGTCTAACGATATGATTTTGGGCAGATGATTTATTCTAGTCTGTTTTCTCAGCTGTCAGAAACAGATATGTAAATTTTAAAATGAGCATCTTGTCCCTGCCCAGACTTAAGATCAGACCACTCCTTTCACCCAGACCGACTGCCCTCCCATCTCCAGCCCTCTATGCCTCAACTCCAATCCCCTCCCACATTCCCCCCAGCTCCAGAGTTAGCAAGACTTGCCAGTCTGCCTTGCACTTGGCACTGTCACTGTGCCATGTTCCAACCTGCCTTGTATAAGAGTTCTCTTTGATGTTTTCCTCAACATTCATTCCTCTCCATCTCAGAAAGTCCACCCAGTCTCTGAAGCCAAAAATCTAGGCTCATTGTTTGTCTGTTTGTTCTCGCACTCCCTGACTCCATTTGCTCTAGTTAAAAAAAAAAAAAACATGAGGGCTGGGGAGATAGCTCAGTTGGTAGAGCACTTGCCTTGCAAGCACAAGGCCCTGGGTTCAATCCCCAGCACTACAAAAAAAGAAAAAAAAAAATGCCACGTTTGCTCTTTTCTCCCTGTTTACACTTTCGCTTCAGTCCGAGACACCATCATCTGTAGCCTGAGTCACTACAACAGCCTCCTGACCAGTGTCCCTGGTTTCACTCTTTCCCCCACACTCCATTTCCATAGGGTATCCAGAGTGATTGTCTTAAGCTCTGAGTCAGATGTTATTCCTTGTCTTAAGCTGCTGAGGGCTTCCCATTACTCTCATAATAAGACCTGAACTCATCCTTATGGCCTTGATGGTCCTACATGACCCAGAACCAGCCTCTTTACTTCCATTGTTGTCTTTCTGGGTTCGCTCCTGCCACGTGGGCCTAGTCACCACCCTGGAACACACTGAGTTCATGCCCATCTCCAGGTCTTTGGTTTAGCCCTTTCCTCCATCTGGAAATTTCTTTTCTTGACTTTCCACTGGTTGGCTCTTCCTGGTCATCCACGTCTCAGTTGAAATATCTCCTTGATACCACATTGAAAGTACTCTGCCTCCCCACACTCATTCCAGATGTCCATCATACCACTTTATCTTATTTTTTCATGCTCGTCACTTGAATTGTCCTCTTTTAAGGTTTGCCTGCATATTGTAAGGTTTACATGTGCATAGTAAGACTGTAATTTTCTTACTCATTTCTCTCTCCAGCACCTAGAATAGGGCTTGGCATGAATTCCATAAGCATTAATGGTTTTATTATCATCCTTATGTATTGAACATACCCCAGGTGTGAGAAATTGTGCCAAGTACCATGTGGTGTTTAATTTTTGACACAGTCTTTTGAGTTAAATACTTTTACCCATTTATAATGCACAGCTGAGGTTCAGAGAGGCTAAGTGACTTCCTTAATATCAAAAGGATACATGGAGCCAGGTGCAGTGTGGCACACGCCTGTAATCCCAGCAATTTGTGAGACTGAAGCAGGAAGATCTGGAGTTAGAGGCCAGCCTCAGCAATTTAGCAAGACTCTAAGTAGCTTAGTGAGACCCTGTCTCAAAATAAAAAATAAAAAAGAACTGGGCATGTGGCTCGGTGGTTGAGCACCCCTGGGTTCAATCCCCAGTAACCCCCCCCCCAAAAAAAAAAAAAAAAAAAGATCTCAGAAAGAAGAAGTTCTGAAATATGGGGCTAAAGATGTAGGGAATATTTTCCCAGAAAGAGAGTAGTGACCTCTGGCCTGCAAACCGAGATAGCCTGATGCATATTCATCTATTCCACGCACAGATTAGCCTACGGAGTTCCTACCACTTGCCAGGCTCTGTTCTAGGTGCTGATTCACCGCCTTTGAGAATTCTTTGCCATTATTCTCTCTGCCAAACAAAAGCCTTAGTAGAACTTTCTGTTGGGGGGCAGGGGCAGCCAAATCTTCTCTCAGGCTGTCAGAAGTCAGCCAAAGCCAACACCCAGGACTGTGCCTCTGAAGACCTGCAGCAGGCCCAGGTGTGTTTATTTTGGAGGGGACTAGATGAAAGAGAGAGCAGGATCTTCCAAGGATTGAAAAACAATCCCCTCATTTCCAAAACCTCAACTACCTGAAGCAGACAGAGGTGGGTGGGGTGTTCCTGTTATTGTTTCAGTTTCAGCCAAAGGGGGAAACTTGGATTTCATCCCTTTTTAGAGCACAGAGTACCTTCCGGAGTTCATGCAAGCCCTGTGGTTGACCCATCCGAGGTGAGGCAGAGCTTGGAAATGGAAGACTGTCCACTGGAAAATATTGCCTCCCCAAGAGATATCATCCCTGTTGCCTCCTAGCGGGGCTCTGTACTCCTGCCTGGCTTACTGAGAAGGAATGCCAACACCCAATTATTATGGAATTAGTTCTTAGTACTCTAACCAGATCCCATTCTGAAACTTAAATTCCAGGTGAATTTTTGTGGATTGGAGAGTGATTTGCAGCTTTCCACAGGACCAAACGAAAAATGAGAACAAAAGACATGGCAGTTTGGTCACATTCCCTTCCATTGTGGGATTGTAAGGAGGGTACATTGATACATTCTATTCCTGAATGATTCAGGACGGCAGCAACCAAGATCTAATCTCGCAAGGGGTTCACAGACCACATGTGAAGGAGTCTAGTTAGATTCTGTTGAATTATGATGACAGAATAAATTATTAGGCAAAGAGAAATATTTAAATTCCAGAAAGCATTGAATTTGGGATATTTCTCTGCAGAATAAATACGCAGCAGCCTTTTCTCTATCTTACAGAAGAGCGTTTCTCAAATTAAGGCCCTCAGTTCATTCTTCACGTTGCCAGCAACAAACTCCCCACTAGGCAAACCAGATTCAACTACCTTTGTGTAGAACCCATCAGTGGCTTCTCCCCTGCGAACACTTGGGAGTACAACCATACTGTTCCCCTCACTCAGCCTGCTGTGCTCAGCCATCTCTGGACCTTGGCGCATGCTGTTCCCTCTGCTTGGACCCATTTCTCTCTGTCTAGACACAGATAGGTTCCCCATGCAAGGCACACCCCTGCCCCATCATCCCCCTTTGTCTTCTGTCCCTGTAGACACCATGGGGGCAGGGAGCATATGTATCTAGTTTGCCTTCAGATCCCCAGAGCCTAGTACATTTCCTGGCATAAAAGAGTCCTGGAAATGGACTCTTCAAGTTAGACTTTGTCAGTCTGAATGATCTTTGGGTTGCCTTAAAAGCCTGGAATAGACTAAGAAATGAAGATGGAAGAATAACAGAAGCTGCCTAAGAGAAACAGAAGGATGTACCCCTCCTCCTTTTCCCTCCAGCTTATCCAGCTCTTGAACTGATGAGCAAGATCCACAGATTTTTTTTTTTTTGCTGACCACAAAAGAAGAGACTATAAAATTCAGCTTCCCATCTGGTTCTTCATGGTCCAAGAAAATACAGCAATTTCAAACTCCAGGGAGACAAGCACTCGAATCATGAAAGCTTAAACCTAGCCTGCCGTAGAGTCCCCAAAGAGTAGCATGAATTTGACTCAGGAAGAAAAGCGAAGGAAACATCATTTACTTTATAAGGATCGATTCCCTGGAGACCCTCAAAGGGGATGAGTTTGATGTTTCCTTATGGCAATTTCCCCCTCTGGCCTTCGGAGCCAACCTGCTTAATTCAACAGCTGGCCCTTGCTTCTCGCTCTTTCTACTCACGCCAACATGCTCCCAATCTTGAGTCCCATCATCCATTCGCTTCACAGACTGGACTGAGAGTGGAGGCTGGCTTTCCAGTGGGAGTGATTTAACATCTGTCCTCATCCACTGTCCAAAACCTGGCTGCTACTTCAATGCAAAGATGATATATTTGCTTTTTAATGTTTTCTGTTAGAACCCGGGTTAACTGAGAATTGCTGGTGAGAGATGAAAAAAGAATCGACTCCTCCTGTATCTAAAAACAGCATACGAGGCACTCAGGCGTGCTTGGGAGTCTGTCTGCCTGATTTCATTCCTCTGGCCATGGGCACACCTCTGTCCCTGACAGGAAAAAAAAAAAAAAAAAAATAGGGCAAAGGTTCTGAAAAGCCATCCATAGGCTGGTCTCCTGGAATTTGGGGCCCAATCAGAGAAGGGAGTGCTCAAATATGTGCAGGCCAACGCTGGAGAGGTTTGACAGCCGGTTTGAGGGCTTCAGGCAGTTTGGATAAACATCTAGACTTTGAGTGCATTTCTGAGCCTGCTCTGTGATCCCTTTGAAGTTTATCCAAGTTGAATAAACCTTCCCCAAATCTGGGGCCAGTAAAAAAGGCTTTCTTTGGAAGTCCCCTGGCCGTGCCCTGTTGCTTTCTCACAGGGCAGCCACAGCCCATCAGGACACACGATCTGAAAAGTAGAGAAGGAAGAAGCTTGAGACAGAATGCTTTCTGTAATGTTCAGTTCACTCTTTTTTTCTTCCTATCCTTTTTACACACGGAGAAGGAGACAGCAGATGGGTCACCAAACCCGCATTGGACTTTGAGGACCACAAGCTTAGATCTGACTGTGGCTTGCCCCTGACCCTTTCTCACTGATCCAACCTGGCTGTCTCTGAAGCCCTAGGCTAAGATGTACAGGAAAAGCACCACACATGTTCGAATAACAAAAGATGCCATTTGCAGTCCGGAAAGTCATTGCCTGCAGCTGGAGAGCTGGTGACAGAGCCATGCATTGGTGCAGGCGGGAGGTTCCATCTCACTTCCCTGAGAAGCAGTCCCTGGTTGCCTAGGCAGGGGCTGGAACCTATCTTCTCTCCAGTTTGCCCAGGTTTTCTAATCACAGAATTACTGGAGCATGGAGAAGAGCCCTGGTGCTTGGGAGGGTTTCCAGTGGATGAACACACCTCAGCACTGGTTGGCATCTCTCAAGATACCAGCTGGATCGACTTTGGGTCACACTTAGGAAGTAAGGAGGGAGGGTAAGGATGAGTGGGGTACCAAACAGTGGTTCCTTTAGGGAAGAAACAGGGAGGGTCCTTTATGAGCTGGAAGTGAGGTCTCCAGACTTGCTTTAGGTTCACTTGTGTGGAAAGGCTGAGCAAATTCCTGACTTGGGGCAAGTGTGCCCCAGAAGATAGATAAGACACAGGCCTGGAGGACCAAAGGGTGAGTCGGAAGCACTGGGAGAGGGAAGCTAAGCTGGGGACATCCTATACAACAGCACCTACAGCTCCTTTGCGAGGAGCCTCTGTGAAGCCTTTGTGGCTCTGGGACCAAATGAGAAAAGGAGGGTGACAGGGAGCTGAAGCTGCAGCACCAGGGGATCCCACTGGAAGTGGGACTGCAGATAGTTTTCTTTCTTTATTGTTAAAAAAATATTAACAGCAATTAACAATAACAACATCAACAACACAGACATTCACAACCTATCACAGAGTCCTGAAAGTTTGGCCGTTTATTCCCAATGGAGTCCTTCATCTCATGGCGGGTGGTGATTTCAGCCAAAAGGTCCCTTCATGTTTTTCATGGGTGGGTACTGCTGCTCCATTGGCATGGCCCCAAAGCAGTCTGCGGGGTTGCAGTGGCCGGCCTTGCCTGGCTGGCCCATGGGACCTGGGGGACCAGGGATGCCTGGAATGCCTTGCTGGCCCATTGGCCCCGTTGCACCCATCTTGCCATAGCCTGGAGGCCCTTGAGGACCTAGGGAGGGAAAAGTCACAGAAAGAAAATCAGGAGACCCAGATCACAAGAAGAAATAACGGTCAGGATAAGTAATATCTACATTTGACGTGTATTTCTCAGGTCACAACCTGTTTCCACAAAGACCTGATCTGATCCTCACATGGATCTAACAAGGACCACCATACCACTGGCTCATTTTATTGAGAGCTTCTGTGACCGTGCACAGGGATGGGAGGTTTTTATGCCGCACAATTCCTTGAGCAGAGAACTATTACCTAATCTTGTAGATGAAGACACAGGCTCAGAGAGGTTGCACTTCAGGTTAAGTAATAGGGTTGGACTTCAGAGCCAGGTCATCAGACTTCGACTATTCTCTTTCAGGCTATATAGCCATATATGCATTTTTTAAAGTGACCCTGAGGACTTTTGTGACCTCTTCAAGATTACACAGCCAGTAAGATGCCAGACCAGACGTGAACTTGGGTTCCCAGAGCCCACCATGTACAGCTTCTCCCACTACATCATGCTAGCTCAGCTTAGAACTCAGGAAGACACTGGGTCTTTCTTTCCACTCCCAGCAGAGTGTCTTAACACAGTGACATTGCTGTCAATGGTGAATGATTGGCCTGCAGACATTTGGAGTTCTGCACACTTTGTTGTTGAAGGAACATTAAGAAATGGGATCTCTGCTGCTCTGGATTCGTGGCCTCAGATGCTGGGTTCTCCTACCTGGAGGACCGGGGAGACCATTTTCTCCTGCAATGCCAATACCAATGTCTCCCTTTTCACCTTTGGTACCAGGCAATCCTGGACAAAAGAAATAAGAAGTCTTATCTCTGAGCAGAAAAATGACAGATTACTTGAAACACACAAATGCCACTTTCACAGTAGACTTCATGGGATGCTCAGGTCAGCCCCCAGAGAGCTGCACATACATGTGGGGAACCAGAGGGCAGAACTACCTCTCATTCCTGGCAAACCCTGTCGTCCTTCTCTGCCAATCTGACCAGGGAGTCCAGGTGATCCTGGAGCCCCTGGCCGGCCCGGGGTACCATCCTTTCCTGGCGGCCCTGGCCGTCCGGGAGCTGCTGCCATCTCCATGGGGAACTGCATCCGGGAGGTGTAGTAAGCCATTCTCTCTGTAAGAAAGGAAAGGGCAGTTCACAGGGTGACCCAGGGACTCCCTGTGACCACAAAGGCCATAGACGTGCCTCCAGTATGGAACAGCCTTTTTCCATAGGACATCAGGACAAGGAACATGGGGATTGGTCCCCGATCTTTGGGGAGCACAGATCTGATTTCAGCATCTCACTTCTGCCCCTCACTGGTTCACTGCTGCCTTCAAAATAAGTTGACTCCTTGCTCCGCATGCAGTCTCCTTCCCAAGCAGGACGCCTGACCCTCCAGGACAGGGAGCACACTTCCCTCAGTCCCCAGTTGGATGAAAAGTTAAAATAAACCACAGCAGCCTTCTTCCAATTGCTGCTCGCCTCTCTGTTCACGGCTCATTCCCTGCAGGTGCATTTGAAATCAATTTTCTCGTTGGCCACCTTGATCAAGTGCGGACTGGGAGGGCAGGAGGGCATGTTTTTATCTTTGAACAGAGCAGGTGACAAGGAAGGTCTGATGGATAATTGAACATATGCTTGTCACCCGCTGGCCTATAAGTGTGTGGGGGACAGGCGGGGAGGACATTGAAGCTTTAAGGAAAAGGAGGCCAGGGCTGGGTGGAGAAGTAGCTGGGAAGGGCAAGTGGCACCCACTGCCACCCAGCCAGCTGCCACTTACCATCAAACATTTTAATGATCTCCTGTCTGATGAACCTCTTGATTTCATCATAATTCACCATGTCTCCCTGAGGGAAGAGAAGAAAACCTGCCTCAATTTTACACTCTCCCCTAGGAGCAGCCTTTATGGAAATAAAGGAGGGTAAAGGTCCGGGATCCTCCTACAGATTTTAAATCCAAAGTCCTGCCTGCCCTGAGATGACACAAAGCACTCTGTGCTGAGCATAGTTGGCTGGGGAGAGGGCCTGTAACCCCCACCCTCCCCATGCAGTTAAGATCCACCTTTACAGGAGGCATGCTTTTTCCTGAAGAAAGTCAGCAAGAGCTTCTAAAATGGCCCATGCTCCATCCCACATGCCTGCTCTGTGGGACAGTGCCCATGGCTGCCAGCCTCTCCTTACCATGGAGCCAGGTACACCAGGCAATCCAGGGCTTCCTGCAGGACCTGGAGACCCAGGGTGGCCTCTCTCTCCTGCAGGACCTGGTGGCCCAACAGGCCCCATAGAGCCACTCTTGCCAGGTCCGCCAGGCATGCCAGATCTTCCCTTCTCTCCTGCCTGGCCCTTCTGGCCTGCAGGTCCTGGATCACCCTACGAGAGGAAGTCACAGCACAGTCCAGCGTCACCAAGCACCATTAAGACTGTGTCACTATGTCCCAGCACTCTACCTCCTCTTCTCCATGTTCCCACCATGTCTCCAGTATCTCCCCCTGGATTGTGGCCTCAGTGCCACAGGTCACTCTGCCTCACTGTCACGAAAGCAGTCCTTCTAGAAGTCAGTCCTCATGGTGTTACTCCCTGCTCAGACGTCCTGATGGCTCCCAACTGCCATCAGCATAAAGGCCCCACTTCCCTGCCAGGCATTCAGGGTCATTCATGACATGGTCCTGGTCACACCTTCCTCAGTCTCACCTCCCTGCCCTCCAGGTCCAGCCAGCCCTCACTGGTTGTAATTCCCTGGTTCTACCATATATCTAAGTCCTTCCTGTCTAGACATGCTCCCTCATCTTTACCCAGGGCACTCCACCTCCCTGGCTGAAATACTCCTGCCCTTTACACAGTCTCTCTCAGCCCCGAATCCCACAGTGCTGTGTCCGATCTTCTATAAAACTTGCCCTACTCTAGCATCAGTGTGGCTGGACTACAGGTAGCATCATTGTTCAGGGACCTCTTTTTATTCCAGGCCAGGAAAGGGGTCCTGGAATGTGGGTGAGGGCAATGCTGTGGATCGAACAGAGATTTCCATCCCCAGCCACAGCTAAGAACTCTGGAATGGCCCCGAGTGAGGCATGCTCAGAGGTACGGCTGTTCCAAGTTGTGCCCACCAGCCTTCCCATGTCCCTTCTGTAGCTAACATGTAGCTGAGAGCTGGGTGAGTTGACACGTGAGCAATTCCTCACAACCCAGCCAGTGCCCACTCACCTTTGGACCAGGGGGTCCATAGAGTCCCTGTTTTCCAGGGGGTCCCTAGAAGAAACCAAAAGTCAGGGGTCAAGTCTATTCAGCATCTCTGAGACCTCTGGGGAGGTCGGTGCAGTGAAAAGATCATCTTCATTGGCTCAGGCCCCAGGCTGTATCTAGCAGGCTCTGTGTAAGACGAGATGATGGCCTCTCTGCCAACAGAGGGGCTGACAGCTGGAAGGGAGAATGATGTCCCCTGGGGCATGGCCTTTTTGATCCTGTTAGCTGGGTCCCTCATCACAGATGAAAAGAAATAAAGAGAAATCAGAATGAGAGGACCAGTCTGAATCAGCGGAGGGCCTTGTCTGATCAGGCGCCCAGGGAACGTTGTTATCATTCTGTCTCTTTTTGACCAGCTACAGGGTTAAAAAAAAAATGTATAAAACAAGACTCACTGCCATCCTTGTCCTTGTCCCCTAGTCTCTAGTTCCTCTCACCCTGAGCAACAAGAATTCCCAGTTTCCTGAATCCACAGGGGACTGTTTCAGGACCCCCCCCCCCCCCATGGGCACCAAATCTGTGGAAACTCAAGTCTCTTGTATACGATAGTGTAGTATTTGCACCAAACCTATGCACATCCTCCTGTGTAGTTAAAATCATCTCTAGATTACTTATAATACTAAGACAATGTAAATGCTGTGTGAACAGTTGGGATACCGTAATGTTCAGGGGATAATGACAAGGGGAAAATCTATATATGTGCAGTCCATTTTTTTTTTTTTCTGAATATTTCAATCTGCAGTGAGTTGAATCCACAGATGTGGAACTTGCAGGTGTGGAATCTGCTAGAGACGGTTTGCACACGCATGCAGTGTTTACTGAATGAATAAGGAGGGACCAGGGCAAGCTGAGAACTAAGAAAACCAAGCAGCATTCCCAAGGGTAAAGGAGCCAGCTTAACAGTACCTCTTTTCCGGCTGCACCGTCCGTACCAGGTTCACCCTGGGAAATAGAGAGCAATGGAGCTGTGATGAGCTGTGACCCAGTTTGGCCCCACACACCTCACCTTGCCCACCAGGCACACCCGGCCCCCACCCTCTGACACCCCACACGCCGCCAGCCTGGTCTGGGAGCCCACACTGATGGCTTCCAGCTGCCTCCTTGACTGAATTCTGCATGGGAAGAACAGACTGTGCCACTTCGCTTGGGATCCCAGCACCTTGCACACTCCCTGGCTCTGAGTGCGTGTTAAATGTCTGCTGTAGGAACACTTGAACTGGGAGCCTCTGTCCTCAGTGAGATTTGCCAGGATGCGCCTGAGCCAGCTTCCTCCCCACGAAAGGAGAGGCTGCCCACACCCTGCCTATCCGCCTGCTTGGAGGGCCTCTGGAGAGGAAGAATCTGTGATAGCCCAGCAAGTAGCAGAGTCACCCAGGGGGTCTGGGGGCTCCTAAGGGAAGGACCTGCCCAGGCTCCTTGGCAGGAATCAGAATGAGCAGCCGTGGCCACCTAGGTTCTCCTGTCACTTGGAATGATGGACCCCCTCTATACCAACTGGGGTCATCCACCCCATCCCAAGCCACCAGTCCCAGAGTCACTGCTACTGTGCCCTAGAGCATAGCCCACATGGTGGAAAGGACCTTGGTGGGGCCTAGGAGACCTGGGCCCCTGTCTCATCTCTCTTGGGAGGCTTTTCATCCCAGAGACTAGCAATCAGTTCCACCTGATGTGGCTCACCTGTCTGAATATTGTGAAAGAGGTAGTTTTGCACACTGGTTAAGGACTCAAGTTCTGGAATCAAGCACGTTAGGGATCAAGTCACAGCTCTTCCACTGACTCTGAGCAACCTGCTTAGCCTGGCTGAGCCTTGGCTTCCTCATCCGTAACACAGGGCCAACCAGATCTACTAAGTGGGACTGCAGATTAAGACAAAATGTGCATCGAGCACCGAGCTCACCATTCAGCACATGGTCAGTGACCAATATAGCATCACTCAGTGCTAAACATGAGCTAGAGCATGTTGTGGTTTCTGAGGAGCTCAGAAAGTTACAGTAATAGCACTGCACTTCTGGTTCCTGACATTTTCAAAGACTTTCCGTGGTTACTGGCAAGCATCCCTGGGGTGGGTGGGGGCAGGGGCAGAACAGGGACTGAGTCTCCTCTGATCCCTCACTGAAGGATCTGGATGAGGTTGGTGGTACATCAACAGAGGCAGTGACCTGTGTGCTCCTGGCCCAGCGTTGGCTGGCAGAGTTTGTCATTCCCAGTGTGCAGTTACCTCAGGCATGGGCTCCATGCTGCAATCCTGCTATGCTAACGCTTCCCCTCCCCTGGAGACCCCAGGTGTGCAGAGCTGAGCCCAACTGGCAACGCCAGCTGACCCTTTCCTCTGGACTATGCTATACAATAAGGGGTCTTACCGGAGGACCAGGGTGTCCAGGTGGGCCAGGCTGACCTGGGAGGCCCACCAGGCCCCTTTCTCCAGTGGCTCCCCGGTCTCCTTTCAAGCCCTAGAGAACAGGAAGAAGAATGGTGGGTAGGGGTAGAAGTGAACCCCACCAAGCCAGAGGCAGACACCCTGTCATGTACCAGGGACCATGTCCCCACTTCCCAGGCCCCACATGAGGAGGTGGTGCTGCCTGAATTTGCAGCAGGGCCCTGGGATGGCCTCCAGCCTGGGATGTCCTCATCCCATCCCAGAGAGGGGAGCTTCAGGGTAGGTAAGGCTGGTGGCAGAAGCAGGGATGGAGACAAACTGTTTTCCATTGCTCTGGATGCCTCCAGAAGGAACCCACAGCAGAGCAGGGCAGCAGGGAGGAAGGGACAACGGGAAGTGTCACTCACCACTGCAGAGATCCCAGCTGGACCTGGCTGGCCTGGAGGCCCTGGAGGCCCCTAAAGAGAGATGAGTCAGTGGGACGGAAAGAGGCTCTAATGATGAGGGCAGAGGGCTGAGAGCAGGAGCAGGCCCTGAACCGCACCAGTTCCAGGCCCTTCCTGAAACCCTTCCTTCCCTCCTGGCCTAGCACTTGAACTTCTGACAGACGATCTGTACCCAGAGCTAGGCCTGGGGTTCCTGAGCACACAAGAGCTGAGCACACAGCTAATGCCCACTGAGTGGCACACCTGGGAGCCATAGCCAGAGGACAAGGGCAAAGGCCTGAGAGAACGAACTCCTGGCCAGGAGTTTTCTGAGACCCCTGCCTCCCTAAGGTCAGGCCCACTTCCTGCTATTCTAAGGAGGAGGGAAGACCAGGAGCTGTGGGTCTGTTAGCAGGGGGCGAAGGGTGGGGGCTCAACCTCAACCCAACATGCACACAGAGCAGCTCAGTAGCCAGGACGCAAGCCCAGTCTCCTAGTACTCTCTAACCCCCAGGAATGCTTCCTTCTGCTGGGCTGTCCCATCTCTGATGGCCCACATCCTTGTCTCTGAGGCACAGCTCAAATGTCACCCCCCAGAGAAGACTGGCACCTTCTCTGAATCCCACGGCACTCTGTTCTCTCTCAGATCACCTTCCTCCACACTCCCAGATGGAAAGTTCCAGAAGCCATGGCCTCTATTCCACTCATCTAAGACTCCTGGTATAGAAATGTCCAGCACTGGAATTGTCATGCAGTAAGGGATCTGGGCTGCACATACAGGGGCAGGAAAAGGAGCCCTGTACCTCCCACCGCTGTCCCCAGTCCCCTGAGTCTCCACTGGGGCCACAATACAGAGTCCTTTCATCTGTAATGTGAGGAAGAACTGGTCCAGATCTAAGGTCCCCAGTGGAGGGCTTCTGGACCCTTTCAGGTACATTAAAATATCGATGGGGACTTGAGAGTTCGTTTTTTTCAGTCATGAACTATTTTTAACGTTTCCAAAGCCTCCTGGAAATTATGCATCCAGCACAATAGGACTGCAATAAACGCCAGTGTATTCGCTTTCTCTGGAGCCCTATCAGCTTGGTGCCATCACACTGATCAAAGGCACCAATTGGCAGCCGTCTGGGCTACTGATGAGTAAAGTGGATGGGAAATTCATTATTGCTTCATGAACGTCCTCTCCAAGTCTCCCCATCTCAGTAAACACACCACCTACTTACCTCACCCAGGCCAAACATAGGAATTGTCCTTAATTGCTCTTTCTACCACTCCACCCAGCTCCTGCCCCAGACCTGCACCTCCAAGCACATCCTAGATCCCATCCTGAGACCCCTCTCCACTACAGCCACCCTTCCACCACTTCTTTCCCACGCTCCTGACTGCACCTCCGGGGGCCTCCGGTATCACATGACATCCTCTCAAAGCTCAGCTCTGACCCCACTCGCCCCCATGCAGACCTCCTCAGGGTTCCTCGGACACATCAAGCTTCTTGCCGCTTTGGCCCTGTGCATCCACAGACCCCTCTGCCTTGGGCTCTTCCCCAGGACTGCTCGTAGCTGACTCCTCCTTTGATTCAGGGCTCAGTTTGAATGTCACTCCTCCAAAGCCGGCTCCCGGCCCTCTCTGTAACATCACCTCTCTGCCTGATGCTTTTGCACTAGCCTGGTGCCTGCCTGAAAGCACCATGAGCTCAGGGGAGCCGTCTGCCTTGCTCACTGCTGTCACCCCAATGCTTGGAACAGTGCCTGGCAGGGAGCAGGTGCTTGATAATTATTTGTTGACTAACTGAATGCCCTTTGTGATAAGTGAGCGTGGATGTGCCCAGAAACCAGGAGGTGGAGAGCTTGGGAACCACTGAGTCGGGTGAGCCTGAAGCCCCCCCATAGCTCCGTATGTTTAGGGATGCTCCCTTTCAGGCCATCGGTGGCTTACCCACCAAATACTCTTAGAGGCAGAGACGAAAACAGTTTAACTCACAATGTGGCCAGGAGGGCCAGGTCGTCCCTGGGGTCCCATGGCACCAGGTTCACCCTGCAGGAGCCAGAGAAAAAAGATGGTACAGACACGGATTTCCTGGCACACCTGTGGCTACTAGGTGGGAGAGGGGTGAGCAGGGCAGGTGGGAATGCCAGTGGCCGGAGGAGCATGCTTTCCTTTTAGGTGAGTGGCCCAGCCATTTCCTGGGAGGGGGCCAGTTACGACCCTTGAGAGGGAGAAGGGGAGATCTATGCAGTGTTGGGTGAAACTGCCCCAGAAGGCCAAGGGAGAAGGCAGCCGCGTTGGGCTGGAAGCAGCTGCATCCAGATTGAGAGCCCGCGTGGATCAGCTGTGAGCGCAGGGCCCACCTTACCTCTGCGCCAGGCCGGCCACTGCTACCAGGGGGGCCTGGTTGGCCACAGTCACCCTAGAAGAGAGAGGGGTAGCCAGAGCTTGGGAACCCCACCCCAAATGAACCCCAAATCAAAGGCACCCTGCCACCTCCCCTAGCTCCAGCTAGAGGCCCTCTGGTACCCTCAGACCAGAAGGTGGCAAAGCCCTGACACAGCCTGCTAGGCCGGATGGCCCCAGGAGGCTCAGAAGCTGGGGTCACATCTCTGCCAGGGATTCCATGGCACCTCCACCCAGGCAGGGCTGCCGCGCTGGCCTGGAGCAGGCCTGAAGAGAGCAGAGAAGACTTGCTCTCCAGAAGTCACCCTTACCTTGGGTCCTGGGAGGCCAGGGTGTCCAGTTTTCCCCTTGAAACCCTGGAAGAAAAAGCAGAGAGCTATTGCGTCCCTCACCTCAGCCAGGGGCTTTGCCCGGAGCCTCCTCCCTCGGGTTAAACAAGTGGAACCAATCCAGCCATAACGTGGTGCAGAGGATCCGGAAGATGGGAGCTGCCCAACCACCCAGGCTGAGGCCGCAGCTGCTCAGCTCCTTCCTGCGGTTCAACTTACCGGGGGTCCCATGAGTCCAGGGGGGCCAGCGGGACCAGGGTCTCCCTAGGGAAAGAGACCAGAGCATTGAGGCGGGGGTTTTGCCTAGCTTGTAGCCAACTCATTCACCATTGCCGTCCCTTCCCCGGCCACCCCAGGATGGTGGCAGTGTCATGTGGGGCAGAGAAGGAATCTGAGCCTCACTCAGCCTCTCACTGGCTGTGGACCCTGAGTGAATCCCAGACCTCTCTAGGCCTTAGTTTTTCTTCTGTCGGGTTTAGAAGGGGGGCGATCATGCTGCTCTGTCCTTTGCCATGGTCCTATCCTCTTCAGTCGCCCCAGTAAAACTCCACCCAAGCAGACGGGGCTTGCTCAAGGCCTTCCACGTCCGCGCGGGGATGCTCTCTGAAAGCCAGCCTAGTTTCTTTAGTTGTCTGAGTTTCTGGGTATAAATGTCACTGTCCTGCCTTTGGCCAGTCCCAGCTTGTCTTGCCTGGTTAAGGCCACTAGGAGAACCGAGAAACCAGGGGCTCAGGTGCCACAAGGGAGGGTGTAACAGGAGAGACCCAGGGAGAGTGGACATCCCCTGACGAAGGGGAGGGCCACTACAGCTCCCTTCACCAGGGAGCTTTGGCTCTTTAATAAGGAGAGGAAGGGGTGCCTGCCCACCCGGCTGCCATCTCACCCTCAAGCCAGGCTTGCCATCCTTCCCGTCTAGACCGTCCAGGCCGGCGGGGCCCTAGAGACAGGAAAGAGGCAATTCTGCAGGCTGTGTCAGCACCCTAGGGAGGGGGATGGGACCCAGACCAGACTCTCTCTGCCCTCACCCCACTCCCACCCGCTACCACACGCACGCATGCGTCCATGCCTCCCCTCCAGGCTGAGGACACACACTTACCTGAATCCCAGGGGGTCCTGGTGGCCCAGGGGAACCAGGCAAGCCTGCCGGGCCGCGAACCCCTTCACTGCCCTGGAAAGCAGCACCCCGACAGTCAGCAGGGCCTGGCGCCATTGATGGATACTAGGCCCAGGGTTCAGGGACCTCATTCTGTTTTGACCTAACTGATATATTCCACACCCAGGAGAAAGATGAAGATTTGGAAGTGGTCACACACCTACTGACCAGGGTCTCAGCCTGTGTGACAGCAGGGCAGGAGAGGAGCCAGGGGGAGTCACAGCCTGATTGAAGGGTCCTGAACGCCACGCTAAACCTCATCAAATAGACAAGTGCCTTTCAGACCGTACTTCTCAGAGCCCTGGGGTGGGGAGGCCCTGGGGTGAGGGACCTGGAAGCTGGGGAATGAAGTGGGGACCCAGAGGGTGGGACCCAGGCCCCTGTCCTTGTTGTAGCCACAGAAGCTTCGATCTTATCTGTCTTATGGGCCGAGGTTCAAGATGAGCTTCTGTGTGGAAAAAGGCTCAGAGACTACAAAATAACGTCTCAGAACTCACTAGAGGCACTGGGGAGCCATTGATGGTTCCGAGCAGGGAAGTGATGGGAACAGATGTGTGAACTGGAATGTTTACAGAGGAAAGAGGGTGGCGAGAGGCTTAGAGGGAAGGGCTGCTGCCTTCCCCAGTGGGGAGACGGGGGCTGTCTTGGGGTAGTTGGGGTGGCTGTCGGGGTTGCCCAGCAGAAGAGGGAAAAGCTGGGGGGGGGGGGGGCGCATTGCAATGCCACCAGCCACCAGAAGGGGTCAGCACAGCCCAAGTCAATGGCAGACCCCACTGGGAGTTGAGATGGAGATCCACAAGCCAGAGTTTGGGATTCTCTGCGGTGATCAGCCTGGGCAGGGGCTGCCACCTGGGTCCTCCACAGAGAAGGGAGATGAAGGGAGCTGGCCACCTCCACTCCCCCAACCTTGACTGACGGTCACTGGTTCGGGGAGGCGGGAGGGGCTCAGGGCCTCTCCTGAGCCAGGAGAGTCTCAGTGCTGTTGCTAACGTCCTATGTGCCCTGGGCTGCCCCTCGCTGTTGGGCAAGTGAGAGGTGGATTTTGTGGTTTCAAAGGAAAGAGGTTCCTGAAGCCACAGGTCTCCCGCCCTCCCTCTGGGCCCAGCCCCCACCCAAGCTCAGCAGTCAATCTTGGGGCCTCTTACAGCACCTGCCCAGCACATCACATCATGGGAGCCCAGAGGGTGGGTGACACAGGGATGTCAACCCCAACCACAGCAAAAAGCTCATCGGGCCAAACCAAGAGGCAGCCAGTGTGAGGGTCCCCAGGTCCCCAGGCTGCTGCCCCATCCCACACTGATCAACAGACCACAGGCTACTTCTGCCCTCTCCGGGCCCCTGGGGACAACCTTAGCACTGCTTCCGGAGGGAGGCCCACGCCTCCTCCAGGCTGGTGTCCTCCCTCGGGGCTTTCTGATCTCAGATGTGCTTCCCCCTCCGAGGAAAAGCAGCTCTACCACACCCCTCTGCCTCCTCCCACTTCCACCAGCCTTTCCCCTCTCGCAGCAGATGGGAGCCAGGGTTGCTCAGAGGCCAGGGGGTATGCTGGGCCCAGGGGCATCCAAGGACCATTGGCCTGCACAGCCTCTGTCCTGTCCAGCAATCGCCAGCTCTGATGCCATGACTTTGTTTCCGGGGCCTGATGTGCAGGGTGGGATGGGGGCATGGAGGTTACAGGGCTCAGATCCATGACTGGCCACCCTGGGGTCCTGCTTACCTTCTCTGCTTGGGGGCCAGGTGGGCCAGGTGCTCCAACTTTGCCTGGGAATCCAGGGGGACCCTGTGTTAACAAAGAAGCAGGCAGGGGTGGAAGTGGGGATGCAGGGGGTAGCACCCCTTCCTTCTTCCTCCTTTTCATGCACATCTTAGTGTTGTTAAGGGGTGGATTTTCACTTCCTAGAAACACCATCCAGCACACTTTACTGCCTGGCCCTCTGGGCCCACCCAGGAGGCCCCATCTCCAGGTCTTGCTTCCTGGAACCAGGCCTGGCCACCCAGGCTGTTCCTCCCTGCCTCTTCCCTCCCCTCCCCGGCCCTGCCCCTCCTGAGACCACGTCAGACAGAGCAGTTCTGTGTCTTCACTCACCGGAGGGCCGGGAAAGCCTGGCTGGCCTTGAAATCCCTAGAAGAAGCAAGGGACAGTCTGCTGTGTCACTCCTCTCTGCCTGGCTGCCCAGGTGGAAAGAGTGACAGGGTGAGGCAGCCTCAAGCCCAGGAGGCTCTGGGAGGACGGTCAGCTTCCCTGCGCCTGCCAGGACCCAGTCCTCACTCACCTGGTCGCCCTTTTCACCTGAGTTCCCTTGGGGTCCTCGCTCTCCTCGGGGACCCTGTCACCACAGAGAAAAATGAAGTTGGGGTCCTGTCCTCAGACCCCAGGGTAGGCCAGGCAGGGTCCCGTGTCCACATCTCCCGGCCCTCTCCCTCACTCACAGCTGGGCCTGCGGGGCCTGGGAGGCCTTCTGTCCCTGGAGGGCCCTGGAAACAGGAAGAAGCAAATCACTCTGGGGCCATGAGGATGGGCTGGGGGCTGGGCTGGGGGCTGGACTGGGCATGTGGCGCGAGGCTGACGGAGCAGCAGGACTCCTCCGCCTGGTCTCTTCAGGCTCCCCTCTTGGGTGACCTGGGGTACCCGACTCTTAACTAGTCCTGCCACTCCTGGCTCCCCCCGATCCGGTCAGCAAATGGCTACCACCTTCTCTTCCGCCAGCACTGCTCTGATTAAGTCACTCTCTTGCTCAAAAACCTTCCACGGCTCCCCTCTGCCAACCGATTGAGGTGCACAATTTCCACCAATGCTGGGTTTCGAGGCATCCTGCAATCCTGCGCCACCACCCTCTCCCGCCCGCTTCTGTCCCCCCTTCTTCCACCCCGCACGGTCACGTCGCTGTTCCCAAGCTCTATCCACTCATACCTGGACCTCGGTACTGCTACCCCTCTGCCTGGAATGACCACCAATCCCCACTCCTTCTAGCTCTCCTGAAACCCTGTGGAATCAGTAGATGGCTCCAGGCTGTTCCTACAGTGCCCCACCCATGGCCTCTCCCCCTGGGATTCCCCAGCACAGACAAGCATGTGACTCCCCCCTCCCTCCAGTCGGATCCCTGTCAGCTCAAATGCCCCTGCTCTGTGAGGACTCCCTGGCCCGTCCCTGTCTCCGCACACCCTGCACACTCTTCCAGCCCCTCCCTGCTCTGTGGGCTCAGAGGGTCTCATCTCTGGTTGCTTTCCTGTCTGTACATGGCGGTTGCCTGCTTGCTCACCACCTAGCCTCAGAAGAGAGCCTGGCACCCAGCAGGCCCACAAGACATTTGTTATTGAATAAAAGTGTGACTGAGTGTGTTGAATCCTCTGAGGTCTCACTGAAATTTGTGAGGGGGAGAGGTAAGACCCCAGTCCCCGTGGGGCTGATCCCAGATCTGAGCTCTGTCACCAGATGGACTTGGGACCCAGCCCAGGCTCCGCCACTAACTCACTAACTGGCTGCAGGACCCTGGGTGAGTCATGACGTTTGTGAGCCTGTCCTCATGTGATAGCAGCCCCCTGGCTCCTGTGCTCAGCGTGGGGCCTCTGTGAAAGGTGGCTGTGCTGGGGACAGAGACTCGGGCCCTGGCGCTCTCTCAGGCTGGCCCTGGCCAGCTTGCCTTGGCAGGA
Source organism: Sciurus vulgaris (assembly GCF_902686455.1). Lineage (NCBI taxonomy): Eukaryota > Metazoa > Chordata > Mammalia > Rodentia > Sciuridae > Sciurus > Sciurus vulgaris. The sequence goes on from NC_136461.1 coordinate 22,771,365, forward strand.
GCAGGGGGGAGGGAGGAATTCTCTGCCAGCTGACTCGGTCCTCCCGCAGCCTGGCTGCTTGAAACCTGCTGGGATTCTCCTCACAGCCTCCGCCTCCGCAGCCACCAGCCGGCGCTGAGACGCAGCTGGAGCCATTTGGGGGCAGGGGCAGCAGGGGTCATGGGCTCCTCCTCACAGGCTGCTAGGAAAATCTCCAGCCGAGGTGGTGGCCTGGCGGAGCTGGCTCCTTTGAAGCCCTTCCTCCGCCCCCGCGGGGGCCGCTACTCACCGACTCGCCCTTCTCTCCGGCAGGCCCCGCGTAGCCGCGCTCCCCCTTGATGCCCTGACGGTCGCAGAGAAAGAGCAGAATTAGCACTAATATGAGGGGTGGAGACTGCGGCAGGCACCCAGACTGGCACTTGGAGGTCAAGGGCGTCAAGGGAGATGGCAGGGGAGGGGAGGTGCGGGCCTCCCACCTGCCACTGTGGCCCTGGGTGGGAACAGGAGCACACCGCAGGCTCCTAAGAGGCGGTGGCACCTCCCAGCTGTCTCCCCAGCTCTCCCAACCCCCGGAGGAGGACCTCAGTTCTTGCTGAGTCTGGGACTCACAGAGACTGGCCCCAAGGCAGAGTGGCGGGGACAGGCCATGCTTCCAAGGGGCTGCAGTCGGGCGTGCAAGGGACCACACCACTGGCCTGGTAGAGGCCACGGCTGAAATGCTCCAAAAGCAGGAGCCTGCTACGGGAAGCCAGGGGGTCCTGCTCTGATTACCAGCCCGGCCTCCCGCGCCCTCAGAGATAGGGCCCTTACTCACTGGCAGTCCCGGGGGGCCTATGGCTCCTGGGTAGCCAGGTTGTCCTGGAGGACCCTGCAAAAAAAAAGACAGACGCAATGAACAAGTTGCCCCCAATTTCTCTTGAGCAAAAAGGTGGCCTAAGCCGGAACATCTGGAGCCTCCGCCCAGCAGGTGATACCCAACCCAGGACAGTTCCCACCTCAGCCTTTCCCCCAAGCCCCAGGTTCTTTTGGACATAACCATCACCACAGACCTGGCCATGACAAGCCCAGGCTGACCAGAACCTGGGAACTGAGCCAGAGAAGGCCCAGAATGGGACAGGGAGTGCCAGGGTGTGGGGGCAGGGACATGCTGAAAGCTGCAGGCCAAGGGACGGAGAAGAGCCCCAGGGATGTGGAGAGGGCAGGACAGAGCTGTGCGCCTCACAGGGGTCAAGGCACATGGAGATCAGATCTCAAGGGGTGCCAAGACCCCACGCTGAAGGGCTCAGGGCTTCTATCACCCAGCTTCCGCTCAGCGGCCATTGCTCAGGACCCAACCTATCTTCCAGGGCTCCTTGTCCTCCCAGCTCCTGCCGCCTCTTCTTACCGGTTCACCTTTGTCTCCTGTCAAGCCCCTGAGGCCTCGCTCTCCTTGAAGGCCCTTGGAGAGAAAGTTCATGAGAAACTGCAGAGGAGGGCAGTCCCCGCCCAGGCCCTGCCAACCCCTGCCCAGCAAAGGTGGAGGTCGCTCTGGCTTGCGGTGCCCCAGGCAAGGTGATCGCAGAGTCTATGCTCCAGAAGGTTGGCTCTCAAATCCCTACATGTGGGTGCCTTTCAGGAGCATGCCCCCAAGACAGCTGGCTCTAGAGAAATGCCCCTCAAGTGTGTGATTCCCAGATGGCACCTCTCACGTCAGTGTCACCTGTGTGTCCTACCATGGTAGCTAGCTGGGGCATACCTTTAAAAGGGTGACAAATCAGATACAACCTCCTTCTGAGGGGTACCTGTCAGCAGAGGTGCACCCAGAACAATGCTCCCCACAAAGCCTACCAGACACTTACCTGTCTGCGTCCCCACCCAAGCCCCAAATCACCTCCTTTTAGGGACATAGGGGAGAGGCACAGAGGGCTCCCTCCAGAGTGATCCCTGTCACTCAGCAACGTGGAAGGGATGTCACTTTCCATCCAAGGCAGCGCCCCACCCCTCACTCCTCACCCTGGCCTTCGTAGACTGGCCACGCCCTCAAGAGCACCTTTGCTCTCCCTTCTCCCTCGACCCCTCCAGCAACGGCGCCCAAACTTTTCCACAACACAAGACAGATGGCTAGACAGACAGATGGCCCCTTCACCCAAGCAAGCAGAAACAGACAAGGCCCGGCCAGAGATGAGGACGTGAGGACAGATGGAACTGCAACAAGGGGGGGCCCTGCTCCCGAGCCTCCATCACCAGGCCGGGGAGGAGAGGAACACGACTCTGACAAACAGGAGGTTAGCTTCCGTGACCCGGGAGGGAGCAACAGTGAGGATGGGGGTGACTTAAACACACCTGTGACGATGACGAAGGCAGAGCAATTAACGACACCTGGCAGAAGGAGCGGGCCAGGGTGCCGGGCAAGAGGGGCAGAGCCCCACGACACCCAGAAACCCAACGGTTGGTATCACATGCCCGGCCTTCAAGCAAACTGGGGCTGGAGCCAAGGAAGAGGAGGAGAGGAAGCTGAGGGTTTCCTCCCGCAGGAGGGAAGTGCAGGCAGGGCTGCCTTCGAATCCCTGGGGGGCCTCTGGACAGCCCTGCCAAGCAGCAGGGCAGCCAACCTGTGCCAGCCTGCAATGTGAAGCCCTAAAGCTTTGGCATCTCTGCCGGGCTCAGAGCCAGGTGCCTGGCAGGGCCCCAAGAACTACTTTCAGCAAATCTTCAGTGCACGCGGCAGGTGGCGAGAGGCGGGAGGCAGGAGCGAGGAGGGCAGGATGAAGGGCTCCTGGAGGCACCGGCTTCACGTAAGAAGCTAGGAGAGCTCAGAGGACGCAGCGTGGCAGGAGGGGAGGGAAGGAAAATAGGAGGAAGGGAAAGTGAGAAGATGGGAGAAGAAAAGCAGGAGGAGGAGGGAGAGTGGGAAGAAGGCAGAGACTGGGAGGACGTCCAACTGCCCGGACCTCAGGGAACCTGTGTCGTTAGCTACCGTGCCTGCATGGGACAAATGAGACAACGAACACAGAGGTGAGGGCGCGACGGGCGGGGACACAAGCGAAAGCCACAGAGACCTGGCTGGCGGGGAGGGGGGCGGAGCAGCACTAGGTTCTTACAGGCAATCCGGGGGAGCCAACAGCACCAGGAAAACCTGGGGGGCCCTGGTGGGAGAAACAGCAGGTCACATCTCACAAGCATGGCCACCCTGGACCTGGGGGGCCAAGGGGAGAGGAGATCTTGGGGTGCTTTCAAGGCGGCTGAAGAAGAGACTCATCGACCTCCGTAGCCCAAAAGACAATTGCTCCTCTGCGTGGCCCAGGAAGAATGGCCCCTTCATTGGCAGAGACGCAGAACACACCCCAGAGTCCAAAAATCCTTCCCCAGTCTTCCAGAGTCTGCTGAACGCCCCGCTGAGTGGAAGCCCATTCCTGTGGGTCTCGCCCAGACTGCCTGCCACCTGCCCGTGCCCGCCCTCCAGTAGGTAGCTCCAGGCCCTAAGGCAGCTCCCCCCGCCGGCCATTTTTCTCCAAAGAACACGGTGCCAGTCCTTCCACCTGTCTCATCGTTTCTCCTTTCCTGCCTCATCAACACCACGCAGGACTCGGGTGGACGCCCCAGGGCTGCGCTTTATAGACTTGTCCTAGAGATGGCCCCACAAGCAACCCAGGGCCCCTCCATCTCAGCCCCCGGCCCTGCAGAGACTGGTATCACAGGGCAGAGAGATCTGGCCAGAAGGACACCGGCCTCCCTGGCTGCAGAGGTGAAGATGTGCCCGAGGACCTGCCCTAAGCAGGGCACAGGCAGTGGGACAGAGCTGGGCAGTTCCAGGGGACTTGACAGTGAAGAGCACGGTCCCCAGAGCTGCTCTCAGGAGGGAAAGGCAAGGGCAGTGGGTGTCGCCTGTTACCCTGCTGGGCTTCTTGGGGATAAGGTGACAGATTGACATCTGCGTGCTATGACCCCTTGGAGAGCTTCTCAAACAGGCCAGGCACCACAGATACTTACGACTGGGCCTGGAGGACCTGGGGAGCCCCTCATGCCAGGCGGACCCTATAAAGGAAGCCAAGGGAAACAGATGAAGAGGGTGGGGCCTTAAAGAGCCCCAGGTCACAGCAGCCTCCCTCCTAGCTTGCCACAGCTGGAGGCAACAGAGGGCTGATGTCAAAACAGGACCATTTAGCTGATATAAAATGGGCTTTCATCTGGTTCATTCAGTCACCCAACAAACATTTATTGAGCAGCTATTATGTACCGGGCACTAGTCCCGGAGCTGAGAGCACAACTATAAACACAACATAAAAATCCCTGCCTCATAGCACTTATATGCTAGAGCGAGGGGGCCTGTAACAAATAGAACAGGGGTGGCACATAGTTGGTGCTCAGTCGATATCTCTAGAATGTTCCTGAATGAAGTAAATACAAGGCATGGTGGAGGACGGTGACGGATGGTCCAGGCAAGGTGCCAGGGGTTCTGCCGTTGTGTGGGGCGTCCATTTTAGAGAGGGCGGTTGAGGACCGTCTACTGAGGGGATATGGACCTGATGGCTGAAGACGTGTGGGAATGGGCCCCAAGAGGCACAGGAAGCAGCCAGGAGCCAGGGTGCTGGGGAGCAGGGAATCACTCAGGCTGCCTGAGGCCCTGAAGGGACATCTCCAGGGAGATGGGATCTCCGACCTCCCGCCTGGACGAGGGCCCGGTTCCTGGGCTTACCTCTTCTCCTCTCTGGCCTGGCAGTCCTGGAGGACCAGGCAGGCCAGGGCTCCCCTCACAGCCAGGATCTCCCTCGCTGTTGTCCCCCTGCAGATGGGGCGGAGGCGGTGAGTGAGCAACCAGGCCATCTCCTCATGGGGCCAGAAGGAAGAAGAGAAGAGCCCACTCACCCGAGCCTCCTCGGCCCTTGGGCGCTCGCGCTCTGAGAAGCACTGCAGAGGACAAGAGGGGCTCTGTCAGCTAAGGCAGCCTGGGAAACCCCCTGCACGGCACGGGGCTGTCCCAGCCCAGCCCTACCCGAGCGCAGGCGTCCAGGCCTGGCACGCCAGGGATGCCCTGGTCTCCTTTCTCTCCTTTCTCCAGAAGGGATGCTGGGTGGGCTGCCTGGCCCTGGACACAGTTCCCGCAGATGCTCTGATGAGAAAATGGGAGGTTGGTGGGGCCTGGGTCAGAGCTCAGAACCCGGGCCGGGGCACCCTGCCCAGCAGCTCTCTGCCCACACGCCTCCCTCCCCAGCCACATCCCAGCCGCAGCTCTGCTTCATCCTCAGGGGACCCAATCCCAACAATTGGCTTTGAGCTTCCTCAGGAAGAAGCTCTGGTGGCCAAGCCCCAGCACTTTGCAGACAGGCGTGTGGGAGGAGGCGCAGGTCCCCGCAGAGGGACCATCTGTCCCGGCTGTTCGTGCAACCTGCACCCACCGTGAGGACAAGCCACGAGGATCTAGGCTGAAAAGACTGGCTCCAAAGTCAGTTCCTCTGCCTGAGGGAGCCAGGGAAACGGCTGCCGGAGGAGCAGAGCCCTGGACAGACCCTCTGGGGAGGGCCTGCCCGCCACAGCCAGAGACCAACTGTCAGAGGCACCCAGGAGGACGAGCCTCCTGCTACCCTGGGGGTCGCCACCTGCTTTGAGTCGCAGACCTCTTTGGTCCTCTCTTCCAGAAACTAAAACCCACCTGTAAAACCGGCCTGCAGTTTCAAAGGACTTGGGGCCCTGGGGTCTCTCTCTGGCCTGGCATGGTGCCAGGGACCCCAGGCAGGAGCCCCAGTGTCACCTTCACTGTTCACTGCCACACCCAAGGATAATGCCGCTATTCACTCGGCATTGCAGGGCCAGCCATCCTAACGGGGCTTGGCACGTTATCACAGGCAACCCCAGGGCGCAGCGAGGCGGGTGACCTTATGGGCATCATGGAGGTAAGGGAGCCTCTTCTGAGAAAGAGGGGATGAGCTTTATCTAGGTAAGCGGGAGCCTGGATTGGCCTGTCCGACTGCAGCCGAGGCTGTGCTTCCTCTGGGGTGTGGATGCAGCAGTGGCCGGGGCTCCTGGAGCCACCCGGGCTGCCACCTGACCCCTTCTATGGGCTACACTCAGATCCTGTTGGGGGCCCTCTGTTGAGCACTTGATTATGAGCCAGCAAGCGAGATGCTATAAGAAGCAACATCAAATCCTGGGTTTGACATGATTTCTGCTCAGGAGCAGTGATTAACAGAACCCAGCGTTGACAGAGCCTAGGAAAGGGACTGGGGCTGCGGCTCAGGGGTAGAGCACGCCTGCCTAGTATGTGCAAGGCTCTGCAAAAAGAAAAGAGAAGAAGCAGCAGCCTAGAGAGACGAGTGGGGGCCTTGCTGGCACCAATTACTATGATCCAACTCATGGCGGCTGCCAGGACAGCCAACCTCCTCTTCCAGTCGCTTCTGGAAACCTTTGAATTAGAGCAGGGATGGACCTGCCCTCCATCGCCGGGACACCGGCTGTTAGAGGCTCCTCAGAGGCTCCCCAGGTTGCTGGGCCTCAACAGGCTTCCTGAGGCACCCACATCCTCCACCCTGACCAAGGCCTACCCGGGAATGGAATGTCCAGGACACTGACTAGACAGCCAGTGCCAGGAGAGGGTGGCCAGGGTGGGGGTAAGGGGAGACTGGAGGCCAAGGCCCAGGCAGGTCTGCCAAGGCTGCTGGGCTGGAGGAGGAAGTCCAGGTACCAGAGGCGACCTTCAGCAATGATGTGCTCTCTAGAGGGGACTGAGCAAGGGAGGGCTGGCGGAGCCTCAGTTCTCAGGTCACTCCTGTGGGCATGGGACGCCAGACCAGGCCACAGCCATCTGCTGGGTCTTACAGCTATTCACAGGCCCTGACACGTACTGACTCTCCTCCCAAGCCCCAGGTCCCCTTTCTTACTGCTAGAGTTGCTTCTCAAATCCCTCTCCTCCCTGGACCACCTAGTCCGGCCCACGCAGGGTCTTCGGAGAACCTGACCTTCATAGCCTCCTGCCACTGCATTGTGCCTCCTGCTGGAAGCTGCCAGGCCCTGCCCTGGTACGACCTGAACGCTATAGAAACTCACTGCCAGCTGCTGCAAGCAGCCTTCAGGGTTGGATTCTGCCACCAGCATCCACCATGTGGGAACCTTCACAGGATTCCTTTGAGCACTCATTCAACAAATGTTGCCTGGGGGTCTGTTACAAGCCAGGCACCAGCCAGGCCCTCTAAAGACAGATGCTTAGAATGCATCCCCTTTCCCTACGAACAGGGAACCAGCAAACTCAATCTGTGCGCGCCGTGAGGTGCACACGGCAGAGGGCTGACTATGAGAATTCCCGTGGGAGACAACCCTGCCAGCTCCTGCCACCCCCTGTGCCCTCTTACCTTAAGGAGGTGCTGCTCGATGGGTAAGGAGCCCTGCAAGAGACAGATGTGTGGGTTCTGGCAGGTGAAAGGAAGGGGAGGGAGACCTTTGGGAGCAGGTGCGGCCTCAGGAGGCATCGGTCCACCTGGGCCTCTCCCAGCCTTGGAAGGGGGAGGAAAGAGGGACCATCATAGCTGCTAAAGGGATGGGCATGGCCAGCTGAGGCCTGGAAAGGTGATGGAGGGCGACGGACAGTGAGTCCTGGCTGGTACCCACCAGTTCTGCAGTGAGCCCGGGCTGTCCTGGCAAGCCGTTGTTCCCAGGCACTCCCTGTGCAAGAGACAGATGCGAGTGAGCAGACCCCTCTCTGGCCCTGCCCTGCTCTCCCTCTCTTCAGCCCTTTCCCTCATCCTGCAGAACTGAGAGCCCGGGCCAGCACAAGGCTGTTGTCTATTCTTAGCTCGAAAGTTTCCAGGTGGCTTGGAGAAGGAGCCAAGGAGCGCAGAGGAGTGGCCACAGCCTCACTGGAAGTACCTTCCCTACACGGCAGGGGACGGTCAGATATTGGTCAGCGGGTCTTCCCTAGAGTAACCACTGTTTTTTTCTTCACTAACTTTCCTGTATTTTCTCGTTTAACTGCAGCTGTCTTGGTGAACTTGGTGCTTAATCTCATCTTAAAAACAAAGATCTCAGAGAAGGTAAATAATGTGTAAAAGATCACAACTCAAGCAGGCCGTGGAACTGAGAATCAGTGACGACCACCAGTTCCCAAACCTCTTTCCCACTATTTCCACATCATCCCTCAAAAGACATCTCCAGATGCCAATCAGTCCCGGCTAGGCCACACCGGCTACACGTATAGCTATGGCAGGTCACGTGGAGGGGCAAGCTGCAGTTTCCTTGTCTGCAAGACAGTGATTGTTTATAGCTGCAAGGGGCTTAGTACACAGCTGGGGATGCGTTGGGACACTCTTGTTCACAGTGCCAGGCAGCCGCTCAGCTGCCCTTGCAGATTCGCCACACACATTTGCATATTAAATATGCTACAGGGGCGGGGAGTACGCTCCATTTTGAACCCCAGTGCCCAACGTGGAGGAGTGTGCATTAAATATGTGTTGAGTGAACGCGCCGCTGCTCAGCCTGCTCCTCCCTGTGCAGGATTTCCTTGGCCCACTCTGAGATCTGGCCTCCCTTCAAGTCCCAGCTTCCAGCAACGGAACCCCTCACCTCCTCCTCCTCCTCCTCCTCCGCACCCTCCCGCCCCAGGGCAGGCACTACCAGGCCTGGGTCAGACCTGCAGCCAGCCTCCACCCAGCCCGCTCCAGCCCCAGAGCCACCAGCATTTAGAACCGTGCCCGGCACAGGGACTTGAATGTGATGACGACGGTGGTGATTCACCCCTGCTCCATTCTTCGGGGCTGGCGTGTTAGTCTGAGCCTGAGACTTTGTGATTCTTTTCCTGTCCTCCCAGAACTCAATGTCCCTGGGTTGTTCTACTGTAGAAAAGTGCAGCCCAAGTTTAAGTCTGGACTCGACTACCTACTAGCTAGACTCTCTTGGGCACATGTCCTAACCTCTGTGCCTCAGTTTCCCCATCTATGAAATGGATCCGGATGAGATGCAGTAAATAGGCACCAGGGCTCTGCAGCCTTGGGCAGGTGAGGGTTGTGCATCTCTGAGCCTCTCTCTGAACCCGAAGGGAGGAGCTGCTCGGCCCTCCTGTACTCTGCCTGGTGCAGCACAGGTGCTTGTCAGCACAGCCTGGCCATGGTCTCTGTCACAGGCGCCACATGAGGACCAGACTCAGCAGTCAGGCTGTCCCACCCCGGCATGGCTTGGCAGGATCCGCACCACGTCAGCTCTCACTTGCTACTGGGTCACCTCGAAATTATTCCCAGCCTCCCCAAGCAAACTGCAAGCCCCCTGCAGACAAATCACTACTTCCTGGCACTGCACAGAAAGTCTGGACGCTTTCAGCAAATGTGGGGCTGCCAGGCACATGGTGTGGCTCTCGTTCCTGGTATGCACTGTCCCGAGAGGCTGGGAACAGAACGTGCTCTGCATGGGGAAGCCCCAGGCCAGGTTGCCCATTCCTGGGCGTGTGACCTTGGACACCACACTTTACTCTCAGAGCTCTGCTTGCCCAGCTGGGATAACACCACCTTCCTCTTGGGTTTGATGTGGGGCTCAAATGAATGAAAGAATGGATGTAAAACAATAAAAGCAGCCATCATGACAGTAATGGCAGCTGACGCCTCCTGAATATTTATTATGTGCCAGCAACAGTCTATACTTCACCTGGGGTCACTTTTTTAATACCCACAAAAATTCCTCTAAGATCGGTGCTGTAATTATCCCCAGATGAAGGAACTGAGACAGAGAGAGGTTAAGTAACTTGCCCAGCATTACACAGCTAGCATGGCAGAGCTGGGATTCCAATACAGGATGCCTAGCTCCGAAATGCAAACTCTACTAAAATGGCACACATTCCTCAACTCCCCACTCCCTATCTCTGGCTTCCTTGTTGTTCCTCAAACACATCAGGCACCTTCCCACCTCTGGGCCTTTGCCCTGACTGCCTTCCCTGCCAGGAGCCATTTCCCTGACGGGTTCATTCTGCATTTGCTAAGTATTTATTCAAATGTCCCTGACTTTTCACAAACGTCTTTCCTGCCCTCCTGCTTCCTATCCCCACCCTGCTTTATTTTTCTCCTGGGCACATACCACTTGCTACAAAATACTACATTCCATTTCTTTATCTTGCTTATTGCCTGTCTCCTCTAGTAGGATGCAAGTTCCGAGAGGGCAGACGTTTTTATTTTTGTCTGATGCTGTATCTTAGCACCTAACACAGTGCCTGGAAAATAGCAGACATGCAAAATGTGTGTTTCACGGATGAATGAATGGCGAACCCTGCTCCAAAATGGCGAGCTCTGTACCAGGGTAAGGGACTTGGATTTGACCCAGATTCTGGGTTCCGGGAGGCGACCAAGGCCTGAGCTTAGTACCCACTGGTGAGGTCCCTGGGTGTGTGCACAGCCTGGCCTGAGCATCTATGGGTCCTCCATGTCCCGCTGGTAGGAACACGTGACCAGTGAGACAAGACAGGCAAATGTGGCGAGTGCAGGGGATCAGCATCCTCAGGTCCAGCATGGAGCGGTCACCAAGTGTGCACAAGCCTGACCCTGAGTCCCTCATTCTCCTCTCCCTCTTACCTGCAGCCCGGGCATTCCTGGGGGGCCTGGAGGTCCAGGGACACCTGGGGGACCCTGAGGGAGAGACGATAGAATCAGAGCCAGAAGAGAGAGCTCCGCCCCATGGCTGGGGGCAGCAGTGTCCAGTCCAGGTGGGCAAGCCGCGGGGCGCTGGCGGACAAGAGGAGAGACAGAGGAGACAAGCGACACACACCTGCGGGCCCGGCTGCCAGGAGCTGCCCATCCAAAGTCCCGGAGCACCCTGGGTGGGAGTGGGAGTCGCAAAAGAAGGGGAGAGGTTACAGGCAACGTCTACACCAAGCGCAGGGCTGCGGGGGCGGCGGCTGGCTGGGGCGCAAAGCCCTGCGGGGCCCTCGCACACTGGGCACCAGGCGAGGCTGGAAGCCAGGCCTCTCCCCCAGCGGGAAAGGCTTGCAGCACCACTTACCGGCATCCCAGAGAAGATGGGGTCTCCTCGAGGGGGGCAAGTGCACTCCCCTGGCTCGCCCTGGAAAGACAAGAGCTTGGTGAGAGGCGGTGCCCACATCTGCGAGTCAGCCTAGGCTCTGGAGATAGAGAGCCAGGGCTTAAATCCAGAATCTGCCCTCAGTGGACCTCAGTGTCCACCCGTGGGCCTCAGTCTCCTCATCTGTGAAATGGGGATAATGATTTGGCCTGCAGAGGCTCTCATGAGGACGGAGCAGATTAATGTGTACAGCAGCTTTGCCGCATGACAAGCATGCACAAGGGACGGACAGCCGCCACCGCCACTGTTGTCATCTGGTTGCATCACTGCCTGCAGCTGCACAGCTGTCCTACCGCAGCTTCGCCTGCTGCAGCCCGGCTCCTCCAGGGCCTTCTGCCTGGACCCTCACCTCCCTGCCTTCTCCCCTCTAGTTCTTCCCAATTCACTTCCTGCCCCATCCTCTGACTCGGACTCCATTTGCAAATGCAGCTAGTTCTTAAGAGGGCCTTGGAGTTCTCCAGCCTCCTGCGATCCTGGTTAAGTCCTGGGAAAACATGTGAAGTAGGGAGTACCTGGGGCCCCTGGACAGCAGGGAGTCCGGGCTGTCTCCTCGGCTCCTGTCCTCCGGTCTGGGGCCGCCACCATATGCACAGATTCCCCTGGGTGTGGGGCTCGAGGGGCTGCTAATTCCCCCAGAGCAGTGGCCACAGTCCTTGGGACTTACCTTCTCTCCTCGAGATCCCTTTTCGCCCTGCAGAGAAGGAGCAGGACAGTGAGGAAATGGGTGCAGAGGCAGGACCGGCTGTTTCCTGCCGCCCACGCCACCGCGCTCACCGGCATCCCTCTGGCTCCCGGAAGTCCAGTCTGTCCTTGCTGCCCATCACGGCCCTGGAGGGAGAGAGCCCAGAGTGAGTGGGTGGGGTTGGACAGCAGCCAGCCATCTAGCCGGCCTCAGAGAAGGGCAGTGGGGACAAACAGAAGCAGCCAGCCTTGCTGGCCACCATATTCTGGAGGAGACTGAGGCCATGAGCAAAGAAGAAGGCCATGAGCCTGGAAGAAGGCTGGCTGGGTCCACTCCACCCGTGAGAAGTCGAGGCTGGGAGAAACTCCACAACAGCACCCAGGCTGTGGGGCGAGTCCCTGCTCCCCTTTCTCACTTGAGTGCCCGATACAAAGCTCCCTGTCACGAAAGCCACCTCAGCTGACTGAGCTGGGAGAAAAGGATTTCAGCCCCTCTTCTTATCACCGAGGAATTGGAGACTCTGAGACGTTGTCACTTGCCTAAGGTCACACAGCTAGTGAGTATGGGGTGGGACTGGGAAGCCTCCTGTGGGATTCAGGGGGAGAAGAGGCTGAGAATGCTCCAGAAGGGATAGTGGCTTGAGAATAGGTCTGCTCGGGCCCAGAGTCCAGTCAGGATGCGCAGGAGGCGTCCACAGCGGCCTTCTGGGGGACCCTCCACAGTCACACCCGGGGCACAAAGCTCCCTCAGGACCAGGACCCATCTCTGCCTTCACCCTGCAGCTCCCTGGGACTGGGAGGAGCCCTGCCGCCCCGCTCTGTGGAGCACTATAGACTGGCCATGTGGACCTGGGCAGGTCCCTGCCCGCTCTGGGCTTCGGCCCCTCAGGAGGAATCCATCAGTGATTCCCAAACTGGAACAAGAATTTCTCTAGGGATCCACAAAGATAGAAAAGGATGCGGTTCACTGGGCTATTTTCAACATCACCAAAAGCTCAAGAAAAATTATACATTTGCCCACGACCCAGCATGGCACAAGCTGGCTGAAAGGTAGCATTTCTTTGATTTAGGCTAAAATTATATCATCTTGTAAAGTTCTAGTGGGTTCACATGGAGTAGAAGCTGACTATTAGACAGGTCTTTGATGACTAAAATGAGAAAATGCACTTATTATTACTTAATCTATGCAATTTGTTCAGTGGAAATGTCTTTGTAACACTGGGATTGTTTCTTGGGCAGTGCAGAATGGATCCAACCATTCTACCCGGCAATACCGGTATAGATGGTCTCTAATGGCTCCAGGGTTGGAAGTATAGGGCAGGTTTCAAGTTTTTGAATTTGCCCCTTGGTCTCTGGCCTTCAGTTTCCTTATCTAGGGAACCGGGACAATAACAGTTGCCCTCAAGGGCTGTTTTGAGAAGGAAGTGAGTCTGTGTCCAGAGCTTAGCACAGGGCCTTAGCATGGCTGCTGCTCAAAACACAGCGGTGGGCATGTTCTCTCCTCTGCAGAAACTAAAAAAGTCGATCTCAAAGTTGAAGAGAGTAAGCTGGGCATGGCAGTGCACGCCTGTAATCCCAGTGGCTTGGGAGGCTGAGGCAGGAGGATCTTGAGTTCAAAGCCAGCCTCAGCAAAAGCAAGGTGCTGAGCAACTCAGTGAGACCCTGTCGCTAAATAAAATACAAAATAGGGCTGGGGATGTGGCTCAGTGGTTGAGCATTCCTGAACTCAATCCCTGGTACTCCCCCACCCTGCCGCCAAAACAAAAGTTGAAGAGAGTAGAAAGGTGATTTCTAGAGGTCAAGGGGGAAGGACAGAGGGAGGCTGGTACTAAAACTCAGGCAGACAGGAGGAACCATTTCTAGTGCTCTGCAGCACAGTAGTGGCTACAGTTCACCATGACCTATTAAGTATTTGAGAAGAAGCAGAAGAGCTGAAGGCTCCAAACACAAAGAAATGAAGAGGAGACGGAAATGCCAAGGGCCCTGACCTGAACGTTACAGGCTGTGTGTGTGGACTCAAATGATCATGCAGCACCCCACAAATATGTGCAACCATTACATGTGAATTGAAAGGAAAAAATGATAAAAATATTTCTAAAAAATAACAGAGCGGAGGGAAAAAAAGGGCAGTGATGGTTTTTGTTACAACCCAAGGGCTCTCCCCCGCGGCACCTTCCTTCCCCTCGGCCGAGGGATGCTCTCCTCCCTTGCTCAAGCTGTGGGACAGGCAGGGTCAGCTCCGTGTCCTCCTCCCAGCAGCAGAGTCGTGGTTCCAGCAATATCCCCAGCATGGAGCACAGAGGGGGCTCTTACCGGAGGTCCAGAGACACTGGCACCAGGGGGTCCCACAGATCCGGTGGCTCCTTTTGCCCCTGGAGATCCCTGGGGAAGAGAGGACACAAAGGTTGCAGGGGCAAGATGAGAGGTCAGCATGATCCAGCAGCGGTGATGTACCAGGCTGGTCTTGGACAGTCCTCTGGTGGGCGTCATTCAGCCTCTGCCCCCAAGTCCCCTGCAGGGGTTCGGACACCCAAAAGCCCCGAGGGTCCAGCACTCACAGAGGCAGAGGCTCACCTGGTCACCCTTTTCGCCAGTAGGGCCAGGTGGTCCCCGAGGTCCCGGAAATCCCTGCAGATGGAAACACGTCAGCTATCTCTGATCCTCCGAGACTGGCCCCTTCCCCTGCCAGTCTCCATCAGGCCCGAGGCAGACGTACCTGAATGCCCGGTGCGCCCTGGACTCCAGGTTCTCCCTGTAAGTCAGAAAGGGCGGACTGAGACACGGCAGCGCCAGCCAGCCTGCCCCACTGGCCCCACCCCATTGGCAGACCTGGTCTAGTGTGGGGTATCTACCAGCCCAAAGTCAGGGGAGCTCCCCAAGGAGACCCCGAGGGTCAGAGATGGGGGTTAAAGCCATGACCCTGACAAGCAACAGCAGGCCAGGGCTGCCGTCCCACACCTGGTCCCAGAAATGGGCCCTCGAGTATCTGGGGGCAGCAGGGTTTGTGTTTTGGGGAGTAGATGGGAGTGGGCTGGCTGGTAGGCAAAGGGAGGTAGGCAGGCAGAGGTAGGGCTGGAGACTCACCTGGGGCCCCTGGGCTCCCATTCCCGGAGGTCCTGGCTCCCCCTGAAGAGGTAGAGGTACAACCCCTGACTCAAGATCCGTAAATTGCCCTTCCCCCTCTCCCCAGCCCCTTCCCCTTTACCTTCTCAGCCTTTACCCTCTCCCCACTCTGTACCCGTCCACATGCCCCTCCAAGCCCTCGACTTCAAATGTCCCTACCCTCATCCACACAGCTGCAGTCCAGGCCCCACACATACCTGTATGCCCTTCAGTCCTGGGGGTCCTTGGACTCCTGGTAGACCAGGCTGGCCCTGAAAGGCACAAGGGAGCCTGTGGAATCACCACAGGGAAAGCGGGGCAGGAGGAAGAGAAGGCAAATCCCGGGCAGGGAAGGACCAGAGGGCAGGAAGCTGGAGCTCACCGGTTTGCCAGGCCGGCCCACACCTTCCGGGCCCTGCTCTCCTTTGGGGCCAGGCTTCCCAGGCAGCCCAGCCATGTTGGTTGGCGCCCCCTGCAGGCTGGGGCAGGCAGTGCAGCCTTCACCCTGGCCAGGAATAGGTAGACAGGAGCCAGTGAGCCAGGGCTACAACCAGGTCAGGAAGCACTAAAAGGGGGCCCCATGTCCCTCTGGAAGTTCTACCTCTCTACTGCCCCAACCTCAGCCTGGGAAATCAAAATAGGTCCCCGATGCTCAGAAGTGGAAAGAGCTTCAGAGCCTCCACCCAGTGACTCCGGCCTCCTTTGAGGCTCATGGCTTGTCCTGCAATTCTCCCCTCATTCACGCTCCACCTGGTTTCTTCCTGCCCATGCAGCGAACTGCCCCCTTGGCTGACCTTTTCTCCTTTCGGCCCTGCAGGGCCCCGAACCCCAGGCTCTCCTGACAGTCCCGGCTGTCCTGTGGTGCCCGGTGTTCCAGGGTCTCCAGGATTCCCAGCATCACCCTTTAAGAAGTAGAGTTCAAAGAGTGTGGGGGTGGCCCAGCAGGGGGTGGGTTGCCCCCTTAGGACCTGTGGGCACTCACAGGCACTCACGGTCCCTCACTGGGGCTGGGGGCTGGGAAGGGCGCGCAGAGCGGACACAAGTCAACCAGGAAAAGAAGGGAGGAGGGCATCTGGAAGAGCTGGCCACCCCCACATGCCCCCCGGGTTCTCTCACCTTCTGCCCCTTCAGTCCACGCTCTCCAGCCTTGCCCTGGGGAGAGAGCATTCCCAGTACCCATTCACCCAAACTGGACACGCCTGAGCACCCAGCACCGTGTCAGACCAGGGGACACCACAGAAAGCAAAACAGACACTCTGCTCTCAGCTAGTGGAGGAATCTGTGTAGGTGGAGAGGAGATTTGAGCCACACTCCTTGCCTGTGTGATGTGAACGGATTACCCTTCCCATGTGCCTCAGTTTACCCATCTGTTGAATGGAGGTGATAAAATAGCAGAAGCTTCTGCCCCATGGGGTTCTGGTGAGATAAGTGAGAAGAGCTGATATGTGTGAAGCAGCACATGGCACATAGCATCCCCTGGGCCGCCATTTGATGTTACTATTAAAGCAGTAACAAGAGTGCCCAGGGCCCTCAAGGTCACTTCTGCAGTGCCTGTGTCTGCTGCTCACTGCCTCACACGTGGGCAGCTTTACCACACTCCACAGCAGAACACAGAGGCACAGAGAACAGAATTGATGCGTTCAAGCCAAAGATCCAATAAAAGGCAGAGTTGGGATTAGAAGCCAGGCCTGTCTGGTTTGAGGGTGCTGCTCCTCCTGCCGGCCCTCCTGTGCTGTGTCCCAGGACAAAGAACAGAGCTCATCAGGATACCTTGTGCAAGAGACGGGGCATCGACCCCACTGCTCTCCACTGCCCAGGGAGTCAAGAGACGCAGGAAGTACTCCTCCACTCTCTCCAGCCCTGCCCACAGCCACCTTCAGAGGCTCCCCGGACCCACCTGCTTTCCTGGAAGGCCAAAGCCTGGGAGCCCAGGCTCCCCCTTCTCTCCAGTCGGGCCAGGCAAATGCACCACTCGGCCATCCCCATCCTGAGGCTTGGACAGTGCTAGGCACGGCTCACAAGGCTCCCCCTGCAAGCAAGGAGGCCAGTTTAGGGGTCCATAGGCCCTGGGGCTCTAGGGCTCCACTTGGGATCCGGGGCTGCAGAATACAGCCAGATCTGACACAGCACCTCTGCTGGGAGAGACTATGGGGATGCAGGAGAGAAATCAAGGTGGGGACCAGGTCGTCAGAGTCTTGACGCCATGCTAAGGAGGTGGATTTTACCCTACAGGCAGTGAGGAGCCCATAGGATGAACAGCAGAGCAAGACGAGTGTCTATCTCAGGTGTATGTCCCGCTGCACACGGGGATGCCCCAGACTCACCTTTGCCCCTTTGATACCTGCTGGTCCCACAGGTCCTGGGGGCCCCTACATGAGAAGGAGTCACATGTGATGCCAGCATCACCCTGGGCCATGCAGAGGCACAGCCCAAGCCCATCAGCTCCCGGGCAGTGGGCAGAACCTCCCCCCTTGCCCTCCTCCTGACCCGAGCTGCTGCCATCCAAAGCATCCTTACCGGACTGCCAGCTGGTCCAGCATCCCCGAAATTACCCTGAGGGTCAAATGAGAACAAATGGTCAAAGGCAGGATGAGGCTACAGAGAGTGATCCCAAGCCTGGAACCACAAGAGCAGCCCCTTGGGACGTTGAGGCCACCCTCTTATCTCCTGCCTGGAGAGGGAAAGGGAGTTCCCCAAGTCCCCAAGAGAGTCGATGGCTAGTCACTGCCTAGAAGCTATGTTTCCACTTTCTGTCTCACTTCAGAAGCCCAGAGCCACCCTCACCCCAGACCCAGCATCCAGAGGGCACCCGCTCGTTTATCCAGCTGCTGTTTATTGAATGCCCTTCTGCACTGTGCACGGGGCTAGGTGTTGGGTATGTGAACAGCTTGGAACCTTTTAAACAATGATCATAAACAGTGACGAATGCTATGAAGGGGACAACCAAGGTGAGGACAGAGGAAGACACGAGCTCATTTTAGACAAGGTGGTCAGAGAAGTAACAACGCGATTATTACCTGAGAGATGAAAATAGGTCAGCTGGTAAAAGATGAGGGGGGAGGTGAGAGGGGAAAATGTTCTAGATGTTTCTGGTAGGAGAATTTCACAGGTGGGAATGGTCTCGAAATATTCCGGACAGAAGCGGGGCCAGTATGGCTAAAGCACAGTAAAGCAGAGGAGAGAAAGACCCAGACAGACTTGGAAAGGAAGGCAGGGCGGGGTCATCCAGGGTGAAGCCCAGCAGGACTGGTGCAAAGTCGAGTCCCAGAAGAATTGTAAGCAGGGAGAAAATGTGATCTGAGTTCCTTTTTACAAAGCCACATCAGCTACTGGATGATAAATGGACTGTTGAAGGGCTGCAGTGGCCCCAGGCAGGCCAGAGGAGCTGCCGCCATCCAGGTGAGAAATGACGGGGACCCAGACGCAGGTGGTGGTAGTGGAGGTAGAGAGGAGCAGGGGAGGCTCAGGGAGACACTATGGCAGAACTGCCAGGGCCTGCCGCTGGATCGGACGGAGGGGAGGGTGAGAGAGGGAAGGGAGGACTCAAGGATGACACCAGGTTTGGGATTTGGGGATCTGAATCGATGCCATTTGCTGACATAGAAAAGATGAGAGAAGAAGCAGGTGGCGGGGCTGGGGGAAGGGGGACATGCAAAAACTCTATCTGGGAAATGCCGAGAGGGTTGCCTGTGAGCGTGGAGCCTGCACACGTATCGCTGAGCACTGGTACGCCCCCAGAACCCCTCATTTGAGTAACACCCCATTAGAAGTTCAATGCTGTCATTTGTCTCTAACACAATCATAAATACAAACGTTAACACGGGCACTGAAATTGAGTGACCCGGCCGAGCAGTGAAGATTATAGACTCTGGAGCCAGACTTCTGGGCTCCAATCCCAGTTCTGCATTCAAACACCCATGTGGCTTTGGGCAGCTTACTCGGCCTTTCTCTGCTTCTCTTTCCTCATCTTTAAAATGGGAATAATAGCCAGCTTCCCCACAAGGTTTGGGAAGGATAAAAAAAAATTAATATACGTGCAAGGCTTGGAACAGCGCCCAGCACATAATAAGCAGAAAAGAAGTGCTGAATATTATTTTATTATAAGGTAGTATTGAATGTGCTTAATAGTTTTAGATTATCATTAAACACTATGGAAATATCCCGGAGAATATGAAGGCTCTCAGAAATAAATTCTTTGACTGTGGTCTGCAAAACACTGATGAATGCATTTCACTGTGAATTTACAGCTTGATCTCTTACCCCTGTGCCCTGCCCAGGGCCACCCCTGCCCTGCCTCCCTGCCAAGAAGCCCTGGCACCCCTGGCATCGAGCCCAGGTCTCACCTTCTCTCCTTTTAGCCCTGGAGCCCCAGATTTCCCCTGAAAAACAACCAGGACAGAGTCAAGGCACCTCCCTGTTCCCAAGACCCCAGTGTCCCAGTGTCCAACCAGAAAGAGGAAGATATGAGGCCCACCCTGCAGATAGCTGGACAGTTTCTTCTGCGCTACAAGTGGCACTTCAAGGGGCTCAGAGGAAGCCGCAAGGTAAATAGCCCAGGGCAGCCCAGGGATGGAGGGAGGGATCAGGATGCAGGCTCAGGACACCTGTCTCATGGTCCCCCCGCTCCAAGACTTGAGGCCTGAACAGCCAGGAAGGCCACCAAGTGTGGCAAGTGTGGGTCACTCACCGGAAGGCCAGGCAAACCAGAGCCAGGAAAGTCCATGTCTCCTATAGCCCCTGTAGAGGGCCCAAGGTGCTGGGCCCCTACAACTAAGCCACAGGATGAACACGGTTCCCCCTGGGGAAGGAAGACAAGGGATCAGAAAGGCCCCGAGTAGGTGGAGGGGCAGCCAGGGCAGGGGCTCCCTCACCTTCTCTCCCTTGATGCCTTGGATGCCAGGGTCTCCCTGCAGAAAACAATGGTTTACGGGCTGAGACTGGGCATGTTGGGGCACCCCAAATTCCCTGGCCATATAGGAGGACAGCAATGTGACACAACACGAACCCTTCAAACACCCAGGGTTTTGAGGTCAGCACCCCAGAAACATAACTTGTCAACCCATGGAACCAATGAGGGAAATGAGGCCAGGAGAAATTACCCCAGTGGAAAGCTCCGGTACGTACCCTATCGCCTTTCTGTCCGACAGTTTGCAGGCCCTCCTGAAACAGAGGATCTGTGAGAGAATTGGGTGGGAGTCCAGGCCAAGACCCCAGCCCAGCCCAGCCCACTCCCTTCCTTCGCTTCAGCCAATGACAGACTCAGGCACAGTTTCATTCACAATAAGGGTCGGCTTTACCCCAGCTTCCCCAAAAGGCATCCTAAAGTCTCTTGGAAAGCCCTAGGAAGTTGCCATGGAGACCTGGGGTGACACTCTAGTTCAGCCCTAAGCTCTATGGTTCATATCCCTTATCACCTTGACCTTCTGCCCATAAGCTCTGCGGCCATGAGAAGCACCTAGTCCCTCTGCCCCATTCCTCTCTATGATCATGCCCCCAGGGTTGGTCTCTGTGTGTGAGGTGTGTGTTTGAGGGGTGTCCCTCAGGGCACTTACCCTGGCTGGTGCAGGATCACCAGGTTCCCCTTTAGGCCCTGGCTTTCCAGGGAGCCCCACAAAGTTCTGGAACCCTTCAGGCAGCGTTGGGCACACTTCACAGGGGTCACCCTAGAAAAAGGAAAGACCACAAGAGGATGGGATGGGGCTCAAAACCTTGGAGAAGGTCAAGTGCCTCCCATCTGCAACAGCTCTAGACACTGGGTAGGTGGCCAGCACACTGTCCCCAACATTGAAGTAGATGGCAGGGTTGGGTGTGGTGGCGTGGGCCTGTAATCCCAGCAGCTTGGGAGGCTGAGGCAGGAGGATGGCAGGTGCAAAGTCAGTCCAGCAACTTAGTGAGGCCCTAAGCAACTTAGCAAGATCCTGTTTCAAAATAAAAAAATATAAAGGGCTGGGGATGAGGCTCAGTGATTAAGCACCTCTGGGTTCAATCCCTGGCACCCCTAAGATACAAGTCCTGAACACCACAAAACTACATCCCCACAGCAAGCTATAAAGAAGGAATGTGTCCCATTGACAGATGCAGAAGCTCGGGCTGAGAGAGAGCTAGCTAATCACCTGCCTCATTCACAGACCACCTGGATGGCAGAGCTACATGTCACAGGCTGAGAAAGGCTGAGCCTGGGCCCAGGCCCTTGAAGCTGTGTCATCTGCAGAGAGGAGCTTCCATTCCCACCCCAACCTTGGGCAACAGGCCTGGGACTCACCTTCTCTCCCTTCAACCCTGGCATCCCTGGCTTCCCCTGTTGGAGAAGAAGCAGGGGACATCAGAGACAGGGAGCAGGACTGGAGTGCCAAGAGAGGTTCCAAGGACCTAGCCCCCACCCTCTGGAGGTCTTGAAGAACAGATGGGACATGCTGGGTAGGGGCCCCTCTCCCACCAGATCAGGGTCACTCACAGGTTTCCCACCAGGGCCCTCCTTTCCTGGTGTCCCAGAGTTGCCCTGTGGTCAGAAGAAAGTTAAACGATGTGACCTTTCCCATTCTCCCCTTCCCCACCCAGTCCCCTCTGTGAATGGCAAGAGAATCTCTGCCAAATCTCCCATCTCCATTTGGTCCATCTGTTTGGCAAACCTCCCTTCTTATTCCCTGTCCTTCTCCATGTCTAACTAAAACAAACGAAGGTAGAAAAGGAGGCCTCTGTGTACCCTTCGCCAGGGTAACGGGTGAGGAGGTGTCCCGAGTGACCTCAGAGAAAGCTCAGCAGATAAGACATTTCCAGGGCTTTCTGCTCATCAAGACACAAGGCCCTAAAGTGGGTTTGGGCCCTGCAATAAAAGCCAATTTGTCATTACTAGGTTTAGGTCTGCCTGTCCGCCCATCTGGAACACAGGCCAAGGCCTACCTCAGTGAGCACCAAGGGCCTGGCTGGGCTGAACTAAGCCTCCTCAGCCAAATGCCTGACCTCTTCCCTGGACATGCTGCAGGAAGCCCCTCTTCCCGTCTCCTCCTCCCTACCTACTGAGCAATGAGCTGCCCCATATGCCCACACTCTGCCTGGGCTTACCTTGTCTCCCTTCCGGCCTGGAGGGCCACCTGGGTCCCCCTGAGTACAGAAAAATAGAGTGGGTAAAAGTCTCCCAGGGACCCATCACTATTGCACAGTGAGATCTTTTACCCTAAACCCCTTCCAACCAGGACCTCTGGACAAGGCCTTACCCTCCCCAGCCCTGACCAGGGTAAGAGAGGGGGTCTCAGAAAAGGACAGCAGGAGAGGCAACGGGGTACTCACGGGGGTTCCAGGCAGTCCTATCCCAGGGGGTCCAGGAAGACCAGGGGGTCCAGGTTCTCCTGCCAGACCTTCAGGCCCGACAAAGCCAGGGTCTCCCTGGCACAGACACAAGTGAGGGTGAGTCAGTGACCACCTCAGCCCCACTGCCCTCTCTACCTCCAGACCCTCACTTACCTTCTGCCCCTTGGGCCCAATGACACAGATCTCTCCAGGACGGCCCTGTGGGGAGGGAGGCAGGGTGGAAGGACAGACTGGCACCTCCCCACTGGGACAGGCAAGGAAGTAACCCCTGTCCATTCTTGCTGCTCCCCGCCAGCACAGACCCCAACCCCATGCTCCAAGGTTGTCAAACGTCATTCTTAGGACACTGAGGCAGGGGCCTGGAGGCCTGGGCTGCAGGCCTTTTCGTCCCCATTCTTGCTGTGCCTCTGGGCATAGCTGCTCCCCTCCCTGGCCCGTGTGCCCGCTGAGCAGGGAGGTGGGCGTGGGAAGCCTGCCTAAATTCTCACGTTTCCACCCAGGCCAGGGACATAGTGGGCGAGGGTCCCCAGCAACATACATCGCGGCCTGGCTTTCCAGGCAAGCCCTTGATGCCTCCGTCACCCTTCTCGCCTTTCTGGCCCTGGGGAAAAAGAGACAAAGTGACTGGGAAAGAAGAGGCTGGGGCGTTCCAACTGCACTCCGGAGCCCTGGTCTCTGCCTCCCCTGAAAATGGATGGCTTCCCAGGAGGGCAGACAACAGAAAGAGACTCAAACCCAGCAGGCCCCTAGTCAGGAGGCTGTGGCATTTCTCTAGGTATGGTGGTGTGGGGATGAGGGGAGGGGCTGGAGCCGTGGGAGGGGGACTGGCCATCTTCCAGGAAGCCCCTGGACACCTCCCTCCTCATGCTGCAGGGAACAGGCCACCCGACACCCACTACTCCAAATCCAGGCCTGTTACCTTCTGGCCTGTTGAGCCTGGGAGTCCTGAGGGTCCCTGAGGTGAGGAGGGGCACAAAAGAAGTGATAAAGGGAGGGAGATGCTGGGCCAGTACCGCCACCCTGCCCCCTCCCTGGTCCCACACTCACCAAGCCTCCAGACTCCCCCTTCTCTCCTTTTGGACCTTCTGCACACTGAACAGGGAGACAAGGTGTTGAGCGGGCCCAGGGCTGGTGTGACGGGGTGCGGAGAAGCTGACCCGTCTTGGCCCTGAAACGGGCCTCACCTCCCGGTCTTACCTGAAGTGGAGCATCCGGGGAGATTCGAACACAGTCGCTGCCCTGGGGGTGAGGAACGGGATCTGAGCTGGGACCTCCCAGGGGAGTCACCCTAGACCCACTGTGCAAGGAAAGACCCAGATATCCCTAGAAAATAGAGGACTCCACATACTGACCCCTAGAAGGACCCCCTCAGCCCCCACTGGGCCGAACTTCCTGCTGAGAGGATGGGGTGATGGCTCCCATCCTGCCCCACCCAGGGCCCAGCTGGGAAGGGTACGGGTATGGGGGCCACCTACCCGTGCTCCCTTCTCTCCTTTGGGGCCTGACAGACCCGGCAGGCCTCGTTCACCTTTCCCTCCCTGTGGGTGAAGCCAGAATGGTGTTCGTGACCAGAAGGAGCACAAGGGAGCCTCCAGAATGTGCTCCCCACTCCTGGGCTCCTCCACCCAGCCACCCCATGAATGTGCACCCCCCACACACATGAACGTGCCAAGCATCTATCCCTGCCACACCCCCCACCGTGCACGCAGCACATGGACTCCACATCATCCACATGCTCCTGCCACCCCGAGAGGCCATATATGGCAAACCTATAGTCTCATGGCAAGGGTATCACTTCCCCCACACCCATGTGCAAGCTCACAGCTCACAAGCAGCACATCGGAGCAGTACACAGACACAGATTCAAAGTCACACACACACAGGGTGGCAGAAACCCGCCATGGCTGAGGATCAGGCTGTCTGAGTTCACATCTTGCCAGCATGTGACTCAGGGCAAGTCATGTCACTTCTCTGAGCCTCAGTTTCACATCAACTCCTGCCTCAAGGGTTGTGTTGAAGGGAGAATGGGATGTGCCAGAGGCGCGACAGCACAGAGCCAGCCCGCAGCCCACTCTCCATGAGGTTGGCTCTGAGAGGCACCTCACATGAGCACACGCAAGAGCAACTCATCTCTCGCCTGCCCACCCCACCACTCAGCTCTGTGAACCACGAGGCACTCAGGGATACGGGCTCGACACCCGGTCCAGTGGGCTACACATGTGAACATGTGTCCCAGAGATGCACATAGCTGCGTCCACACACAATGGCTCTGACGCACCCAGTCATATACACGTGCACACGGCAGGGTCTCAGTTTCCCCTGGAGGACAACGAGAGTGCCCTGGCCCTGGGCCTAGCACACAGTAGGCCTTCAGAGAAGGGCAGCTCTTGACATCTTTGTACACATATGAGCCCCTGCTCTCTCCAACACACACATGCTTAATCACCCCATGCTCAGTCTGGTCCAGACAGTCCTGATATAAACATACGATCACAGGGCTACATGCTATGGGATGGGATGGGGCCACCGAAGAAGGCAGGAGCACCTGTCAGGACTCACCTTGGGGCCAGAGGGACCAAGTGTGACCTGAGGGGACAAAGAAGAGAGTATTATACCTTAGGGAAGAGGGAGGAAACCAGGGGCCTAGCGAGGGCAAGCAATTCAGCCAGGGTCACACAGCATAATGGCAGGACCCCAGAGCCTGAATCCCAGCCCCTTCAGTATGCAGACTCTATTTCCATGGCTTTAAAACTGGGTCAGTGGGAAATGAGGGGCAAGACTTGTTTTCTAGGATCTTGCAGAGGGGTCTAATCTACTTTCTCTAACTGCCTGGCTTTGCCTAGCCCCACCCCCAAGTTGCTGGGATAACATGGCACTCAGTTGCCATGGTAACCTCTGCACATCTGGGGACCATCAGCCTTACTAGATTTGGTGGAAGACGGGAGAGAAAGCGGAAAAGGCAGCAGAGAGGGTACTTCCTGAAGTCCCTCAAAATCAGGGAGGCTTGGAGCTAAAGGGAGATGAGGTTGTGGCATGTCAACTCAGAACGTCAGGCTGGAAGAGCATGCTGCCCAAGGAAGAGGCACAGGTGGGTACCAGCTGGGCTCACATAGAGCCCCTCTCCCTTGTCCTTCCGGACCCCCAAAGGGAGGCTGGGCCAGCGCCAGTTATCAAAGGAGAGGAGGAAAATCCACTGAGGCCCTGGAATAACATGTGGCCCTGGGCTGTGCGTTAAGCCAGCCCTTCCCTTCCCTGGGCCTGCAAGGTGACACGTGAAGCCTTCCAAACAGAGCAGGCCAGACACCCGTGGGGAGCGCAGAGCCGGGATCAGCAGCCAAGTCCGATCCCATCCTACCAGCCACCACCCCATGCCCATTCCACCCTGGACCCCAACACAGGGCAGGAGGCCATCTTCTGCGCAGACCTTGCTTGGCAGGGTGGGGGTGCGGTTGGGCCTAGCTCAGGGAGACAGGCAGGGAGGGAGTGCAAACATACACAAAGACCCCCTTGTCCTCAACCAGGAGGCAGCCCAGCCGACTCCAGGCAGTATCCACTCCCAGCCCTCGCCACCCCACCCTGCACACCCTCCATTCACTCACGTTGCTCTCCCGGGCTCCGTGGACACAGGGTGGGCACTGAAAGGAGAGAACAGGCATGGAGGTCAATTCTGAGCCCTGGGGATCAGCCCTCCACACCCTGCCCCTGCCCAACACACACACACACACACACACACGCACACGCGCCACCCCAAAGAGCTTCACACGTGGTGTCCTGCATATGATCTGAAAGCAGCATGAAGACAGGAATCCTGAAAACAAGTCTGGCCCCTCATTTCCCACCCACCCAGACCCACAGCCATTTTGCCATTTCCAGAGGAGGAGACAGCAGAGCAGCAGTGGGCCCTGGGTCCTGCAGCGTGTCAAGGCAGAGTGAAGAGCAGAAATGAGGGGTTCCATGACCAGGGCTTGGGCTCTCCCAACTGGCCCATGGCCAGTTGCTGCCAACTCAGCAGGAATGTCCTCCAGGGCTACTGTCTCACAACCCAAGAAGAGGCAGGGGGCAGGCATGAGCAGGCGGCAGGTCCCTGAGGAACGTGGGGGTTGTGTAGGCCTCTGTCACCCCCATGCCCAGGCTACAGGCCCCAGGCCCCAAGACCTTGTCCAAAGGGTTCATGTGTACCCCCTCAACCAAGCCTGTTAGCCAGCCCCCATGGGAGGCTCACCTCATCAGCTGCTGTCTCCTGATGGGCCTGGGAAGAGAGGGACATGGGAGTGAGCAGGAAACTCAGGGTTCAAGCACTGCCTCCAGAGAGGGCCAGGTACTGTGTCTGTCCCACCCTGTCTCTTTCCTGCTCAGAGCTGGCACCTACGCAGCCTGAGCTCGGTCCAGGCAGGAAGAGTGGGGGTGGAGTGTCTTCTCCAAGGGGTTGCACGGGGCACCTACAGGGCAGACAGAGGGCACCACAGGCTCCTCCCCCCGCCCACCATCTCTACCTTCATTCCCCTCTCAGCCTTCTGGTTGATTCTTCCTGTCAGCTGTGCCTCCACCTGGACAGACAGGGCAAAGGGAAACACCCTGAGGCAGTTCTGGGGCCTGTGCGGAAAGGGGCACCCAGGCAGGCACGTGGGCCCCAGGTATCTCCTCAGCCTGGCGTCTGGCACCTCCCAGAGTATCAAGGGCCTACTTAGGTCCCTGAGGCCACCCCCACAGACGGCCCTTTCCCCCCCCGCCCCCTGGTGCCCATGTGATGTCGGAGAAAATAAGGCTGCGAATCAATGGGATTCTGTGTTCCTGCAGCCAAAGGCTGGCATGAAGCCCGGGTGGACAGGGATCAAGGGCCCGGCCAGGAGGCGGGGCTGAGGGAGGAACCAGGCTTCCCTGCCACCTCCAAAGAACCTGGGAGTGGACAGGGCAGCTGGCCATGGTGCTGGGCGAGTGAGAGAGCCCAGGGGAAGCGGCACGCCCAGGCCTCTGACTCCAGGTATCCCTGTTCTGGAGAAGCTACCTGGGCAGCAAGACTGGTCTTGGTCTCACCAGAAGGGTCTAGGTGGCATCCTTGAGGGTCTGAGCAGTGCCCAAGCTAGACGGGCACAGCTTCAATACCAACAGGTGGGAGGGGACAGGGTCACCCAGTGGGCTGCCTCCCTGAGTCCTACAGGGTGGTGTACAAATGGACAGGGCATCCAGTGCCCTTCACCACTTGGCTAACTGAGTCTGGTGGCAGACCTTGGTAGGTCAGGGGAGGAGCGTCTCTCTTGTGTCTGCCCTGCCCACCCACCTTGCTATTCTGAGGCTCCTCCAGGCAGAAGCAGCGAGTGTAGACCTTGCCCTCCATCTGTGGATTGATCTCGATGAGCTCATTACTCTGAGTGTCTCGCCGGGCCTTGGAGGACTCCAGGGGGCACTGTTCAGTGCAGGGGAAGGACTGGGGTCAGTACAGAGGCAGACTCTTTCTAAGACCTCCCTTTCCAGACCCCCATCCTGTCTCCAGCACATGGTGCCCCTGGGCAGTGACCAACCCCCACCAGCTGTGTGTGGCCACCACTCACCCCCCCTGGCAAAATCTCACAACAGCCCTCCTCCAGCACAAGCTCCGGGTCACAGTAGATGTGTGCCTGCTGAAGATCAAACTGCAGAGGACACACAAGATAATTTCATTTTCTTTTATCAAAAGTTCTATATCCTGCATGCCTCCCCCCATGAGGCACAAAGATGTCCACCCCACAATTTGACCTCAGGGTGTGTCCAGTCTAGCTTGGGAGACCATCAAGAATAGAGCTGTCACCAAAAGCAAAGCAAAACTGCATGTACAGGAAAGAGGGAGAGGAGGTCCACGCAAGCTGGGCCTGCTTAGCAGAGAAGGACAGTCTGTAAGGAAAGTCAGGACAGGCAGGGGTCCCAGTGCCGGCAAAGGCATGGAGGCAGGAAAGTACTCGGTGAGCGGGGTGATGAGGAGGGAGTGGACCAAAGCAGAGCTGCACAGAGAGATGGAAAGAAAGATGATGCTGTGGACTCTGTAGAAACCAGAACATGGAGGGCTTAAAGGCCAGCTCAGGCTGCATCTGGAGGCCCATGGAGAGCCAGGGAGGATTTGGGGCAAGGGAAGGACCTGGCCAGATACAGACTGAGCTCACTCAGGCTCCCAGAAGGTGGAAGCAGAAGCAAGGGCCCAACCTAGCACTCACCGAGACTGGTTTGCCCTGCTCAGAATCCAAGCCCAGAAATACATGGCCCACAGGCCGCATGGGTTGCCGGGGCCCCAGAGGCTGGGAGGAGGCTGAGATACAATCCACATGGACGGAGGCCACGCGTCCAGCCACGCTCAGCATCAACTTGTGCCAACGCAGGTCAAAGAGCTGGGGCACTGGGAAGATGCAGGACACGAAGTCGCCGTCTTGACCCCGCGCCCGGAGTTCCAGACTCCGCTCTTGGCTGTTGACTTCTAGGGAAATCTGCGTGGAATTGGGAAAAGGGCAGGACAAAAAGTCAGAGCCCTAGAGCTAAAGCATAGCAAAGTCAAGGTCATTTCACAGGAGGGGAAACTGAGTAGTACCTCCTAAAAGAATAGGGTGGACCCTGGTGGGAGCAGGGAAGCCCCAGGAATCCCAAACTGATCTAAAAGCTGCATTGGACTGGCACTACGCTGACGCCCGCAAGGAGCCATGAGGGCGAGGAGGGGCTGGGCTTACCTGGGGGTACCCATCTGCGTCGGTCACTTGGAACAAATACCACGTGTTCTGGAAGGTGTGCTTCTTCAGCAGCAAGGTCAGCACCAGCGCGAACTCCTCTGGTAGGCCCCGAGGGAATATTCGTCTGGGGATGGAACACAGAGGGTGCTTGAGGCTCAGGACTCAAAAACCTCCCCAAGACACACACAGGCACACACCTCCAAACACATGGCGCTCCTTCACTCTGCACACATTTATGGAGGCCTTCGAGATGTCAGATGCAGGACTGGGGCCTTCCCCGCCCGGGCTCAGCCTTCAAGGCTGATGGTGGAAGGCTGAACGGAGGAGGGGGATCATAAACAAAGAACCCCCAGAAAACGACTATTTCACTCCACTCGGATTTGGGTGAGGGTTTCTGGGGACTCCAGGATGCCCCGTGGTGAAGAATTGGGCTGGGGGTGGAAGGAGAGATGCTGAAAGCAAAAGAAAAGAACATGGAAAGGGCTGAGCAAGACCAGAGGTGCCCCAGAGAGAGGAGCACCTGGGGAGTGGCGGCCCGAGGCAAGCAGGGCCAGGACACCCAGGGACAGGTGGGATTTGGACTTCACACGCAGACCTGCAAACACTCGAGAGCTTCCCACCCCCATCTTGGTGTTCTCATGGTGCACAGGGGGTGCAGACCTGGTCCCACCCACTGCTAGTCAGAGATGGCAGCCCACCCTGCAAGCCCCAGAGTGGAGAGAAGGTTGATTCCTGGCAGGGGGAGGGGTGACATGACCTCCAGAGAGGTCCCTGGGCTTAGGCCCTGCATTGAGTGGCTGGGGTGTGGTCCAGAGGTCCCAGGGGTCACACCGATGCTTTACCGAGTGGGCTGGGTCAGGGGAGCTGCCCCCAGCCGCAGGATGAGAGGCCCCTTGGGGTTGCGGATCTTCTTGACGGCAGAGGTCTTCATGAGGTTGAGTCGGCGGATGAGGTTGAAGCCTTCAGGAGAGACACCGGAGGAGGAGCTCAGCGGGCAGGTGAGGAGGGAGAGCCTACTCTAGGAAGACGGCAGAGGGGACAGCAGGGTGAGAGGGACACTCACCAGTCACATTGGCTGATAGGTCACTTCTGTGCTCCAGCTTGAGCCCTTCTTGCTGTGAGGGTGGACACTGCTCACCTGGAAGAGAATGGACCAAGAAGCTTGAGGGGGACTCAGGCTGGGGTACCGCCTGGCTGGGCTCCTGGAGAACCTGGGAAGGGGCAAGTTGAGAGACCTCATTCTGGACCTTTAGCCTGGTCCTGCCTAGAGGACATACTCACACTCTGGCCCTGGCTGCTCAGGGAGCCAGAAGGAGCCCAGTGTACAGTTGGGAAGACTGAGGCCCAGCCCAAGGCCACCAAGTGTGCCAAAACCAGGATCAGAACTCCAGGAACCCGTATCTCCCACCACCCCCAGTCAGGGTCCAGGCAGCAAGGCAGGGAAGGAAGACACTCTGGGGAGCCCCAGAGCACAGGCACGTGGGAGCCATAGATATCCACGCACTCCCTCCACAACACACAGCAGGTGGGGGCACAGGAAATGTCAGGTGCGTGCACACTTGGTGCCATGTGAGAGTGCATGTGCTCATCTGCACATTTGTGAGTTGTGGATACTCGTGCCACTGGAGGTGCCATGTGCAGCTGGTACACATGTTCTCTGTGATGGGTGGGGTTCACTTCCCACATCCAAAGCAGACAAGCAGGCCAGACACAAGTCTCAGCTAACAGAATGACTTTTCACCTAGATAACCATCTAGTGAAACAGGGAGAAGAGACAGAGGGTTGGAGAGGACCACAAGCTCAAGAGCACCACCAGGGCCTCAGGTACCAGGCAGGCAATGCTAAGGGGGTAAAGGTTCCTGAAGAGGGGGTAACTGAACGCAAGTCTCCAAAGCCCTGAAGGGACAGGCAGGCAGCCATGTTGCCTCTCCCTGGGGCTGATTGGGCAGAGAACTGGAGGAGGTGCTACATCAGACAGAGAGGCTAGAATCAAAAGGCCTTACCAGCAAGGTAGCTGGGGAAGCCAGGACAAGACTGTAAAGTCAGTTCCTAGAAGCTGGCAACCCCCTGGAATCCTGTGTTCCTGAGCATAGTGACCCCACTGGCGTCCCCCAGCCCCCAGGTCTGGCCAGAAAGACCATCACTGTCTTCAGCATCGCAGCAGCAATGGGTGACTCACCCCTTGGCAAGGGGCCCAGATTCCTTACAGATGTTGAAATTTTCTGCCCCAGCCCCCAGGGGACCCGGTGAGGGAGAGGAGAGCAAGCTCCGTACACACATGCAGAAACACATGTGTGGGTGCGCACATGCCCTCTCTCATGCACGCGCACACACTCAGAGCGCATACGAGTGACAGTCACATCTACCCCCGCAGTACGACCCTTTTTCTTTTGCTTCTACACCTGGGTTTTTCTGCCCCCTTGGCTGGCTGGATCGGAGTTCTAGGAGTTCTGCTCCCGCCTGGCTCGGCAGTAGAGTCACCGAGCCCAGAGGGCACCCAGCAGGGCTGGGCAGGTTGCCCTATCAAATTCCCCTGGCTTTGAATCCTCAAAAGTGGCACCTCTACTCCAACCAGAGTCTGGGGCAGACTGCACTTCTGGGTAGCCCTCTGTTGAAGATCCAGGCTGGCAGTGAAGGAGGAGCGCAGGGCCGGGGCATGGATTTTCCACCGTGAAAAGGAACACTGGGGCACTCCCAGGATGCTGCGCTGCTT
This sequence comes from Sciurus vulgaris, assembly GCF_902686455.1. Lineage (NCBI taxonomy): Eukaryota > Metazoa > Chordata > Mammalia > Rodentia > Sciuridae > Sciurus > Sciurus vulgaris. The sequence goes on from NC_136461.1 coordinate 22,802,859, forward strand.
TCTGCAGAACACAGAGCCGGCTCCTCCCCACCTCACTGGCCACAGAAAGCATGCAAGGATGGGTTTATGTCCTGGAGAGGGGACTGTTCTCTCCCCAGAGGCCCAGGGCTGTGTATAAATGTAGGGCCACTCCAAGATGCAAACACAGAGGTGCTCAGGGACAGAAACATACACAGAAACACACGCACACATGCGCCCAGCTCACTCTCTGGGCAAATGCTCAGGCCATCCTAAGCCCAGCCCCTAGACTCTCCCATGAACACCCACATTACTGGTACATACATGATCACTTGTGTTCACAGACCCCGGCACCTCAGGGAGCTGGTTGCAGACCTGTGGTTCCCTGGCCCTCCTGTATTATCTCACCTGTATTTGCCCCATGGCTGAAGGTGGCCCAGAGACTTAGCAGCCACAGCCCAGGAGCCAAGGATACCCACATCCTGGTCCAGAGGGGTCAGCCACAGCTACAGCACCTGAAAAATCACAGAGACCAGGAAGGCAGGTTCCTGAGTTCCCACAGCACAACTCCACATGCAGCCCAGGTTCTGGTATTGGGGTGGCAAGAGTTCTAGCCAGGCATCAGTCTCTCTCAGGGGCCCAACACAGGCTGGGGGTGAGCATCTGGGCAAGAGTGATAATCAAAATATTTAACCACCAGTATGGCACAAACACCGGCCAGCCAGAGCCAAATACTGGGCAGAGCACTAAAACCAGGCCCTGGAAGCCTCTGGCTGTGCCCATTGAAGCGGGGTGGTAGTTTTCAGGATTGAGAGAGCTCTAGAAGGGTCCTAGAGGGCCAGGAACGTTGGGGTAGTGATGGAACTTGAAGCAAAGGCTGTTCATCAGAGCAGTGAGAAGCAATCAGTACTTGAGTACCATGCCGGCAGCAAGCAGCCTGGTACCTGCCTAGCTCTAGCACCCGGCTCAGCACATGCAGCCCTGCCAACACCTACAAGGTCAGGGGCTGGAGAATGGGATGAGTCTCCTGGCAGGTATTCCAGGGCTGTGTGTGGGCCAAGGAAGCTTCCCCCATGGGTACAGTAGGCAGTAGAGCAGGTCGCCAGGGCTCCAGACCTTGTTGCCAACCTCCCCTACTGATGGATGCTCGTCTTTTAGTTTTATTAAACCCTGATGGATGGGCCCAGATAAATCAATGCAGGCTCAGCAAGCGGCCCTCCAAGCTATATATCATCCCGCCTCCCCCAGGACAGGCAGCTCAGGCACACACCCACACAGAGCCAAGTATGTGTCAGCTCAACACATGCAGATGCACAGGCACAGACACACGTGGTACCGGTGCATGCATACAAGCCTACCTGCACACAGGTGTGCTCACAGACACATAACACCAGATAAACCCAGACATACCAATTTGCACATATACACATGCACACAGCCAGCCTGTGACCACCCCTCCAAAAGGCCTTCCTGTTGGGAAGTTCTTATACAAGTTTGACCTCATTCCTTCCAGTGCAATCCTACTTCCCCTCCCCTGGTCCTGGATAGGAAATGAGAACAGAAGGGGGCCCTTGTCCCAAGTACTTGGAGGCAGGCTCCTGCCCCTTCTCCTTAGGACAGAAGTGTACCCCCACCCTATTCATCCTGGCCCACCAGAGTGCACATCCCACCTCTCAAACCCTATCCTGGCCTCCCTTCTGCCAGCCAATGGTAGGGCTGCCAACTGTGGGTGGCGTGGGTACATGTGGAGGCGTAAATTTGGATGTGTTCATGTCCTCTTCTGGCTCCCAATCTCTGATCTCCACTCCAGGTCCCAGCCTGAGTGGAGAGCTACAGGGACCAGGGATGGAGGGAGAGAGAGACTTTCAAGGAAATGTCCCACCTCAACACAGAGGCACAGATTTGTGGGCAGGGAAAGTAGAACCAGAATGGAGATGAGAGCTCATCCCTACTTAGCGAAGAGGCTGAGGCTCAGAGACCGGATGCCACTTGCCCCAGGACACACAGCAAGTCAGGGGCAGAAAGGGTCGTTGAACCCAGAGCAGAGAGGAAGCCCAGTTCGTGCCCACTTACCGGTGGCCGGGTATGCCCTCACCTCACTGAGCGATCCAGGCAGCCTCAGGGCAGCTGGCCAGGGGAAGCAGGGCCTGGGCTCCACCGGCTACCTGGGGTTCCTCGATCTCTCCCTGCCGGCCGGGCCCCCAGCTCCCCGGCGCCGCAGCTCTCCCGGCTGAGTGCAGCCGGCACACGCCTGCCGGGACTGCCGGCCACTCGGGTGGGGGAAGAGGGGCGGTTCCAGGGGCTGGGGACCTGCCAGCGCGGCTAATGCATCCCAGCTGGGCCGGCCCGCCAGGCCCGAGGAGGAGGGAGGCGGGAGGGGCGGCGGCAGCGGCGGCCGAGGCTGCTGGCCGCGGGACGGACGCACAGCCCGCTCCCTCCCGGCCTGGCCGAACGCCCGGGTCCGCCCCTCCCGCTTCCCCGCCAGGTGAGCCGCCGCGAGCGGGCGAGGCGGGACCTGCGTGCCCAGAGCTGCCCTGGAAGGGGCTCCCGCGGGCGGGGAGGCCGGCTCCTCGACAGCCAGGCCTGGCATGTGCCCGCCTCCCCGCGCCCCCCTCCTCTTCCCCGGCCGCCCGAAGGCTGGGGGGCGGAGACCCTCCTCCCAGGATCTTGGAACCCGTGACGTGGCTGCAGCCCAGGCCTCGGTGGTCAGCTTTTTCCAGTTCCTCGGCCTAACATTCCCAGTGTGTCCCTCTGTCTGTCCGCACTGGAGCGGGCAGAGGATCTCACCCACCCCTGTGTTAAATTAACCCCTTCTGCTCTGGCCTCATTCCTCGAGAAGCAGACGGGAGAATTCCCAGGTCCTTCCCCACCCCCGCCGAGGCTGGAAGAGCTGGCATCCCCGCCCTCTGCTGTGGCTTTGCGGCCTCCAATGCACAATTTAACTGGGACTCCACTTGCACATCTGTGAGATGGGGTCAGGATGGTATCTGCCTCATAGACCTTTGTTAAAGGAAATGAGCTAAAGTCTGTAAAAGCACTCAGACATGGCCTGGCACCTCAGGGGAGAAACATTTGCTGCTGTTTTCATTATTAGTTTGATCCCTGGCAGGGGATGGTGGGGGTGGGGTGGTTGCTTTATACCTAGGGTCTAAGGAAGCAAAGGAAATTGAGTTGGATAAAGATGGGACTTCTGGGGAGGGAGGAGCAGGGGAGGTTGACTAAGGTGAGTCCATGGACACAAGGGTCTCCCCCCAGGAGGCAGCAAACAACTTTCTTGGCACCGAGATTCAGGGGCCATGGAGAAATGGGTTCACGAAGCCTAGGAGTGATAAGGAATGGATGTGGGGCTGAAGGGGGAGCAACTCGACTGCCTTGATTGCAGGGTGGGCTTCCTGTTGAAGCAGCCTGGGGGTAGCCCCAGCTCTGTGGCTCCAACTAACCCAGGCAGGGGGAGAACAGGCCTGGGATTTCCCGTCTCCAGATGCACAGGCGCTGAGTCAGTGGAAACCCCAACTACCTCACGCCACAGAGGCGCCCCACTGTGGTCCCTGCAAGGAGCTGGGCCCAGATGTGGCGGTGACAGTGGTGGGGCCTGGGAAGTGCTGAGCTCAGCAGACAGGAAGTGCAGGGGGTGGGACTTTCTGAGGCTCTGGCTTGAGGAGTGGGCAGGCACAGGCCCAGCCACCAGCAGAATACTACCCGGTGCCGGGCACTTGGGAGTACTGGGGAGCATATATGGGTCAGGCTGTTTGCACAATCCCACATCTGCTGGCTCCTTTCATCTTTACAGCCACCGTGTGAGGCAGAATTCTATGCTCATCCTCATCTTGCTGTTGGGAAACCTGAAGCACAGGAACAATGTAACTAGTCCAGGATCACGCAGCTACTCCCCGGTGCAGCAGAGACCACCATGCATTGAACCTGGACATCAGCCCGTGTCACCCTGGTCACTCCCACCCTGACCCTGCTCATGCTCCAGGCAGTGGGCAGCTAAGCCAGGGCAGCCAGAGTCAGGGACCCAGGACCTGAGAAGGGGGAGTCCAGATGCCTTCCCATAACACACCAGGCACACTCACAACAGCCAAGCCTCGGACACACCCTCTGCTGGGATCCACCATCATAAACGCAATGTAAAAATGTGCCCACGTGCCTTCCTCCCCCCGACCTTGTGCACACAGTCAGATGCGTTCTCTCACAGCACTTGGGTTGCACACTCCACATGCATCCATAGACACTCATGTTCACATGCACAGCATATGTCCTCCTAAACAGATACACAAAGACATATGTAGGAACCTGGGGACCTCACAGGAATCTGTCCCTGGACATACCCCAACAGAGGCACTTAATTCTCAGAATGTATGCACACAGCATACAACACATATGAAGGTGCACACACAGTCATGTGTACACACGTGTGCACACATACACATAGAAATTATGGCCACAGGTTAATTACTCAGCTATGCAGAGACCCTGCAGACCTGTGGCACATACACACATGTGGCAGACACAGGTGGCAGCACGGACAGGTGGCAGCATGGACTCAGCCCCCACAGGAACACCCAGTCATGCACACACTGACAAGTGTGTGCATATACATACATACACCGATGCATTATGTGCATTAGGCCCTAGAAAGCCCTGCATGCCAGCAAGTGGGGTATCCCGTGGGGCCAGGCTCAGTGCCCTCACCCCAGATGGCATCGCAACGAGGTAATCAAGGCCGCTAATCGCCACCAGCTGCCCTGGAGCCTGCCTGCCGCTGCCGGGTAGAGCTCCCAGGGCCTCCTGGGCCTCGGGTAATATGCCCAGATGTTGGCAATGCTCAGGGGCCCCCCATTACCCCAGCTGGCTATTGGGAATCCCCATCTGGCAGTGGCAGACCCTGGGGCAGTGGGGGAGAGTAAAGAGCCAAATGGGGCCTGGCCACGGGATAGACCCAGGAGCCTACACATCCACGCAGAGGTGGCCTGCATGTCTCTGGTCTGCAGTGGTCCTGGACCTCCGAGTGCACACACACACTCTTAGGACTTGGCATGGGTGCAGCAGGTGTGCACACAGATGCTTCGCATGTGATGGATTGCTCTCTACAGATCTGTTCCTCCCTGGTTCCTCATCCTGTAAGCATCACCATAATTCATTTGGATGCGCAGGCTGAAAACCTAGGCCTGGTTCCTTTCTTCCCCCACCCCTCCCATCCAATCCTGTCCCTCTACCACAGGCCACATCTGTCCACTCCTCCCCGCGTCCACTGCTACCACCCTCGCTGAAGCCACCATCATCTTTTTTTTTTTTTTTTTTTTTTTTTGTGGTGCTGGGGATCGAACCCAGGGCCTTGTGCTTGCAAGGCAAGTGCTCTACCGACTGAGCTATCTCCCCAGCCCCACCACCTTTTAGGGGGCCCACTGCAGGGGCTCCCTGCTGCTCCGCCCGCTGCTCAGGACCACTGCTTCGCACCTGCCCTGCAGCTGGGAAGACGCTCCCTAACCTCTACCTGTTGGTTTCCAGGTCTCGGTATATCCAGAATAAAACCCCAGATCTTTCCCTCAGCCTTACCAAGACCTTTATGATCTGGCATCTGCCTTCCCATCTACCATCTCACCCCAAAACCGTGTCCCCCCACTTCCTTCTCAGCCCTGAATTTACCACACTGTTTTCACCTCAGAGTTTTTGACCTGCTCTTCCCTCTGACTAGGTTGTACTCCCAGTCTTAGCCAGGCTAGCTCCTTGCTGTCCCTCCTGAGCCAGCTTCTCAGAGTGGGTTTCATTACCTCCTGGCACGAGTCGCCCAGTCACTCCCTACCACATGGCCCTGGTGGAAACCCCTCTCAGCTCTGGTGTGTGTGTGTGTGTGTGTGTGTGTGTGTGTGTGTGTCTTTCTGAGTGACCCTGGCCACCATTACTACTGTCCTACTGATCCTGGAACCCACCCAGGCACCCATTTCCCTCTGCTCTGGAACACCAACTCTCTATCTCTTTATGTCTCTGATCTCTATCTCTGTCTTTTTCTCACATTCTCTGGGTCTTTCTGCCTCTGTCTCTGATTCCCATGCCTCCTCCTCTCTGCTTCTCTATCTAGCTATCTGTACCTGACTCTTCTCTCAGAGGTACCCCTCCCTATCCCTGTCCCTATCCTGTGTCTGTTTCTGCCTAGGGCTCCACTCTGGCCCCGCTTCCCACTCCCTCCTTCTCTCTCCCCCTCTTTCTGTCTTTCATCCCCACCCCCCGCCCCACTCTTTGCCCTAAATCAGCACTGCCACCTCGTCTCCACAGCTGTCCGCGTTCCCGTGGCAGGGAGACCCATCTTTCATCTCTGGCTGGCAGCTTTATGGTCCTAGTGGGAGGGCCAGCGCTCCACCCTGTGAATGCCCCCTCTGCCCTACAGGGCCATGGCAAGCCCTCATGGACACCCCGGGCCCTGGCAACATTCATCCATCACCCAGGCCCAGTCACCATGTTTTATTTCAAGTCACTCATGTTACCAGGGCATCTGCTCGGTTTGACTACCCTGGAGCTGCTGGAGATGGACCCTGTTGGGCGTGGCTGTGGGCGTGGTCAGGGCTGGGGGATGCTGGGGGAGAGAGACACTCCAGGTATCATGGGCTCCACCTGGGTTGTTCCCAGGCTCTGCCACCTGTTCTGAGGGACCTATGGAGAGGTGGCAGGCACAAGAGTCTTCCCTCTGCCCATTGTGTGACCCTGGGCCTCAGTCCCTGTTGTACCATCAGGTAAACTGCAGGATCCCAGCTTCACCCACCTTACCTGGCATTAAAGCACCTGAAAGCAGCTCCACCCCTGTGGTTCTCCACAGGGAGGCGACGCTCCCCCCTCCCCATCCCGGAAATATTTGACAGTATCTGGAGACATTATTGATTGTCACAACAAGAGGAGGAGGAGGAGGGAGCTGCTGGCGTCTAGAGGGTACAGGCCCCGATGCAGACATCCTGTGAGGCACAGGACAGTCCCCTCTCAATGAAGAATCTGGCTCCAATGACGGTAGTTCCAAGGCAGAGAAGCCCTGCTCTGCCCCCAGGGGAAGCTTCAGCTCTGCGGAATCCCACGTTCCTGTCCTCCTTTAAACGCTTAATCATACTCTGAGCAGGGGTGGGAGTCATTAGAAGACTCAGGACACCAGAGTTTGATCTCGGCTCTGCCTTCAATAACAGCAGCTGGCATTTATTGAGTCCTTCGGAAGTGCCGGCTGGCACCATTCATGAAGAAACTCAGTTCAGCCTCATGTGACAACCACAGGAGGCCCAGACACTACTGCTGTCCCCATTCTCAGGGTGAGGAAACAGAGAAGGCAGAACCAGCTCAAGGTCACACAGAGGACACAGACAGAGCCTGGATTTGAACTGGTCACTTGGGGACAGGTCCACCAGGCAGAGTACTGACTGGGAAAGAGCCCACAAAGGTGCCAGGGTGAATCCTTCCCCTCTGGACCACCTTTTTTGTCTGTCAAATGGGCTCCACTATCTCATTTAACCTACAACGTTCTAGGAGGTAAGGTGCCGTTATGGTCTCCACGTCATCAGGAAGGCCAGGATTCAAAAGCACAGTCTCCATGTCCGGGGCTTGGGAACAGAGATCCTAACTCAGTTCTGCTTGAGCAGAACTCAGTTCTGTGGCTTGTAATCTCAAGCAGTCAGCCCACCCACAGGCTCCCAAGTGCTGTAAGCAGGAGGGCAATTCCTACACTGGGAGGACTTGGTACACACCAAGTCCTGCTGTGCTGTGTGACCTTGAGCCAAACCCTATGACTCTCTGGGCCTTAATTTATTCTCCTATAAAAATTAAGTAAGGGTTATACTGTTATATTGTGTTCATGTACAAATACATAAAATGAATTCCACTGTTAGATATAATGAACCAATAAAAAGGGAAACATTTCAAATATGATTTTATAATAAATTAATTAGGAACTTAGCATAGTGGCTAAAGGTGGGGGCTCCAGCCCTGGGATAACTGGGTTCGAATCCCACGTTTACCATTTGCTAGCTTTGGCCTTTTGACAAATGACTGCCTCTCCTGGAGTGAGCCTCAGTTTTCTTGTTGGTAAAATGGAATTTTCCCTCCTCAGAAGGATGTGGTGAGGGTCACTGAGAGGGTACGTGTAAAGTGCTGAGCTCGGCTCCTGGAAATCAGCAAATGCCAGTTACCCGGACAGACAATGAGTGTGTCTAACCCTCACTGCCACAATGCATGCAGTCTGTGGCTGGCTCCCCTGCCCCTCTCTGTCTGCAGCATTTAGCTTTGAGACTGTCTTCGCCTCCCTTCCCACTTGTGGGTAGGGAAAGCAACAGGGACCAGTTTCTCAGAGTGGGTAGATCTGAGCAGAGGCTTGGAGGAGGCAGGGGTATAATCAGTTATGGGTCAGTGGTGTGTTGGGCTTCTAGTGACTGACCAGCTCATATGGCACCAAAGGACCCGCTTTGCTACCATTTCTCCCAGAGCCCTGAAGAGCCTAGGTACTTTATAAATACTTGCCGCTTGAGTGAAAGGGACACTCAGCATCTCCTTCAAGAAATGCAAACCGAAAAGCCTCCAGGCAAGGCTTGGGGAGGAGAGGAACAGCCAGGGGATCCCAGATTCTTTCTTTGCATGCAAGCGCCTCAGACAGTTGGACAGTAATTCTTCAAATCCTGGAATCTCCGGGCGGGCGGTAAGGCGCTTTGGCTGCTGCTTGGCGCCTACCTCCTCCCAGGAGTGGGTGCCTGGGGCTGAGCTGGGGAGGCCAGACGACTGGGCTAGCTAGATGGGCTGCCAAAGCGGGGCTGGGGAATGTTCAGGGTGCAAAACCAACTGGAAAGGCAGAAAATAAAATCAAAGATCGGCCGGGCGTGGTGGCGCATGCCTGTAATCCCAGTGGCTTGGGAGGCTGAGGCAGGAGGATCGTGAGTTCAAAGCCAGTCTCAGCAAAAGCGAGGCACTAAGCAACTCAGTGAGACCTTGTCTTTAAATAAAATACAAAATAGGGCTGGGGATGTGGCTCAGTGGTCGTGTGCTCCTGAGTTCAATTCCTGGTACCTCCCCCCAAAAATTAAAAAATAAAATCAAAGATCAGAGAGGGTCTGATCTTGGCTCTGCTATTTCCCTGGTGTTGTTCTCTTTACCTCTCTGACCCATAGGTTCCATATCTGTAAAATGGGGAGATAATAACATCTAACCACATGGAATTGTAATGAGGATTAAATGAGATAATGCATGAAGACTGAGCCAAGCCCACAGGAAACACTCAATTATGTTAATTATTATTATTATTATTATTATTATTATTATGAGAGGGCTAGTAATTTACCAGGGATTCTTGCTCTGCATCTCACATCTATGTTCATCTCAGATATTACCCCTCCCTACCCACCCCCCGTTTCACTATTTACATAACCGATGTCATGTAGTTTCTGACAGACATAAGATAGAATTTTCTGTGGAGTGGCCTAGATAATACGTAAAATGATAAAACCAGCCAGAATATTTGTCTTCCTTGACCATTCAGAAAGGGCCTGATGCTGGTATTTTGAGGCAAAAGAGGAGAGCTGGTTGTAAGATGTGGGATAAGACTTTAGGATTGAGGAACTGGGTTCAAGGCCATGATCTGCCTAGATGCATGTGGTTTTAGGAGAGGTTGAACTTGGGGACTCTTGAGCCCCTTTCAAGTTTCAGAGTCTTAAATCTGTAATGGCCCAAACACAGTCCCTCCTTGGGATGGGGAACGGGGTGAGGTAAGCCAGACCTGTATGAGGCCCAGGATGCCACTCCTCCCATCCCCGCACCTGGGCTGAGTGTACCCCTCACAATGTACCATCTGTTCTGTGTCCACCCAGTCTCCCCACACCGTCACAGCTGCAAGGTAGGGGGCTGTGCCGCATGCCACACTCATTAATTCTCTTCTTCCGTACTGGGAGGAAAATAGGTGCCAGAGGTGGTAACTAACTTGCTGGGCTGGGGCTGGATGAAGTGTAATTCAAAATATGATTTTTAAAAAGTCATTTTAATCAGGTGGTGGCACACATCTGCAATCCCAGCAATTTGGGATACTGAGGCAGGAGGATTGTAAATTCCAGGCTGGCCTAAGCAACTGAGTGAGACTCTGTCTTGAAATTTAAAAAGGCTGGGGACCTAGCTCAGTGGTAGAGTGCCCCTGGGTTCAATCTCCAGTCCTGAAATATATATCATTAGGAAACCGGCCTGAAATGAAGTTAAGCGAGTGGTCCTCTTTGAATACAGGGCTATCGCAGCACACTTTGCAGTGTGGTGACTCCCTTCCTCAATTCGGAACTCTGTTTTCTATCTGTAGAATGGGGATGTTTGCTCAGATATTCTAAGATCCCAGTAGGGACCTTTGGTCTCCACCCAGAAACCTAGAACACACTGGTGAGCTGAGGCGGTGGGGAAGGGCAGGTGCAGACGTGACGGTCCCGCCAGGCGGGGGCGCCGCCGCCAGACACACAAAAACAACCAAATAAATCAGGCCAAGGAACTCCTAATCCTTCCCGGCTGTGGCTGCTGCCGCTCGCCCGGCCTGGGAGGAGGGCACCGCACAGCCAAGAGCGCGGAGGCGAGCCAAGAGACTCGGAGTGATGCCCGGCCATCAAGACGGCCTCAGCTCCCGTGGGGGAGCGGGGGTAGGCCCTCCCGACTGGGTGACTCAGGCCTCCCTGACCCGCTCCTGGGTGGGCATGTTCCGGCGCCCCGGGCTATTTTTAGAACCGGCTGGGGCTGGAGTAGAATGGCTGGGAAGTGGGGGCCTCGCAAGCGCCTGAGCAGCTCCTCCCTCTCGGGCCTCAAACTCCTTGCCCTCCAGCCGTCCACCTAGGAAAGGACAGAGGCTCGCGGGGCAGGGGCGTCATCACCTGCGCAGGGGGTACAGCCTAGGCCCCGAGGTGCGTCCCGCGTTCACCCTCCCTGCAAGGTCTGGCAGTTCCCGAGAGCTGGCGTGACCTCCTGAGGAACGACCCCTGTTAAGTTGGGCCAAGCGGCCTCCAGATAGTGAGTGTTCCAGATGGCCAGTGTCTGCCTATTGGACTGCAGGACAGGGCGGGCGGGGCTGTGGTGACTAAACTGTCCAGGGTGGGAAAGAGGAGGGACCTGCCTGGTTCACGGGATCCCGACCTCCTCCCACACCCCGCGCAGTCGACTGGGGCACCTCCTTACCCTGACCACGCCCCCATCGGCCACGCCCTCGAAACGCCTAGGGCTCCGCCCACAGCCCTGGTGCGGAAGGCATCCTAGACCCCGCCTCCCAAGCGGTACCGCCCAACCCAAGCCAACCTTCGATCCTTTCCCAGGTCCAGAGAGGCCTGGATGCAGGGAGCTGGGACAGGCGTGAGGGGAAGGAGGCCCTATCCCCCGGCTTGGATTCAGGGAGGACAGCGTCGAAGGGAGGGCGGGAGGACACGGTTACTCGAAGCCTCTAAACTGCAGGACCTATCTGCAGGAGCCAGGCAGTATTGGAGGCCAGAGGGACCGAGAGCAACAACCTTGGATAGGTGGGCACGGGAGGCACACGTGGCACTTGGGCAGAAGTATCTCGTCACATTCCCCTACTTATGATCCTTGGACACTGAAACCACTTCCCAGGAAGTGAGGGCCGAGAACACATGTGCTCTCGTGGCGAGTTCAGGGACCCGCGTTTGGGGGGGCCAAGTCGAGGCCCATCCTTCTGCGGGAGACGGTGGAGGATGGGAGGCGGAGCCCGTTCTCCCGGCACCATCTAGTGGGAAGTTTGGGAATCGCGCGGCGCAGAGGTCGGGGTAGGGGCGCCGGTAATAGGTCTCCTGAAAGTCCCTCCCGCCCAGCGTGCTTCAACTCCAGAAATCTCCCCAGATAGAACGGGAGCCATCCTAAGGCCTACCCCCGCCCTCCGCCCCCAGCCTCAAGTCCTTCTCATATCTCTGGAACCTGCCTTCTCTCCATCCCAGCCACTGGTGCCTGAAGCATCTGCCAACTGCTCTCCCTGCCTCCGATTTTACTCTCCCTCATCCATTCTTCATAGCCAAGCCGTGTTTCTAAAACAGAAATCTGGCTGTGTCGCTCTCTTGATTAAAATATCTCCATGGCTTCACATGGTCCTGATAAACTCCAAATCTTGGCTCTTCACCACACAGCCCCTAGTCACTCACAGGCTCTTTCCGCATTCCACCCCATCAGGGTGTTAGTTTCTGTCTCTTCCTGGAACACCCTTCCCGTCCAAATCCACCGTCTTCAGGGCTCAGTCTGCCAGAAAATCCTCTCCTTGGGAGACCTTTCCTGATCCCAGGTGGGAGTTAGGTACCCTTGTCTGAGCTTCTACAGCGACCCCCTCGCTCTAGAGGCAGGACAACTTATTGAGATGTGAACCTCTTTGCCTCCCTTTATTCCCCTCTCCCCTTCCAACCTGGTAGCCACAGCCTTTGATTTCCTAGCTGCAGGCAACTGTTGGGCCGAACACAAAAGCTGCTTGAAGCTAACCTTCTGGAAGGGACTGTGCTAGGGGTTCCCAAGGGACAAAGAGAAGAGGACAGAGAAAGGAGAGTGGCAATTAGCTGTACAGGGGGCAGGAGTGAGGGTCCTATGAGTGACAGGTGATGGGAGCTGTGGGTTGGGTGGAAAACGCCTGCAGAGATCCCTGGGGAACAGCTGAGTCACTGAATCTCAAGGAACCATGTGGACTCGGACTCTGAGCATTGTGACCCAGGACAGGAGGCACCTCCTCCTCACTTAAATGAGGTTGGACCTTTAGGTCTTTGTACACCTATGGAGGAAGAGGGAGGTGTCCCCCGTTACAGTTGAGTTTCGGATTTTCTGCCAACTTGTCGGAAAGGGCTTCGATTGAAACACACTGGAGTTGGTTTAAAGAGAGTATAGACACAGGGTATTTCCTGTTCGTTTGCCAAGATTCCCACCTGGTGCACCTGTCTGTATGTCTCCAACACAGAGCCGATCGCATGTGCCTCATTCAGGACTGTCTCCTCGGGACCCAGGGTAGTGCCTGGCACAGTCAGTGCTCAAAACCTATTTGTTGAACTCACTTTTCCTTGGTAGCTATAGAAATTCTTCTAGAACCCGTCTGCTTCAGTGGTTCCCCTGTAAGCCTCAGAATAAAATAAAGTCCAAACCCCTAAGGTAGCCCTGAGGCCCACTGGGATGTCAACTGCCCCCTCACGGGAGGACTCTGCAGCCCATCCTCCCCGTGCGCTCCTCTCCAGCCCAGCCACACTATCTGCAATTCCCCAAACTTGCCAGGTTGTTTCATGCCTCTGTGCCTTTGCTTATGTGGCACCCTCAGTCTGGAGTGCCCTTTCCCCTTTCTCTGCCTGCTGAGCTTTCAATTAGTTCTCGAAGCGCGGTGCAAGTGTTTCCTTCTCCATCTTGCCCGGCTCTCCCCGCCAGGCAGAGGCGGGCCCCTCCTGCTCTGGAGCATACTGCTCATGCCGTCTCCCTCATCCCCAGCCCAGCTTCCTAGACTGTCGGCTTTTCTGGCGTAGTGAGTCCCTAGTGCCTGGTGCAGTGTCGGGCACGCTAAAGGCTCTCCATCCATACTCACTGTTCACTGAGCTGCAGCCCTGATCCCACAGCTACGATGCGACCTCAAGCATCTTTTCCCCTCCGGACCTTAGCTTTCCTCTCTGCACAATTGGGGAGTGAAAGTCTACAGTTTATAAGGGCCATTCTGTCTCTCAGCTGAGCTTGGAAGTGATGGCTTATTAAACCCGACCCAACCTGTGTACCCAGCAGGCCAGCTAGAGGCCGATCCTGCTCAGAAATGCTACTCGCTCCGCACAGTACCATGCACGGCCACCTGGGAGCAAGCCCCTGCCTAAAAACAGCTGTGTGTGACACTCACACAAAAGCGTATGTGGCCTTCTGGAAGCAGATTCTCTGTCCTCCCAACCCCCATCCCCAGTCAGCTATTGGCTTTGACAGTGAAAAATTCAGAAACAGTCAGGGCTGCCAGTCCAGCAGTGAGTTAATATTCAAGGAATGAGCCTTCTGCAATATGCATGCCCTGAGGCTGGTGTCCTGTGGGGCTCTCCCCCTCCCAGGTCTACACAGGCAACAGCCTCCGACCCTACCCCACCCCAGGCAGAAATGCAGACAGACTGCTTTGGGCAGGGCGCCCAGGCCCAGACCCTCAGCACCAATTGGTTCCTGGACATTCCTCCCCCAATATCTCCCCCTTCTTTCCTTCCATTCTTCCTTCCTTCCTTAATTTGGCAACACCTTTTAAGTTCCTATCATGTGCCAGGCAACAGTATGTATGTCAGTGAATGTGACCCTCTCCTATCCTCAGGGGCTCACAGTCCAGAGGGGAGACACACATAAACAGGAAATAGGTGATATAATTTCCGATCTGGAGAAACAGTACAATGGAAGGATTAAGATGATGTGATTAAAACCAATTATTCAGAGAGGACAAGAGGCAGGCAAGGCCTTTCTGGGGAGTGTTGGAGCGGTAATCAAAAGAGGAAGAACCAACAAAGGAGAAAACCAGGACAGAGTCTTTCAAGTGAAGGATAAAGCCAATGCAAAGGCCCTGGGGCGGAAGAAACCATGAACTATGTTGAGGATCAGACAGGAGGCCACATATCTGCGACTCAGTGAGTGGAAGAGTGGCAGGAGATTCAGTCGGAGCTGTAGGCGAGAACCTGATCATGCTTGGCCTCTTGGGCCATGAGAGGAGACTTACCTTCCTTTAAAGAGCAATCAAAGACCCCAGGAAAGAAATTCAATCCCTTCTCCCAGCTCTTCACCTCGGTATCCTTACAGACAATGTCTTCCTTGGCTTCAGGTTGTCAGTGCCTAAAGCACAAAGCCCAGCACAGACAGTGTTTACTGAATGACCGAGTCAAGGCTGAACTCTGGCATGCAATTGGTCACCTGGGCAGCTGGGGAGTCTTTGGGCAGCTTAGGATGGGGTTATCTGGGATAGATGAAGACATGTAGATGCCTATTGAAAAGTTTGGCATTCCCATCCATGATTCTTAATGGGAATTATACTATTGCGCGAAGCATAATACTTTTGCATATGATGAAACAGAAATGACTTCTTTTGGGATTTTCAATTGCAAAATTCTGGATAAGTTCATTGAAGCAGAATTTCTTTCTGCTTCTCTGTGTGTACACATGTGCTATTGCTGCCTTGCTGGTGTTCCAAGCAGAGCTCAAAATCTCCCTTGGGTGGCCCAGTGCTATAGATCAGGGCTCACCTGAATGTCCCCTCCGTGAGGTGATGTTGGTCCAAGGGGCACCGCCCACCACTTGATGCACAGAGCAGAGAACAAGGTGGAACTCCACCACACCCAGCCTCCAAGTGTGGCCCTGCCCTTCCTCCATCTTCCCATTTGCTCCCAGCTGGGCTCTAAGCCTGTAAGCTCCATGCCACCTCCAAGTCCCTCCAGGTTCCTCTCCAGGACCTAGAGACAGACCCTCATCTCAGGGTCCTCCTGTGAGGTCCACAGTACCACACAAACACACTGGGCACCAAGGAAGAAAGAACCCAGGAAGCCTGAGCCTGCACAGCCCATGGGCTCTGGGTCTCAGGGACTGTCCTCACTTCTGTCTCACAGTGGCATGTATTAGTTTTCGTCCTTCCCTCACCCTTTCAACCCCAGCATCAGCTGCCTTGTGTTTGGACATGAAGGGAATTAGTCCCAGTTCCCAGGTGGGAGGAAAGAGCCCCCTGTCCCCCTCCCTTATTGCCCTCCTCAGGGACAGGACTCGGGAACCTCAAACAGCAGATTAGTGATTGTGCAGGGGAATGGGCAGCTGGGCAGCTGGGGGAAGTACCCCCACTCGCAGGCTGGTTTCCCCAATGCAACTCTAGGCTGAGCCCTGACTCTGCTGGGTTCCAGCACCCCACCCCTCTCCCCAGTGGGTGCGGTGAGTGGGAAGTGACAAATGAGCCTGAGGAAGTCGGGGGAGGGGGTGGCAATCGATAGCATTAACATGGTGCCCAAATTAAATATTGACTTTCTTGGTTGACTCTAGGGATGCCTGGATTGATGGCCGGGGCCCAGTGGTGCCACCACAGGAGATGGGGACATACCAGCCTGGAACAGGCCCTGTGGGAAGCTGAACCCTGCAGGGAGGGCTCACTCCTGCTTTTGCCTGCTCTGGAGAAGCAGGGGCGAGGGCTGCAGGGGACCTGGGCACTGTGCCTGCACCTCCATCTGTGCCGGGAAGCTTCCTCTTGGAATCCAGAGCTCCCTCCTCTCCAAAGGTTCAGGAGTCCAGGCTTTGTCGAGTGCCTTCCCGCACCCCCCTTAGCCCCCCACGATACTCCCTTCATCCCCATCCAGGAACTGTGGCTGGCCCGCAGCCCAACAAATGAGTAGAATCAATCTCTGTGATGATATCCATTACTGGGTCTCAGGACCCTGCCTCCTAGGGTGGTAGGGCTGGTTATTTTTGGTCTGTCATTTTGTAGGATCTTGGGGACAGGGTAAGGACATCCTCTACAGCTAATTTACCTTCAGAGCCTACAGTAAGTCCTGAGTTTTCTTTCCTGCTTCCAAAGTTCCACTTCAAGAATCATCTATACTGCCTTCATTCCTTCATCTCTCACTCACTCAAAAGCCCACTATCTTGCTTCCTGCCATGTCTGTGACTCGAGCTGGGCCCGCTCCTGAGTTCCAGCCCTGTGTGTCCAACCACCCACTTTCTGCTTAACATCTTAAAGTTGATATGCCCAAGGTCAGATTCACAATTGACTTCCCCAAAGTTGATCTTCTTCCTGTACCCATAAGCCAGTGGCAGGGTGGGTAAGACAGAAGCCCAAGAGTCATCCTTGACTCCTCTCCCAATCCCAGTCTACCCCAGGGGCCAGGAGTTCTGCCCCTGCCTCCTCCATAGCCCCCTGCTAAGGTCTCCTCGGTCTGGTTGGCCTCTGAGCTCTGCGTCCACTCTCACTTCAGTCCTCCCAGTTCATGTCACATCCCCCAGGGAAACGCTGCTGATATGTAAATCTCATCCTGCCTTCTGGTTCTCTGCTCAGATCCTTCCTGGCTTCCCACTAGTCTTAAAGGCCAAAATCCTCAGTGGAGTCTGCCCTGGCCTAGACACTTAGCTTAGCATGTGTCTTGAGGGCCTGAGAGGGTGGCAGTCTTCCTGGAGTAGGTGGCCTTGGAGGCGTGGAAGGAATATAAGGAAGGGGTCCTAGACACTGGTCCTAGAAAATCCCAACTGTGGGCCCCATGAAGCTGCCAGGGTGGGCATGAGGAAGCCAGAGAGAAACGAGTCCAATGAGGCAGAAACCAGCAACTTGCAACCCAGGTCCTCCCTCAGGACACCCAGGTCACCTAATTTCCTTTTAATTGTTGCTTAATGAAAGCGAATTAAACCCAATTGAGTTTTAATGTGTGTGCTCGAGTGCCAGCCCCAATCTGCTTCCCTTCTCCTTGGGTCTGGGGCTGTGGCTGGGAGAGAATAAGCAGGCTCTGGGGGCAGGAATGGGGGGGCACACCCTTCCCCCGGTCCTGCTGAGACAGGTCTGGTATCAGCCTTCAGCCTCAGGACCCTCCTCTGCTTTCCCGCCCCTTCTTGGGACCTCATTGAAGCTGTCACTGTGTGGGGAGTTTTCCTGCATCATCCCCTGGGACCCTCTGGGACCCAGGTGAGGTAGGTCACAGTGAGCTGCCTCCTTTTCACAGAGGAGACTGAATGAACTTGCCCAAGGGCACAGCCTTTGGTCTGCCTAGAGCTGTGCCGTCCAGTGTGGCAGCCACCAGCCACCTGTGGGTACGGAGCACACACAATGTGGCAAGATGTGTGCAATACAGCCAGGTGCATGGCACACACCTGTAGCCCAGCTCCTCGGCAGGCCAAGGCGGGAGGAATCACAAGTTAGAGGCCAACCTCAGCAACTTAGTGAGGCCCTGTCTCAAAACGAAAAATAGAAAGGACTAGGGGTGTGGCTCAGTGACTAAGTGCCCTGGGTTCAACCCCCAGTACCAAAAAATGAAAAATAAACACACACACAAAGGGCCGGAGATGTGGCTCAGTGGTGGAGCATGTACGAGGCCCTCCGTTCACACACACCCACACATACACACACACTCCACTTCAAGGACTTGATACCACAAAAGGAATGTAAACCATCTTGGTAATTTTTTATATTGATTAGATGTCAAAATGATCATATTTTTAATATATTGGGTTAAATATATTATTAAAATTAATTTTAATTTTTTAAAATAAAAAATGGCTACTAGAAATTTTTCAATTATGTATGTGAATTACATTGTATTTTCTTGGACAGCCCCCAGGGCCTGGCCTCATGAAGGCAGGGACCCAGGATGCCATAGCCCGGAAGCAAGCAAAGATTGCACCTGAGCTTGGGTGGGCCTTGCAGTCTTGCCTCCTCTCTTGGAAGAGGACAGGCCGTTTTCAGCACCCTGGACAGCATCCCACTTGAGGACGTGGGAAAGCCCTGAGGCTGGTAACCACGGAGGAGTAGATTCTAAAAAATGTTTCCCAACCTTCCTCCCACCCCCAGGGCTAGGGATTGAACCCAGAGCCTCACATACCAGGCAAGGGCTCCACCACTAAGCAACACTCGCAGCTGGTAGAACACTTGCCTAGCATGCACAAGGCTTGGGGTTTGATCCCCAGCACAGGAAAACAAACAAACAAAATTCCACAAGAATCATCTTGAGTCATTCTCCAGATTCCAGTGAGGAACATTAGGTAGGCATTATCATTATGCCCATTTTGCAGATAAGGAAACCAAGGCTCAAGGAACTTTATTCCATTTTACTCAGGTCCACTGACGCCTGCTGTATGTGATCCATTTGAGTGCCCACTGAGCCAGGTGGTCACAGATGGCAGCCACTCTGTGTGATCAGGGCAGGGACAGTGTGTACCAAGGGCTGTGGGGGCCCAGTGAGTGCTGGGCTGGGAAGATTCAGTGACAGCATCACAGAGAGGGCTGCCTGGGCTGGGCCTGGTGGGACCAGGGTCTTGCCAGTTCATCAGGAGAGAGTTCAGGCAGAGGGAAACACGGGCACATAAGCACAGAGGTGAGAGGTGGGCCAGGAGAGGGAGAAAGCAAGAGCCATGTTACTAAGGGTCTTGCCTTCTAGGCTGATTCTAGGACCCACAGAAAGGCATGTGAGCAGCGCTGTGGCCCCACCAGATCTGCATTTTGGAAAGATCCTACTGGGCCACGTGGACAAAGAAGTAGACGCTGGAAGCAGAGAAAATAAGGAAGACTACGAGGTGAGAAATTTATGCCCAGGGGAGAAATGGTTGCTGGAAATCAGCCCAAATGAGAGCGCTCTCAGGCCCACTCACAGATAAGGAAACCCATCAGACAGGGCCCAGTGACCTGTCCAAGGTCACATGTCCAAACAGTGCCTAGGGGAGCAGGGATGGGGGGGTGCACAGCCTCCGCCTCAGGAAAGCTCAGTTCCCCACCACAGAAGTCGTGGGTGTCAAAGCTGTCAGAAGCCTCCATTGCCGCCTGTGGCTGCTGATGGATCAACAAGATAGACACACGTTCCTCCTCAACCAGAGGCAAAGCCAGAGCTACAAGAGGAGAGGGAAATGCACTCAAAGCTCAGCCCCTGGTGGCCCCAGAGGTGGCAGCCAGTGGAGTCCAGGCTGGGAAGGAGACAGAAGCACAGGGAAAGGCACTAAGAAGTCCATTAGGAGGTGGCAGGGGTAGCTCAGAGGAAGCCCTGGCCGGGTGGAGTAGTGTCCGCTGGAACACGGTCAGGGACAGGGGCTTTGTTTGTGTCACTTTCTTCTAGGAACAAGCCCCCCTCTTTGGAGACTTGCTCCCCTCCCTCTTTGCAGGGGCTCCTGAAGGGGCTGCCAATTCACAGTGCTTGAGGCCAGTCAGAGCCTTCCTTCCTTGGGGGTTTTTTTAACTGGGATTCAAGAGAGAAAGATTCTATCCCTCTAGGGGCAAAGTTGAGTGGCAGAAGCTGGCAGGAGGAAGCCTGCCTCCAAGAACAAAGCCCACACACACAGAGCAAGTGAGCAGGGGCAGAACCTCCTCGGACACTGGACCCTATCACCCAGGGCCAGCCCCACATGCCCAGGGACCCATGCGTATGACCAAAAGTTCCCTTGGGCCTAAGCTGGCTGGCATTGGATTCTACCTCTCCCAACCACATTCCAATATAATAATGGCTTGCAACCTGTGGGAGTTTGGGAATATCACGTCCCCTCTCTGAGCCTCCATTTTCTCATCCGTAAAATGGGAACCGCAATAACTCCTGGAAGAATCAGTTAAGGTGTGCCTGAGTGAGCACTTGGGCCTACCCAAGAGGAGGGAGGCCAAGGAGTCACCAGAGCTCAGAGGGCTAGGCACACAGTCCTGAGAGGACCCTGCCCACACGCCTCCTCTGATGAGGTCCAACCGCAGGCAGGATTTGCAAGGGACTGAGAGGAAGCCCACGCCACCAAGGCCTGCAAAACTCCAAAGGGGCTACCGCCCTCGTCCAGCCTCATCAATGAGGCCAGCAGCTGTGATATCCCACCCTAGTGGTCGGCCCCTTCTTCCTTTACCCACCAAGGTTCCTATAGCACCTAACCTCTCCTTCACCTCTCAAAGGGCCTTGGTCTGTATTTCAGAGTCCCTAGGAATGGCTCAGAGGTGGCCATTTTGCTCGGTGGCCAGGCCAGCAGCAGCCCTGTGGCCCCTAACCGCTCCTGCTCCAGTTGCTATCTGACCATAGAAGAGCTGCTGGCAAGACGATTCCACATGCTGGCCCTATGCCCCTTATTCCTGGGTGCCCAGGAATCAACGGGTGTTCGCTCTCTGAGGTGTGTAAACAATGCGACGGGCATTGAGTCTCTGACCTCTGCCTGCTGGCACCCAGCCAGTTGGGCTTCTCCACCTCCACCCAGCCTGAGCCCTGCCTAGCTGACACGAAGGCTCCACAACCCAGCTCCCTGCAGCAACCCTGCAGTCATGAAGGTCAAGTCCCAAGAAGCCTGGATGAAGTACCACCTTCACTAGCCTGGGTCTGAAGTCCCAGCTCTGCCTCTGAATGTGGCCTTCAGCAAGTCACTTCCCATCTCTGGCGTCATTTCTCTACATAAAATGGAAAACCTAAAATCCTCTGGCAAGGTTGCTGTGAGCAGCTAGGGCCATGTGTGTGCCAGGAGCTTCACACCCGTGGCCCGAGCACTCAGGACACCCCAGCCCAGGCAGTCTGGCTCTTTTGCCCCAGTGAATGCTCCACGACAGCCAATAGGGAAGGCCAGTCGTAGGGTCCCATCCCACACTCCCAATCTTACGGGTCCAGACTGGGGATGGGACGTGCAGTGTTACCCTGGAGTCAGAGGTACAGCTGGGGTCAGAGCCCAGCCAGGCTCGCCCAGCCAGGGCTGACCTGCACCCATCATCCCATCTGGTGAGCCCAAGTGAGGTAGACCGAAGAATAAGGTGGGGACCCAGGGCTGGGCCTTCAGCGGGGAGGGGAGCGGGAGAGCGAACAGCTCAGCAGACAAGTCCACAGATTGAAGTTTATTCTCAACAAAGTTCCCCTCCCCCCTCCCCAGCCCGGGACAGGGACAGACAGGCCTGGGGAGAAGATGGGGCTCCGGTGGCTGAGGGGCCTCTGAGAAACAAGGAGGGGCCCTGGCCCCCAGGCTACGCCATATCTGGCTTCCCCAGCCCAGCTGAGTCCTCTGCACCTCCTGCCCAGCCCTCGGGAGGGGAGGGGGCGCTGGCTCCTGGGTAGTTCCAAAGTGGAGTGTGAAAATAGAGAGATATATATTTCTGTGCAGTGGGCAGTCCGGCGTGGCACTCACACCTCTGTCTGGAAGTCACCATCCGGTGGTTCTGTGGGCTCCCAGGCTGCTGCCCGGTGCAGGGTCAGTCGTTCTCGGGGCTTGGGAGGCAGCGATCCCAGGGTCATAGATTTGAAGGTGCTCCAGCTCTGATGCCGCCGGTGTTGGGACAGGCTGGGACGCTCCCCGGGGCTGGGCTTTTCCTGTGGAGGGAGCAGAAGGGTCTGTGGCAGTGGGCCGGTACCTTCTTACCAGGGCACAGAACTGGTGAGGAGGCCCAGCAACAGCCTGTATTGCCCAAAGTGACGGAACAATCAGGGGTCAAAGCAGAGTTCAAATGCAGATTTGCCCAATTCCAGAGCTGGGGCTCCGGAGGCCCACGTTCAGCCCCTCTAAAGTGCCACCTATCTGCTCACTCTCCCTCCGGATCCTGGTGGACCCTGACAGTGCTCCCTGTCCACGGTGCCCCCCGACCCCTCCTGCAGCTCCAGGACTTTTGCTCACGCCCTGGGTAGGTCACTGATGCAGCCAGCTGAGGTTGCCAAGGAAGGAGGGTGAGGGCAGGAGTCCCCACCCTAGCCCAGGGGGACTTAGGCTGCACATGTTGCTTCCAGCAACCCTGCCAGAGGACACACTCCACCGCATCTCCTTCTGCGGCTGGGACCCTGCACCAGGTCAGGCCCTGTGCTTCAGTCTGAGGAGGCCTCACCTTGGCTGAGGACTGGCTGCGGTAGCGGTCGAAAGTGTGGAACTTCTGGTTGAGCTCATGGTAGAGTTCTGAGTGCCGTTTCCGGGTGTGCATCACCTTCTAGGAGCCGGCGGGCGTCAGAGGAGTGCTCCCCTGGGGCAGCCCACGGACCCCCCCCCCCAGGGTGCTCAGTGCCCTGCGCCCCACCCACATCCCTGCCTGCTGTGGCCCCTCTAGGACAAGGCTGGCTTTCCTTTTCCCCAGAGCTCTGCTTGGGCAGGAGAGGATAGTGGGAAGATTCTACAGAAACCACAGGCTTGACATCACAGAGTGGTCAGGCTCTGCAAAGGAGCTTGGCCACTTTAAGAGTGGACCCTCCAGGGACAGATGACCCGCCCTCCAACACACACACAGTGCTTACCTCAAAGTCCAGGTCTGAGTACCGCAACTTCTTTCGCTGGTGGGGAGCAACGAGGAGACAGTGAAGGAAAGCAAAGCTCTTTACCTCAGACAGGACTTTAGGGACAGGAAACCTGTACCCGCGTCTGGCTGCAGTATCTTCCCCAACCCAGGCCCCAGAGCATGGGGCAGGCTTCGGGGTTGTGGGAACAGGAGCTGAGACCTGCCACAAACACAGGCTAGGCACATGAACAGGCGCTCACGGGGAGCACGCCGCGGTCAACGTGGAGCAGTTTTCCAATACGGCAGGAACAATCACTCGCACGCGAGGTCAGAGTTGACACTCATCCTCCGTGCCCCAGGCCCCATCTCTCCTGCCCCATCTCGCCCCTCTCTGTACGGCACAGGCTCCTCTCTCTGGAACCCTGTACTCATCCTGCAAACATAGGGATCCAGGCTTGCTTCTTCCTGCCCAAACAGGCCCTGCCTCCCCCACCTCCCCAACTCATGCCCAAGACTTCAAGGTGCTGACAAGCTTTGAGAAATCCAATGTCACTCAGGAGGACACCTGAGTGTCTTAGAACACTGGCACTGGGAGGACTCATGAGACCAAGGCCAACTTTCTCAGGTTCCACAGGGAAACCGAGGCCCAGGAAGGGAAAGAGATCTGCCACTTGTCTCAAGGCCCTCATGGGTGAGGCTATGACCACCATCTAGATCTCCCAAGTCCTGACCTGGGGGACACCCTCACCACCACTGGCCCCTGACATCACTCTCTTCATTTTCCCCACCTGCCCTTCCTCTGCACCCAACTCTAGCTTCTCTCATTAGACCTGCACTCTGCCCTGGACCCTCTACTGCCCAGTACCATGCATCTGGGTGTCCTCCCCATCCTGGTCACAGTTCCTTCTGGAAATATCAGGACACCTCTCCTTGACCTCTGAGGCACTGCACACAGCTGCCACCAATGGAATAAACTGCAATCCTCTGCCTCGCCCTATAACTCCCCCTCCTCTGCCACCCCCCGCAGTAGGTGCCCACACGATTCTGTACGTCATTGCTGACCCCTCCAACTGCTGCCACATTTATTCCTACCTCCCACAGTGGCCCAACCATGGGCAGGTGTCCACAGAGCAAACCTGCCACAATGCTAAGCGCACCCCTCTCTAACGTCACTGTCACATTTTCTGTCTTAGTTACGCCTTCCCTTTTTTTTTTCCATCTGTGGCAGGAGCAGGCACCAAATGTTCAAGAAACATTTTAGGAAAAAACTAAACTTGAGGCCCCTCTAGCCACTAACTTAATTTTCTTTGTTCAGAGGACAAGAAGAGAATTCTGAGGCCAAACGTGAGCAAATCTTCTAGAGTTCTACCACCTACTTGCACCAGTAAGACTCTGCCGGAAAGGTGGACCAGCAACAGCAAACACCTGGGCAGGGTTACCGAGGGGAAGAGAGGGTCCCTTATCATAAGACATGGGGAGTACCTGAGGCTGGTTTCAGGGATGATAACAGCAGCAACCCCAAATTTTCTAGCACTTTCTACTTGCTCCACACGGAAATAAATGCCTTACATCACTCAATCCTCCAGACTATTCTACCAAGAGACTACTGTTACCCCCACTTCACACACAGAATACGGAGGCACTGGGAGATTAAGCCACGTGCTCAATTTCTCATTGCTGGTCAACAGACCAAGGACCGGAACTCCACATGACGTGGAAGCCCAGACTCGGCCTACTATGCAGCTTCCCTAACAACATAGCCCCTGGCCCGAGCCAGTCTCCTTAGAGGAGGACACATCCTAACCAGTAGGCACGAGAGCAAGTGAATGAATCCAGGTGTGCCCTCCGTGCGTGAAGTCCATGCCCGTCGGAGGAATTCAGGCTCACCAGGATTTCCCGGAGCTGCCTGAGCCCAAGCGGAGGAAGAAACACATGGTGACCGGCTGAAGGTGCTGTTTGTGGAGGGCGACCGCTGCCCCCTCCTGACTCCAGCCCATGACCTAGGTGTGGCCTCAGGTGCACAGTGGGCCGACCCCAGTCCCCCTTCCCTGCAGCTGCTCACCTCCAGGGAGCCCAGCTTCATGGTGGAGCCGGGCACGGTGCGGGGCATGGTCCGGCTGCGCTCCCCTGGCTCGGGCACTTGTCGGGCGCTGGGTGTTGGAGGTGGCGGTTGGAAAGTCATCCCATAGGGGTTCTGTAGAGACCCGTAGGCAGGGCCCAGCCCCAGGCCCGAGTGGTCCACGGGCAGGAAGCTGGGGTAGCCTTCAGTGTGGGCCAGTGCCTTGGCAGCCCGCCGGGGGGTCCCCTCGGGCCGGGCCCTGGGGGCATCCTCACCCCCTCCGCCCCCACCACCAGGCTGCAGGCTCAAAGTCCGCCGGGGCAGCACCATGTAGTCCCCCTCGGAGCCTGGCTCTGCCGGCCGCAGCCACGTAAGGTCCAGCTGCCGCAGACCACCCTCCCCACACATGTACACGGGGTTCGCCTCCTGTGGGGGCGGTGGCTCCCCCAGCCCTGGCGAGGTTGCCATGGGCACCAGGATGTTCCCAGGCAGTGGTGAGAAGCTGAGGCCGCCCTCGGGACCCACGAGGCAGGACTTGGGCTCCTCATCCTCATCCAGGGACAGGCGGGACAGTGTGCCCGTGATGGTAGACGGGTTGCAAGTGTTGACCTCCTTGAACAGAACTGGGGGCAGGAGTGGGAGGGAGGAGTGAGTCCTGAGAAAGAGGAGCCCCCAGAGGCTCCTGCCCCAGCTGGGCAGGTACCAAGCCCCTGAGCTTGGATGGGGAAGGAAAATGTCACCAGAGGGGAAGACAACTGGCTCAGAGGTCCCCAGGGAGGTAGGGCAAGAAACAAAGCTAAGGTCCAGCTCCCTTGGTGCCCCGTGCATGTCCTGACCTCTATCCCAACAGGCCCAGGTCTGTCAAAGGGCCTTGCTTCTCCCTGTGTCCTGGGCAGCATCTCCCCAGAAGACAGGAGTGGAAAGAGGTTCTGGTAAGAATCATGGAAGTGAAAAAGTAGCAGCCTGTGTGTGCCCAGGCTCCTGCTGGGCACATACGTCCCCTAGTTCACTAGGCCCCAAGCCTCCCTCGAGTCTTCCCTGGAGGAAGCATTCTCTCCTGCGCAGGTATGCCAGGGGAGGCTCAGAGAGGGAAGGTGTTTACCCAAAGACATACAGTAGGTGGCAATCACAGACTTGAATCCAACTTGGGGCTGTCTGATGCCCAAGCTGGACTCTAGCAGCCAGGCCCCCACTGGGGCCTCCCAGGACAGGGAGTGGGGACCCATTCACGCCCATCCCTGGGACCATCTCAGCTCCACACCAGCAGGCTCACCTGTTTGACAAGCCAGATCCACGTCCTTTTCAAAGTCTGACTATAGGCAGAGAGGGCGAGAGCAGGTGGGCAGAGAGAGGATCGGTGTATCAGGTGGGAGGGGCCTGGCCCAATCGCGCCGTGTGCCAGAGGTGCTGCCCCTGCCGCCCCGCATACTGCCCAACAGAGCCCCACGGGATGGGTGGGAAACCAAAGGGTGAATGAGCCTGAATCAAACCCAGCCTCCGTCCCCTCCCTGTCGTGGACAGGGAAACCAAGTAATTCAGGGCAGGATGAGTGAGAGTGTCAGTGGCCTCACTCACCAGGATCTGCAGCTGCCCGTTCTTACACGAGTCGGGGGAGTCTTCACTCTCATCGGCCCGACACACGCCCATCTGGCACTTCACCACATCCTGGACCTGGGGGCAGAAGGCACCTGCTGGCCTGAAACTGCCGCAGGCCCTGACAACCACCAGTCGTGCCTCCCGCCCCAGGCACCCAAGAAGGCGTGAAAGGGAAGATGGACATTCAGCCTTGGGGAAGGTGAGGCCACCCAGGCTGGGCCAGAGGGGGTGAAGGACCCCCCCTGTGGCCAGGAGGCCAAGGACACGGCTTCCCGGGCTAACAGCAGCCACACCAAGGGTTATCCTGGGGGGCTGCTCCCAATTCCCCTGGTCTGCACAGCAGGGAGAAGCCAGAGGCCTGGAATGGTGGACAGGCGGGCATGGGAGGGTCCAGCCTACCTCTCGGCGCAGGAAGCAGTGCACGGCAGTGATGACAAAGCCCTGTGCGGAGTTGAAGACGGCGAAGAGGGCCTGAAAGAGGACTGAGCGGCGGTCTGTCATGGCCAGGACAGCAGACATCCAGGTGAGTGCCAGGAGGGGCAGCACCACGCAAGAGCTCCAGAGCGAGGCCCTGAGGGGACAGTGGCAGAGTTCATCAGAGTGGCTCTACAGGGGACAGGGTGGTAGGAGCCTAGGCCTCCACTTGGCTTAGGGACCACCAGGGTCTCAAACTCCAGGCCCTCAATAGTTTCCCCAAGAAGAGAGGGTCTGAGGAGCTGGAGCCAGAGAGACAGAACAGAGACAGAGAACTGCAGGCCAGAGCAGGGACGAGGAGAGATGGAGGGACAGACGCACAGACACAGTGGGACTGAGCCAGAGGCAATGTCAGGGGACAGAGACCAAGAAGGAAGGGGCAAAGGGACAGAGGAGAAAGGCCAAAGCAGACAGACGCAGGCACAGGGAGTTTCAGAACCAACTTGCACAGAAGCACCTGGAGTGTTATAGGCCCAGCCACATCCGGACTCCACCTGAGTGGGCTGGGCAGAGGAGGAGGAGGAGAGGAAGAAAGACCAGAGCACGACAGTCACAGAGGGAGAGCACGAGACAAACAAGACACACCCAGACAGAAAGATCAACCAGGCAGAGAATCGGGAGGACACCGAGCACAAGTCCTTGGGGAGAACCGGGGAGGCAGAGGCTGTACCCCGGCTCCCCACAGAGGAGCTGCCAGGCTCCCAGTGGCTGCTCCAAGTCCTGGGCAAAAGGATCCCAGCTGGTGCTGGGGTAGCTGGGGTCAGGGCCAAACCTCCATATCCCCAGCCTCACTGCCTGGGGAAGGCAGAGATAAAAGGCAGATGGCCCAGGCCTTCATGTCTCCCCTCTACACCTGCCACAGCCCACTAGGGACAGAAGGACTGCCTTGCCCTACCGGGTGGGATGTCACACCCAGCCCGTGGTGACCCACAGCACACACCACGGGGAGTCAAGACAGGGCAGAGTACGGCACCATTCTGTAGAGATAGCCAGAAAGGCCAAGGCGGAGAGATGGGCAGGGGGCCAAGACCTGTCCTAGGAAGAATGGTGCAGGGCTGTTCAGCCCAGCAGGGGGCGGGCACTGTGGTCTCTGTTGCCCCCGGAGGCAATGCCAAGATCAAGAGAGTCTAATCACAGTAATAAGAGCTACCATTGATTAACCATCAATTCTCTGCCAGGCCCTAGACTGAACACTTTACATACATTATTTCAAATTGTGATCAAAACAACTCCAATAAACAAAACTGGGGGCTAGTACCCCAATTTACAGATGAGGAGACTGGAGTGCGCCCAGCTGGGCAGAGAGGAGAGCTGGGACACAAATCCAGCTTGGCCGGCTCTGAAGGCCAAGCTTTTAACTGCTGGTTCAGCAGACTTGGGTAGAGGCAGATGGCAGCCCAAGGAAGAGGGAGCACTCTGCTCCTCGGAGCTTTGCAGTGATGGTGCCAGCCACCCCCCGCGGGCCCTGGAGGTCTGTAAGATAAAGCTGGACCTCACCGGTCTGGAAGGCTCAGCTGGAGTTCCAGCCCTGGGTGGGAGGCTGGCCCCGAGGTCCTAGTGGATTCACTCTACTCCTACTTAGCCGGGATTTTAAGATTCTCAGCTGCTGGGGAGGGGGCGGGGGTCTTGGTGAAGTAATTGTTCACCTCCATGATTCTGTCTACAATTGATTGTGAGATTCAATGCCTCTGGAATTCTGAGTCTCAGATTCTATGACAGATGATAAGACTGTGATTCACTCATTCTAATTCTTAGCTTCTGATTGTCTTATTCTAAGATTCTATCATTCTAATTCAAAGGTTCTATAGCTCAAGAATTCTAAGGGCCCAAGACTCTGAGCCTCTGCAGGTTGGTGGCGTGAGGAGGAGGAGTCTACAGCTGGGCCCAGAGAGAACTGGGGGAGGGAAGGGTGGGCAAATGAACCCAGCACCTTGCGGGAGGCACAGTCACTCCCCGTCATCCTCTGCCACCTCATCCCAAGCCCTGGAGAGTGAGTGGCAGCTGGCGGGCAGGGCAAGCTCTCCAGGGCACTGGGCTGACAGTCCCTCCCTCCCCCCCCGACCATGGGCACTGCCCCCCCATTCCTTTGCCCCCACCCACCCCAACCACCCCCAGGGGGCACGACTAACATGGCGTTCCTGGCCGAGGCTGAGCTGAGCAGGGGGCTGGGGACCGCTCCACACGCTGAGCAGGGGAGGAGCAGGCTGGCCCAGGGGCACCGCTCCGACCTCAGGGGCGGCACAGACATGGGAAAAGGGGGAAACACACGGGAAGCCGGGAGATAGGGGCAAAATGAGCCCCGAGAGGGGTGGGGGGGAGGGCAGACGAGAGAGAGAGAGCTGGGTTAGGGTGGGCGAGGGGCTGCAGCTGAGCACTCCGGGGCCCACCTTGCCTGCACCCGTGATGCACCAAGGTTGGGGAGTCCCGGTTGGCACCCTGAAGCCCTGAACCTCCAAGAGTGCCCTCGGCCCTCCCTCCTTGCACATTTCCCAGGAAGGCCAAGTCACAGAGACCCTCCCCTTACCCGGCCCTCTGCTTCTTGGATTTGTCTGAGATGCCATCACGTGCCATGAGCTTGTTGAAGACGATGATTCCGATGAGCATGTTCACCTGGGGCCCGGTGGAGTGGAGCGGGGAAGACAGGATCAGCAGTGCCCTCTGAGCAGGGAGGCCCCCGGGTGGGAGCCAGCGGGCAGGGAGGTGGCGGAGGTGACCGGATGGCCCTCTGGGGCTACATCCCTCCCAGGACACCGAAAGGGACACATACCAGGACGATGACAGCTGCCGGACCAACAAAAGCATATAGCAGGCCACCCTCCAGGGAGAGCCAGCAGCTGAGATGGGGAAAGAGAGCGTCAGACACTCATAGTCTCCCTCCCCATCCTCACTGTCCCCAGTACCCCCTAGACGGGGTGAGATGAGCTACAACTGTCAAGAATATCAGGCCCAGCCCCTGGGGCTACTGTGGGAATGAACAAAGGCCAAGCCCTGAGCTCAAGGGTTCTGAGAGACCATGCAAGCCAGCACGTCCTGTCACAGTCAGGGGAACGGAAGCTCAGAGATGGGAAAGAACCTGCCCGAAGACCGATGACGAGCACGGGCCACAGTCACCTGAGAAGGCCTAAAGCCCGTGCTGCTTCCTAAAAGGCCCACCAACCCCCACCGCCTGCCACAGGAGGCCCACGTACTAGCTGGATGTACCGTATCCCTTGGTGCGGGTGAAGCCAACAGATACGGCCACCACCAGGGCAGGCAGACCTGGGGAGCGAGGGAGCAGAAGTGAGATGGCTGTGGGGGTTCGGGGCCCAACGTTCCTCCAGCCCCCAAACCCAGACCCCTGGCGCCCAGAGAGCTGGTCAGGGCTGAGCCTCTTGACTTCCCCTGCCCCCAGTGCCCACCAGCAGAGTCCAGCACTGGCCCTGCTCACCCCAGCCCAGGCAGAGGAAGCGTTTGCGAACGAGGCGGGTGCGCATCCGCCCAATGACAGCCAGGTAGGACTGCCAGGCCTCCGTAAGCACCCAGCAAAAGGAGGACAGAAAGAAGAAGTGCAGGAAGGCAGCAGTCATGGTACATACACCCTGCAGGGGGAGGGAACAGGAGGGAGTGGCCCTGAGCAGCAGCCAGGGTGGGAGGCGCCAGGCTCCCCACACTGTCTGCTGGGCGCCGCAGCGGCCAGCCGCCCACCTGAGCCCCGCCTCCCACAGAGCCCTGCCAGGCACCCCCGCCTTCCTGCACCCACACACAGCACGACACAGGCCTGGTGACATGCATACAGCACTCGACATCCGGGGAGCAGGCGGGCAGGCCACCCCCACATAAACTGGGCCGGCAGGGTGGGGGACAGACAAGAGCACCTGCTACATCAAGGCCAAGTGGGTCCCATGCCTGGCCCTCACAGTGCAGAGAAGGCAGACAAGGCAGGGGGGACAGTCAGCACAGGTCATCCACAGGCAGGTGGCAAAGGAGGCCTCAGAGACATAAGGAGGCCCAGTGCCACCTACCCCCCATGTGCACCCACTCAGCTCACGCACACGTTCACCAATGCACATAAACACTCCTCTCTGAGGACACACCCCCATCTGCTCACACACACTTCACACACACACCCTCACCCCAGCCCCCAGCTGCAACGCACCCGTATCCACCCCTGACAGGCATCCACGTGAACACACAACATCCCCTGCAGACGTTCTCCACCCACACCCGACCCCTCCCCAGCAGACAACCCCCCTGCACCCCCTGGAGCTTGCACCTGCCTTGCTCAGCACCCGGGACTGGCCCACGAGGATCAGAATGTTGGAAGCCAGGATGGACAGACAGAAGTTCAGCAAGATGATGGAGCGTTCAGATTTGATGAACCTGACAGGGCACAGTGGGCAGAGGCGGAGATGCTGGCTGCCTGCCCAAGCGGGTGGCTGGCCGCCGCCCCACAACATTCAACCTACCTCCAGAAGGCAGCATAGATGGCGAGCAGTGTGAGCAGGGCCATGCAGGACACCGCGCAGCCGATCACCAGGGGGACTGATGGGGCCCCCGCCAGCTCCAGGGTCTGTGAGAGATGAGTTGCTGGGAGAGGGCAGCGGCAGTGTGCCAGATCCTCCTATCTAGTGCAGACTGGCACACCCACAAGCGGACGGGCTCTCACCATTGTTCTCACAGGCACACAGACCAAACCCAGTCATACTTTGAGACACATATTTACACTCAGTCACCCAGGTTCTTCCACACACAACCAGACACACATGTGCGCACACACACACACACACTGCCCATTGCCACACCCCCAGGCAGGTGCCATGGCTGTGAACACCATCCCAGGGGCACAGGATTCTGGTGCAATCCCACAAGTGCACCTGTACGGAGGCACATCTAGCATCATCCAGGTGCCTGACAACACTGTCACAGATAGCCTCTGGCAGCCCAGTCAATCTCCTCTGCCCAGCCCAGGAGCTTCTCTCCCACTCACCAGGTCCTTGGGCGGCTGGGCCAGGACAGCAAAGGTGGACGGGTGCTGACACTGGCAGCGGGTGTGGGCTGCCTGGGTCTCCAAGGTCTGGCAGCTCTCAGTGTCCCAGTCCCCTGAGCTGGCATCTCTTGGGTGGGGGAGAGGTGGCGTGAGCCCTGGGCCCAGCTCCACAGCCCTGCCCCCAGTGCTGGCCACAGCCCAGGGACAGGTGAAATCCAGGGCAAGACTACATCCATGAGGTGACAGCAGGGAGTCCCAGGATATGCTCTTGACCCCTCAGACCAAAGATGGCACCAAGGAATCTTCTTGCCTTCCAGGCAGGAGACCCTTTCTGAAGAGGGGTTCTAGGGCTGCACCCTTCCTCACCCAGGGCTGCCACCCAACTCACACTTTGGAGTAGTCCCAGCTGGCGCAATGGGGGTCCGAGGTGCCCTGGAGAGCAGAAGACACTCGTGCAGTCTAGGGTGGAGAGCTCCCCACCCCCAAACATCCTGCCACAGCTACTGCCATCCACCCCGTCGGGCTCCGCCTTCCATGGGGACGGACCACCTCCCGTGAGACGGGCCTCCGGCCTCCCGCGATGAAGTGCACTCACATTGATGATGTAGGACAGCTCCACTGTGATGAGGGGCTCAGCTGGAGGGTGGGTGGGAGGCCGCACAGTCACTGTCATCACCCTGGAGGTGACAGCTAGCGGAGGCCTGGTGGACAGGCGCTGAGGTCAGCTCCTGCCAGCAGGTGTCCAGACCTAGTCAGAAACTCCAAAGCTGCTTTGGATGGGGGCCGGGGGTTACCAGAGGGCCAAGATCCAGGGAAAGGCCTGATGCTCAGTGGGCCCAGGATTTGGGGTGAGGTCTAGAGCCAGTTCTCCCAAGCCCTGGATGCTAGCACAGCCTCTGAGAGCTACGTGTCCAGAGAAACAACTGTGTCCAGAGCCAGGCAAGGGGTCCCAGAGAGTGCAGGACTACCAGTGGATCTCTGCTCAGGTGGACTCACCTGGGAGGTGGCAGGATGAGGCCAAGGGTGCGGTAGAGCACAGCACCGATCACAAAGTAGGAGGAGGACTCCTCAGGGTCTGCTGGGAGGAGGCGCTGGTGGGAGTGGCCTGGGCCTGGGGGCACTGTTCCTGGGCCCCTTCCCCTGCCTGGGCCGCCTGCTGCCCCAGGAGCAGCTGGCTTCCCTGGGGTGGAGAGGCTGAGCACCTCCTTGGGCAGGAAGAGGCGGTCCTCTGAGTGCCGCACCCAGTCCTTCATGCCCCGGCGGCCCCGCATGGGAAACGTGATGTCACTGGACACAGCAGAGACAGGCTCTCGCTGAATGCTGATCACTTCAGGGGGTCAAGGGTGGGCAGACAGAGTGGGCAGACCAAGGGGAAGAGACAGATGTTGGGGAGACACCAGGGAAGAAGGCAGATGCAGAAACCAAGGTTCATACAGAAAACACAGATGGAGAGAGGAAGAAAGGTGGAGGGAAAGAAACGAACATGGGATTAAATGGGGGGAAGATGGGGCCCAGAAAGGAGAGAGGAAAAGGGAGAGTCCCTGGGAAACCCTCCCTCGGTCACAGCGGTCTGGGTTCTGCTACATCCAGCACCCCCTCCCCAGTCTGCCTCCTCGTACCCAGATTGTCCGTGACAATCAGAGAGCTTTGGAAGGCCTTGAGGGCATCGCCCACCAGGTGAATGAAGTCCTCCACAACACGGAGCAAGTGCACAGAGCCAGGGGACACCTGGAGACAGAGGAGTGTGCAAAGGCTGAGGTCCAAGGTGGGGACTGGTCATGAGAGGGGAAGCTGGGAGGCCAGACCCTCACCTGCTGAGCATCATCCCACTTGTCCTTATTCTCTGCATCCACCATGAAGCTCACCACTTGGAAGAAGCGCTGGGGAAAGAACAATGAGGGTCAGGAGTTCCAGTCCCAGGGAATGTGGGCTTCCCCAGTACAGCCACACTTGCTGTGCCCCAGCTGCCTCTGCCACAGGGGCTCAGACTCCCCCTTCTGTTTGGGACTTCTCCATCCCCAGCCCCTCCTCTAGAGGCACAGCGTGGTACCTGCACATCATCAGCTGAGGGCACATAGGTGGCCCTCTTGAAGGTGTCAGTGACATTCCTCAGAATATCCACGGAGAAGAGCAGGTCCCCGCTATAGTAGGTGCGCCGGGCCAGTAGCTCCTGCAGGCTACGCACCACCTGCGACATGCCCTCGCCTGCTAGCATGCGCTGCCCTTTGGCCAGGTGCTCCCGAAGCTGCAGGGGACACGTAAGCCCCTGTCACTGGAGCACTAGGAGCTGGGACCGGACGCTGGCCCATTCCATTGCCATCCACCCACTGGCTGCATCCAGGAGAAAGGGCATATGAGGTCAGAGAGAGGCTCAAAGGGGCTCCCAGTGGAGACAGAGTCCAAGGAAGAGACTCCGAGAGCAAGAACCCCTAAGACACTTTAAAAAGACAGAAGCAGAAACACCTGGAGAAAGAAGGTGCTCGGATGTACGTATAAAAGGTGATGAGCCAATATGCGGGGCACCTCCCACCCCGAAGGGGTCACACACCTGAAGTGCAATGCACATGTGCTCTCCCCCACTCCCTAAAACACACACAGCCAACATGTGATATAGCCAGAAACACGCACACACAGGCCACATTCACCAATGCCACCCTTAACCATGGCAGGCCCTGGGGTGGGCAATGGGGACACACAAAAAATTCAACTTCATCCCTGCCTTCAAGTCTAGTGGAGCACGGAGACACTCAGACGCACGTCCTTAGTACCTAATGGCTGAGAAGTTCAGGGCAATAGGAGTGCAGGGAGGAGGACACCAGGGATAAGGGAGAGTCAGGCACTGAGGCATGAGTAGGAGTTTGCCAGACAAGGAGAAGCGTCACCAGGCAGAAGTGGGCGCAGCGAACTCCAAGGCCCATGGGAATGACCGAGCCTCGAGCTCCCTCCACTCCCTTCTAGGGTCTGGGATAGATGTTTGGCACCCCAACCCAGCTGGGCACACTCACTGACAGATACAGGTAGCGGTATTCATGAGAGATGCAGCGGGCAAAGCTGGGCAGTCCCCAGTATGCCACGCCCTGGGCACTGAGGAGACAGCGGCGGCTGGCAGACCCTGCAGGGGGACAAGACAGAGGGCTGAGGGTGGGGGCCAAGTCTCACCCACTCCCTCAGGATGGAGACTCAGAGAGGCTGGGGCCCAGAAGTGGACAGCGAGAAGCGCAGGGGGAGGGTCTGCAAGAGAGCTGCCCCCCTTACCCGAGGCATTGGGGGGACACTTGTTGTAGATGATCTCGCCGGCTGCGGCCTTCTTCCATGTCATCAGCATCACATACTCATCCCTGCACATCTCGTGGAAGGCTGTGGGTACAGCGGGGGGCTCAGCCAGGCTCACAGGCGTGCCCCCAGAGCCCCAGGGCTGTGCAGGCAGTGGTACCTGGACACTTCTTCTCACTGCAGGGCTTCACCTCCTCTCCAGTGCCCTCGCAGGGATAGCCCTGTGAGCCCGTGGCCTGGCACATGCGGAAGCGCCGCTGCCAGCCCGTGTCACACGTCTTGGAGCACAGGCTCCATGCGTTCCACGGCCCCCACTTGCCATCAGTGGCTGTGGGAAAGGGGGAGTGTGAAAGTCTGAAGGTGCCCCAGGGACAGGGCTGTCCCCTGCCACCCTCATGCTGAGCACTCACCCGGACACTGAAGGTTGCTGCACTCTCGGGTGTCCGTCAGAGCACCCGTGCATGTAGCCCAGGCAGGGCCTGCCACGCTGCACTTCCGGCTACGCTGCTGGGTCCCATTGGCACAGGATGAAGAGCATGGGCCCCAGGGACCCCATTCTAGCCACTGGCCTTCCACTGCATGGGGAGACACAAGCAGGGGTGGCCGTTGAGCAGAACATGGGTGGACTGTGAGGACAGAGTACCACCGGGAAACTGCAGAGCCTGTCAGGCACTCAGACCTGTGCCAGGCCAGACCCACTGGAGGAGGGTATGTGAAGGGGACAGGAGTGAGCAGGTGGTGCCTGGGCCTCCTCCTGCCTGCCTGTCACCAGCTCCAGGAACACAGGACACCTCCCCACTCAGCATCAAAGTGGGGGGTGTTCTTCTGGCTGAGGGCAGGGGCTGCAAGGGTGCCTTCTCATCTTTGCCCACACTTAAGCCCAGCTTAGAGTCTTCTCAATTCCGGCCGCCTAGGGCACCCAAGTGCTATTAACAACAAGGGTAGCCCAGGGCTTAGAGGAAGGGGTACTGGCAAGTAGCACCCTTTTGATAAGGTCACACTGTCAACCCCCTAGTCAGGATGGGGGCTGGCCTCCCACACTGGCAAGTATACTTCTCCATCTTCTCATGCTTGGTCAACATACGTGGGCCCCCCAAGCTCAGGGTGTGGGTCCTGACTGCCTCCCCTGGGCCTCCCAACCCACCCGACCCCCAGGCTGGTAGCGCCTGCCTTGAAGCCCCTGGGTGCTACTGACCCGGGCAGGCGGCCATACTGCAGAGCTTAGTCTGCAGCTCGGGACCCTCGCAGGCCTTGCCGCCGTGCTGGGGGGGCACGCAGGTCCGCATCCGGCTCCGGGACCCCCGCCCGCAGCTGCGGGAGCACAGGCTCCAGGACCCCCACTCCTCCCACACGCCGTGCACTGCAAGGAAGCACGTGGCCGGTGGCTGGGCCGCACCTTGGCCCCGCCCACTGCCAGCGCCTGCCCATCCACCCACCAATCAGGAGCTCCGCAACTCGGCGGCCTCTCCTCATTGGCTCTGCCTTGGGTTTTGTTGCCAGGTAGGGCCCCAGGACTCTGCCCTTTGAGGGAACACAGGCTTCTGGTCCCAACTCACACAGAACAAGCCCTGTAGACACTTAGGGAGAACAGGGCCAACCCAAGAAGCAGGAGTTCAGGAAAACCCAGGAAGGGACCCAAAATCCACTCCATCCGGCCTCCCCACCCCCAGATCCAGAGCCTGACTCCAACATGGCAGGCCTGGGGCAACAGAAGTGCCCCTCCCAGCCCCAACCTCATGGACACACAAATAGACATGAACCTCTACAAGGACACCGACACAGAGCTCACACGCTGGACACAGCTTTGCCCCAGCCCTTTGCAAGCACCTGCCACACCCCACGTACCAGAAGCCCTCCCCACATGAGCCCTACTCTAAGTTCACAGCCAGGCACCACTTCTCTCCATCTGGGAGCAAGGAGCAGGACTACCTGCTTCTGCCCCTCACAGTCACCACCTGTCCCAGGCAGGCACATGCATTTCCTCAACAACTACATGCTTAACTGAAGAAGGCATAAGGGTCTACGAAGCCTTCCTGGGGAGTGGGATGCAAAGCCCAGAGGAGGAAGGGGCCAGTCCGAGAGGATTCATTTTAAAATAAAAGTAGCAGTCATCTTAGCTTCTGCAGTACGGGCCGAATAAGCAAATGCAGGGAGGTGGGAAAGTATAAGAGGTGCTGGTAAGGCCAGGACTGGGGACACAGGGCAATGCAGGTGAGGATGAGCCTTGCCTACCAGGATGCAGGCGTCAGGGGAGGGAGGTGCTCAGAACTGAGCCGGTGGTGTGGTCAGATTCTGCTGTGTCCCCAGTGCCCTGCACTGAACTGGCATAGTGTGTGGGGCTAAGGCATGGTGCAGGGACAGGCAAGTTAGTTGAATGGAATGAGGTGGCAATCAAGCATTTTTGGAAGATTCGTGTGCCCGAGTCCCAGGCAGGACCTAACCCTGCAGGCAGATGGGGTGGGGAGGGGAATGGGCCTACCTGGGCAGGTGGCTGAATTGTTGCAGGGCCGGGTCTCCCGCAGGGGCCCGCTGCACAGGGTCCCATAGGGGGAGGACACGCAGGAGCGGGTCCGCACCTGCAGACCCTGCCCACACGTCAGGGAACACACGCTCCACGGGGACCACTCCTCAGCCGCTGGGTCGCCTACGAGAGAGGGACAGCGTCGGCGGCAGGGGGTACCTCCCAGGCACTTAGTTTCATAGGGCTGAGGGACTACCAGCAAGATGGGGGCAGGCATCAGAGGGACCTTCCTACCCTGACCCCAAGTGGCAGGCTCTTTGGAAGGCAACCCAGCCCTGCCCATAGGCCTCACATGGCAGAGACGCGACTGAGCTCCAGGACATAGACAGACGGGCACACGCCAAGCACACATGCCACCAGACGCCACACAGTCGGGCCCCCGCCACAGAGCAAGGGAGGCGGGCCCGAGTTACCTGTCTGCGCCATGTATAGCCCAGGCTCATCTGCAGACCTTGGCCACTGGGTTTTCACCTTCGGTTCCTCTTCCGGCTCCTCACCTGGAACACGGAGGCAGTGGCAGGGGTTCAGCAGAAGCCAGCTTGGTCCTGCCACAGTGGCACAGAGAGGGCAGCCTTGCTGGTCCTCAGCCTGAGGGCCTGGAGCCAATGGCAGGCAATGCAGAGAGAGCATCACATCCTGCCCCCTGGCCCACACCACCATTTTACAGGAAACTGAAGCTCAGAAGGCCACACAAGACTCACCCAGGGCCTCACAACCATCTTTTCCATCTCTCACCTCAACCAGACAGGGAAAGTGGAGGGGAGAGGTTGCCCAAATTAAGGAGCTGTCAAGTCCTGCCCACACCTATCCCCTTTAATCCTCTTGGTGGGACGAGGGTCTGCTGAGAGACATGGAATTTGAGAACCATAGAGAGGAAGTGACTTGTCAAAAAGCTCAGAGCCCTCTGAGCCAGAAGCTCGGGCATTCTCCCTTCATGGGTTGGCTCGAAGGGGCTCATAAAACAGCCAACTCTCCCCCCACAATGTGACTCATGCTGGATCCAGGACCCAGTCTCTCCGAGAGCAGTAATGGACCATGACCTGGAGGCACAGGTCAGAATGCCACTCCTCTGAGGCCCAAGAGGCAGGGGCTTACACCCAACAGATGCTCCTCCCACTGCCTTCGCAGCCAGGAGAGCAGCAGGTGCTCCTGGAGGCTGCTCTGCCTTGGCCCAGCTCCAGGTGGCCTGGATTTGTGTATCTATCTGGTCTAGGCTTGGTGGCAACACCAAGTCCTCCCACCTGCTGACAGGGGCACCTCCAGGCCTCCCCTTCTGCTAAAGTTTAGATGTAGAATGTCCCCCAAAGGCCTGCATGTTAGCAGTTTAGTACTTGGCTTGGTACTGTGGGACTTTAAGAGGCAGGGCACAGTGGGAAGCTTCCACTCATTGGGGGCTTGCCCTGGAAGGGGATGATGGGACTCCTGCTCCTGCCTCTTCCTTTCTTTTTCCTTCCTGGAAGTGAGGCACATGGGCTTCCTCCACCACACACTCCCACCAAGATGTGCTCTGTCCTGAAACCTCCAAAACTGTGAGCCAAAATAAGCTTTCCCTCTTACAATGATCATCTCGGGTCATCGTTATACTAATCGAAGGCTGTGTTGTCATGTCACAGCCTCAGACTAGGAAGTGAAGGTGAGGGACAGACAGGAATGCAGGGTGGGAAGGGTCCAGCCCAACAGACTGCTGGGCAGGTAGGATTAGAACAGCATTTGGGGACAGGGGTCAGGTTATGCTGTTATGCTGTCCCCAGATGAGATGGTACTGCCCTGCCCTCCCACCCCAGGCTCTCGCCTATTTCTGAAAGCTGGGTCAGCAGAGTAGGCACCAGAATTTGAAGGGACCCCAGAGGGCTGGACTCCTCCTGCCCCCTGCTGTCCAGACCAGGCTCTGCAGCTGAGAGAAAGCCCTGCAGCAAGACCACCGCCCCCCAGCAAACTCCAGGGAGCTCTGAAC
This sequence comes from Sciurus vulgaris, assembly GCF_902686455.1. Classification (NCBI taxonomy): domain Eukaryota; kingdom Metazoa; phylum Chordata; class Mammalia; order Rodentia; family Sciuridae; genus Sciurus; species Sciurus vulgaris. The sequence goes on from NC_136461.1 coordinate 22,842,476, forward strand.
AGTCCCCCAACGCAGCTTCCAGTCTCATCAACTCCTGGGCCTTTCCCTTCACTTTAACCACCAGTCCCAAGACCTAAGCCATGCTGTCCCTGAAACTTCACCATCTCTGAAACCCAGACCCCCCCAGGATAGTAACCCTGGGTCCTGTCTGGGATGCGGACATTAACCAGCTGTGTGGCTTTAGGCAAGTCTCTTCACCTCTCTGACCCTGCCTTCTCCTCTGGGGAGCGGTGCTCATAATGCCCCGCCTTAAGGGCTGACGTGGGGACGCTCTGACAGGAGGCTGTGAAACCTTTGCCCATACCCTGCACGTGCTGAACGCCCAGAAGGCAATACCATGGTGTGGTGTGTCTCTGTCATCTCCCCTCTTGTCATCTCCCCCTCGTCTCCTCTCCAATCTCCACCTACTGTGCTCTACCTTTTTTGCCTCACAATGTCCCCTCCACCCCTGCCAGGTCATCATGCCTCCTTTAGAGCAGCATCTGTGGTCCCTTCTGGCTTCACTGCGAACCCTGCCTCTGCCAGACCCCAGAGGAGGAGCCAGGGCCACACCAGCTCCTCAGTTCCCCCACCCAGCTCTTCTACCACGCCTGCTCAGCCCGTCCCCAGCCTGGAGCTTGTGACAAGCCACCTCCTCCACTCCCACTCCCAGGCTGCTGAAGAATCTACAGCTGTGCCAACTGGCACCATGACAGATTCAGGAGCTCCACGCCTGCTGGGTGCCCAGGATTTCTCGGCCACCCTTCTCAGCTTCGTTCCTTCCCTGTTGCCCTCTGCAGCCATGCTGGGCCACCCCTCAGGTCCCCTCCTCCCACTCCCTCAGCCCTGACGCGTGGAGAGCAGGAGCCAGGACTGGAGCCCTGCTGTCTGCCATGTCTCTTCACCTCCCCGCTCTGCTGCAGCTGCCCCTGCAAAGGCCACTACCTTGGCTGGCCTGCCCCTGCACATCCACCTTCTGGGGAGGGCTCCTCCATTGTCCCCTCTCTCAGCATCCTCTGCCTGTGGCAGCCCATGACCCACCCAGCCTCCTTCATTCTGGAAAGTCCTCCCTACACCCTCCTTCCACCGCTGACTACTGCCCCCTGGCTTCCCTCCACCACCAGTGAGTGATCCCCAGCTGGCACTCCAGTTTCTCACCTGCCACTCACTTCCTGGCTCAAATGTCACCTCCCCTGTCGATCCACTGCAGTCTGGCTGCTGCCCACATCTTTCTGCTGAAACCATTCTTGACAGAGTCATCAACGCCCTCATCGCTGCTGACTCCCGCGGACACTCACAGGCCTCCTCTCGCTGGACCCTGTTGACCCCTCCTGCCCTCAGTCACTCCCTGCCCTGACTCTTCTGGTTCCCTCTCACCTCTTTCTGGAGACTATTCTCCCTCATCCCCTGGGCCAGTCTACTTTCCTGCCGCTTCCTACACAGCAGCCTGTTCTCACTGCATATTGGCCCCTGAGGCTGAATGAATCCCTCTGAGCCAACACTCCCAGTCACTATGCCCAGCCCAGGCCTCTCCCGCGCTCCACTGCTGTCTTGACCCTCAAAAAGCACATCCAGAATGCGACCCTCATCTCCTCTCCTATCTTCACCTGCTGCTTCCTGCCTTTTTTGCCTGGAAAACTCCTACTCGGCCTTCAAAACCTACCTCAAACCACCTCCCCTCCATGAAGCCCTCCGGTTGCGCGCTCCTCGGGCACAGCAGGCTGTCTCCCCCTCTACGTGGTGTGCCCCTTCATCACAGATGGTTCCATTTTCTGACTGCCTCAACTACCCCCTCTCCCCACCATGAGCTGCACGTGAGTCATCTCCCTAACCCTCATGAACAGAACCTGGCCCAGAAAAATATAAATAAATGAACACCAATGCCTGCCTTGCCCCTGGCTCCCCCCAGCAGGGGTCAACAGATACTTGGAATCTTGACTCCCCTGCAAGGCTTCAGCTCTGCCCTGTGGCTGACATGCCAGCCTTCACTGAAGGGACTCCAAGGTAGGCCCTGGGCAGGGCTCCCAAGCCCTCCCCACAGAACACCCTTGAGCTTACATGCAGTTATCAGTAAGTGCTCTGGGGACTGTTCAGCCTGTGAGTGTGGCACCTTCCTCTCACCCAGCTCCTGTTGGGTGTCTGCCCACCACCAGGTCATCACCCCTTCCACTCCAAGGACATCACCCCTTCCACTCCAAGGTCCACTGAACTAGGACATGCCAGAGACCAGCCTGACCCGTTTGTCATGAACTTGCCCTGCTCCCTGTGGACTCCATCTTCTCCACTCCCAGCCATTTTCTGGTCAGCCCCACGATATGCCCAGAGGTAGGGTTAGTGGTTTCCAGAATCTACTCTATTTGAAAACTGTCCCAGGCCCAGTGTTTGGGTCACTCTCCCAGCCTTTGGAGCTGGGTCAGAGAGGGGAAGAAACAAGCCAGGCCTACACAGACTGCCCTCCCCATCTCCCACCCACCTCCCTCAGCAATTTACTCCCCCACAGGGAAAGCCAGTTCTCCCGCAAGGGGAAGAAGACAGATAAGACCAGGTGGCATTTGCTGCAACAAACACTCATTCAGCACATATGCACAGGCCCCAGGCAACTCTGGTTCTAGAACAGGATCAGCCTGTGGGGAAACTGAGGCAGACAGAGTCCAGGAGGACAAGCAGGGCCTGGGCAGGGTATAGCACCCAAGTGCCCTGAGGGGCCCACCCAGCAGCTCAGCAGGCTTGTTGGACCTGGGCCCTGGTGCTCACAGACCTGCAATCTATCAGCTGTCCCCTCAGCTGCCAGGCCCAGGCCTAGGCGAACCTGCTGCCTGGGACACATGTCCTCACTCGACCACCTGACAACCTCTTTTGTTTTGGATAAGGTAACACAAACAACCCCAGATGCCAATCACCATGCACGCTCCTACACCCAATTCTCATGAGAAGCATTCCGCCATTTCACTCAGGATGAATGAGGCACAGGGTCTCCCGCTGTAGAGAGGCAGGGTGGGATTCGCAGCCAGGCTTGGTGACTTGGAAGGCCTGCACTGGCTCTGACTGACTGACACAATTCCTCCCTAGCTCCCAGCCCACCAAAGCCCCTGGTCCTTGCCTCCATTACCCTGTTTTCACACAATGTCTAATTTTTCCTCTGTGCATCTGGTCCCCTCTCTCCCACGTGAGCCTGAATCTCCTCTGTGGCCTCAAATGATCCTCTGGGATCCCAGCCCTGGCCACACAACTTCCCTGCTGAGGAGCTTTCAATGGCTCCCTGCTGCTCCAGCCCAGGAGCCAACCTACAGCCCTGGTCTTCCCCTTCCTGCTGGGCACCAAGCACACTGCGAGGCCACATGGGCCAGCAGGAGGGCAGACTCTGCAGTCAGACAGAGGACGCTTCCACAGGGCTTTGAGTATGCTGGCCCCCTCTTCTGTGGCCTCGTCCCCAGCTTGGCTCCTGTAACAGCTCTGCATATCCTGGGTTCATCCTGAGGGAGGGCCTCAATCTCTGGCACCCCTCTTGCACAGAGAACCTAGATTCTGGGCAGCCAGGCACAAGACAGACATTGGTGGACATGGGCCAGATATTCTTGGGGATTCCTCAGTCCCAACCAACAGGGGCCACCCTCTTCTAACCCCTGGTACCGTCAAGCAGGGTGTGCAGGTTCTTGGGGATACCTGCCATGCTGTGCTCCCCACCCAAACTCCATGCAGTCCAGCCCCCTCAGCCTCCCATGTCATGAATGTGTTAAAAATAACCACAATAATCACCACTTCCATGGGGAGAGGGCGTTGCAATTTACAAAGCACCCCTCACTTCCCAAGGATCTTCGCATCCTCCCTGAGGCTGGCCACAGAGCCCTAAGTGGGCACCAACTGGTCCCCCAAAACATGGCTCTGCTGTGTCCCTCCATGACTCCCCAGGCCCAGCAGGGCATCTAGTACCCCACAGTGCATCAGAATCCCAGGGGTGCAGCGAGAGAGGGGGGGGAGGTGGATTTGAAACAGCCAGGCTCCACCCCTGCAGTCCAATGCAACTGAGTATCCCTGTGAGACCAGGAACCCAGCCAGAAAATCAGTCCCCTTCCAATGACTCTTTCTCCTCTGGCTGCGGACCTACCCCCAGGCTCCCACCAGAGCTGGCTGGGTCACTGCCACCTCCCCCATGTGGCCAGAAGCTCCTGGAGAACAGGGACTATCTGACTCAGCCTGCCTCCTCCACAGTGCCCAGTCTTCTCAATGCCCTCAAGCCCCCAGGCACCAGGATGTAGTCCCAGTGTCTTGAGATGGCAGTCCTAGCCCTTGGCCCCGTCTCCTGCAGCGGGGCTGCCATCCGGCAACTCGTCTCCTTAGAGCTCCTACCCAGCATGTTTTGCGCCCCCACGCCCTTGCACAGGCTGTCTCCTCTGCCTCTAAGCCCTGGCGAGCAAGGCCTCCCAAAGCAGGGGGCGGGGATGACGGGGGACAGCTTACAAGATCCGCTGGGTCCTGGACCGGGGAAGTCAGCCCCTTCGTAGTTCTCTCAATCAGGGCAACAAGTGGCCGATCTGTCTGGGGCGGGGGGGGGGGGGTTGTGCCTGTTGTCCAGAAGTAATGAACAGTGCCCACCCCTTCCCTTCATGACCTCAAGTATCCCAGCTGAGATGACAAGTTATACGGGCACCTTGATTCTAATTCTTCCAGCTCTGTGACAGATAACGTCTCTGTGTAATCCCAGACTTTCACACGTCTCCACCCCTTGCTAATTTCTCTTTCTAACAAATGGAGAGGCAGGAAGAACAGCCAGCTAAAATTTAATAACTTGCATTGTTTTCACTGCGGTTGCTTCTTTGGTTATCTTCTATTTCAGATAAGTGATTCTCTTTCCATTAACCATATGAAATTTTTTTAATACGTTAAATTTACAAAGCAATTCAATTTACGGAGCAATGACAGAGGCTAGTGAATTCCTATTCATTCCTCAAAACCCACCTCAGAGTCACCTTCTTTAAACTGCCTTCTTGCCCCTTTGTGGCTCGATCTCCCTTTGATCCTTCCTTGACATCCAGCATGGGCATGGTCGTACCTACTACACTAAATGATGACCACACAGCAGCCATCTGTCATGGATCTACCATGTGCCAAGTGCTGTGGTTCCAATATGGGTTGCACATCTCCCTAGGTTTCCCGTGTTGACATTTCATCCCCATTGTGAGGTTCTAAGAGGACAAAAATTTAATCTCACTATGGTGTTCAGAGGTGGGGCCTCTGGGAGGTGATTTGGGTTAGACAAGGCCATCAGGGTGAAGCCCCCAGAATTGAATCTTGGTGGCTTTATATACCTGTGCACATCCTGTCTCTTGCCATGTGATGTCCTGCACCACCTACGGACTCTGCCAGCCAGATGTCCATTACCAGATAAAGGCCCTTGACCTTGGAACAGAACTGAGAGCCAAAAACCTCGTTTCTTTCGAACGCACCGTCTGTGGTATTGTGTCATTAGCAACAGAAGACAGACTGATGCAGCCACACACAGCGCTAAGCTTTGCACACATTCCCGCACTTGATTCTCCCCATTACCCTGTGGAATGCCTCTCACTTGCCCCGTTTTACAGGTGGTGAGATGTAACTTGTCCATGGTCACACAGCAAAGGCAGTGGGGAGGTGAGAAATTGAACCCAGGGCTGGGCCACTTCAGTGTGTGGCCTTAACCACCATGGTACACCAGTGGTCACTCCACAGCACTGCAGGGCTTGCAGTGTGCCTCCACGCTGATAGACATGATGACACGCGTGAGGCCTGGCTGGAACTCGGTCCCTGATGAGAGGCCTGGGGGAGTCTGAGCCCCACTCCTCATTCTCGCGTAGAACCGTGCTCCGGTGGCACATCTGGGCCAAGAGGACCTTCCAGGAAACACCACTGTCACCAGGTACTAGGTCTCCCTAACCCTGTGCTGACAGGGAGTCCGCCTCCTCACTATCAGAGTCCTGAACAGGCAGGACCTGCTTCCTGCATCAGGCCAGGCTGGTCAAAGGGAGCAATGGAAGCCCTTCCTGGTGGAACAGGGCTTGAGCTGGGCTTAAGGGATGGGGAGTTCTGGAAAACGAAGGGCAGAGGGCATTCCAGGTGAGGGGAACAGCCCCAGAAAAAGCAGGAGGACTGGAAAGCAGGGGACTCTGGGGACATGGAGGAGGGCCGAGTTAGAGGGGTAGGAGTCAGAGAAAAGGCCAAAAAGAGTGTGGCAGCTGGGTCCGGGATGGGGCTGGAACGTGAGGCTGAGCAGAGCTTTGACAGAGCTGGGCAGGTCTGGGGCACTGGATCAGGGAAGTGATGCACAGAGAACTGGGGATCCTGAGGTCCCAAGAGGGCAGCACCTTGTCCAAATCACACTCCAACAGAGGCAGGGTTAGGGGTCTCATCTCCCAGGAGACCCCAGGCTCACCTGATGACCACACTTCAGGAATGGAACCTGGATGATGGAGAAGGTGGGCCAGCAACATCCAGCCAAGGAGGGGAAGGTGCCCCAAGGGGACAACGGGGGACAGTCAAGGAGGAAGGGAGGCACATGGGAGCTCTTTCTCCCAACTGTCATCCAGCACAGCCATCCCAGGGAGCTGGTGCCCCCTCAAGTCTGGAGTGGAACTGCAGGCTGGTGGCCAGCCCTCAGGAGCTGGGCTCCACAGCTGGCGCATCTCTGTGACCCGCCTTCCAGCCTTGGCCTTGCCAGCCTCCGTGCCAGTGCTCCGTGAGCTCCTTCCTGCCTGCCTTCCTTTTCTTCCTCTCCCCACACTTAACAGATTGCGGCAGCAAGATGGCACAAATTTATGGCTCAACTCACCAAAAATAACAAGAGATCTATCAAAGGCAGTTTGCGTGAAATTAACAGGCGCCTGTACCCTCTTGTCTAACGCACTCAGCTCTGAGGAGAGCCAAAGCACCTTACTTGGTCACTGCCTGCAGCCCCCGGCCTCTGTGCTCCTTCAGTGCCACCCCAAGCCCACCCTGCTTTGACTGGCTCACAGGAGTCCCACCGCAGGTAAACCCAGCTCCCCTGCCGGGTGGCTGGAAGAGGGGCCAGTATAAAGGTCTCACTCTTCTGTCGCCACCATTTCCGCAGGTCTTGCTGTCTGGCAGCTCCATGTGCCAGCCCACTCTCAGTAGCCTAGCAGGAGACATGGATGGAGGGCATTGGAGAGGGTCCGAGGGCTTGGCAAAGGTGGCACTGCCATCAAGCACAGAATCCTCCAGGTCCTAAGGATGCCTCAGACCTGCAGACACACCCTGACTAGTGGCACAAACCGAGTCGCGTGCTTGCCGTCTCTCATATCAGAAAGGTTGGACACGAGGAAGGAGGCGGCAGAGCAGAAGGGCCTCCTGCTTGCCAGGGGAGAGGACGAGACTAAAGCAGCCAGGTCTTGGTACCAGGGTGCAATTTGAGCTTACTTATGCCAGCTGATGCCACTTCGTCCCATGCCAACTCCCCAGAGGCGCCCTCCCTAAGGGCAACCACATGGAGACATGCCAAGTAGGACGGGGAAAGAGCATAGGTCAAGCTTGGGAACAGATTGGAGCTCCAGCTCAGGGCTCCCTGCTCAGAAAGGGCACCAGGCCTCATGCCCAAGGACAATCAGCCATCCAGTCTCCATCTACCCCCAGTCCCCGAGGTCCCTGCAGAGGCTCTGATGATGCCCTTCCACCATCAGCCCTCTCTGACCCCCCGTGATACCCCAGTTACCAACCAACTCCTGCTTCCGGCTTCAACCAAGCCCAGCTGGCTGCTCCTGGCTCAAGCCCCACATGGCAGCCTGCCAGCGGTGCCTGCCCATGAGGGCAGAGCCTTGCTTCTTTCACTGCAGACCACTGGGCCAGTGGACCACAGGGAAAGTCAGACAAAAGCATCTGCCCTCTGCTAAGCAGAATGGGGGAGGCCCCCACAGAGTGACAGGCAGTGGCAGCCACGCAGGAAGAGCCATAAACCTCCTGATATACGCCTGGCGCTCTCCGCCGATGTTCGACAAAGAAGCAAAATTCAATTTCTTCCTGCAGGCACTAAATCCCAGGCCAGCCTCCAGGGCCTGTAACCTGCCCACGGCCTGGCTGTCACTCGGACGGCTTCATCGACCGCTGTTAAGAGGCCAAGCTGGCCTGGGAGACAGGCCACAGCAAGGCCACTGGGCACTCACCATTCGTGGGCACGATGCCAGATGTCTCACGGGGTAACCAAGAAGGTCCCCCTCCAAAGCACTGGGAGAGACTGTGTCATTGTAACACTCCCTCTAACTAATTCAGGGATATCTCCCCATTTTACAGACAAAGAAACTGATACCTTTGTTATTCACAATAAAGAGTTAAAAGCAGTGCCCAGCTCCAGGGTCTAGCCTAGCCAAAGCTAGGATGGGGACAGGCCACACCCTCCAAATCTCCCTGCAGCCCTCACATGAAGCCTGACCTCTCATGAAACCCAGATGCCCCTTCCAACTTCCACCCATGCGTCCTCTTGCAGGTCGATCAGCACTTGTTATCCAAATGGGGAAACTGAGGCCCAGAGAGAGGAGGGGATACCTCTAGGGGGACCAGCTCCCAGACCTGCCCTCCCTCCCTCCCCCATGTCCTTGACCCCTGTTCCCTGCCAGGCCCCTCTGGCCAGTCCCCAGCCCAGCACTGTTCAGCAGGCATGCAGGGTCCAGCTGAGGGGCTTGGGGCTTTTGAAGCTGCAGGAAGCAGGTCAGTGGTCATGGTCAGGGAGCTGGGGTGGTGCGGGAGCAGGCAGGACTCAAGGGTTTACAGAGCTTTTGCCCAGTCAGCAGGAAGCTCCAGCAGCTGGCGGCCTCCGTCCCAGAAGACATGGGCCCAGAGGGGGGAGATGGGATGCTGGGAGTGGAGCCAGCCCAGCCCTCTAAGGCAGCCTGGAAGCTCAGGCCTCTTCACCCAAGCACACTCTCCCTTGCTTCCTTCTGCCCCGACCCTGGGACACTGCCAAAAATCACTGACCCGTGTGGGCAGGAATACATCTCTGCTCCCTGCCTACTCCAGCCTCCAGGCAAACTTGTCAACTTGCAGTGCCAGGGCCTGCCACGGCCACTCCGAGCTTTGGGCCTGGAATGCCCTCGCTATTCCTTTGGCCATCTCTCTCCCACTTGCCCTTTGGGTCTCTGTTCCTGCTCCACTCCCTTCAGAAAGCCGCCCCTGGTCTCTTCCCTGGGTTCCAATATCACTGCACTGTCTCATCTGCACCCATTCATCCTCCAGACTGAGGTCTGACCCTGATGACCCCAACATCTGGACAAAGCTGAGCAAAGGCAACATCTGTGAATGACTGCACAAATGGCCTAGGATCATTATGGTGTCCGGATGGACACCAACGGACACCATAAGCTCCCTCGGCACTCCATCCCATCAGCCCCTGCTCAGACTCACCATATCTCATCTCGGTGGTGAAGAGGTCATTGCTGCTTCCCGAGTGCAAATCGGCCTCGGCAGGTGGGGCTGGGCCCCCAGGCACCAGAGCATTGGACAGGGTGTGGGCAGCAGGAGGACCAGGAGGTGCGGTAGTGCTGGGGCCGGCCCCCGCTGCCCCGGGGCAGCTGCAGCCTGGCTGGGCAAAGCCACAGGCCCTGCCCGCGGCGCGGCCGCACTCCTCACTCCAGCGGCAGAGCACGCCACAGGTGAACTGGCTGGAGTTGTTGTTGTTGATGAGCAAGACCTCGACGAAGCGGAAAGCCAGGGCGGCGGGCGCCAGCAGGCGCGGGGCCTCAGAGGGCTCTGCCGACAGGCACAGCTGCACGAAGTTCTTGTCGAAGTGCAGGAAGGTGAAGGGACCTGAGCCTCCACACAGCTCCAACCCCGCTGCCGCTGCAGCCTCCTCCTCCTCCTCTGGCCGCCCCACCTCTGACTCTGCCTGGGCCACCACCTCCTCAGGGCTAGGCCGCAGGCAGGTAAAGTTGACCAGGTAGTGGTCCAGGGGCAGCAGGCGGGGGGCAAAGTGGGCGCACACCTGCTCCTGGCGGTTGAAGCGCAGGTAGAGGGAGTACTTGGTGGGGTCAGGGTTCTCCAGGGTCCAAGAGCAGCCCGAGGCGATGGTGGGAAAGAGGTCCTGCAGCGAGAAGGCCCCGTAGAGTACACCCGAGGCCAGGGCGGAGCAGGCACTGGGGGCAGGGTCGAAGGCGGTGGCCAGGCGCAGGGACAGAATCACAGACAGTAAGAGGGGACAGGCTGGGGTCATCCTATGTCCCTTGCCCTGTGGAAAGAGACAGAGGTGAGAGGATTCCCACATAGCTGGCTCTGAACCTCCTTGGCCATCTGAACACAGAAGGCGTCTGGTCAGTCAGGTCCACCTGTGTGACCTTGGACAAGGGACATGACCTCTCTGAGCCTCAGTTTCCTTACCCGTAGAACAGAGTGATGGCAGTACCCCCTCGCAGGTTTCCTACAAGGGTGAAGTAAGATGAGTGAGGGAGGGCCCAGGAGAATGCTGGGACCCTGTCAGGCCTTACGTCTAAGGCTTTAGTGTCGTCACTGTCATCCTACGGATCCTCCCATTAGGCTCATTAACCACAAGCGTCTAGGCCTGAGGCTGGGCTCCAGCACCATCCCCACCACCCAACCTTTATCCTCCATGAGTGTTGCTCTCAGTCACAGCGTGTCGTGATCAGCTGTGAGGAGTGTCATGCGTAATCCAACAGTAATTGTCAAAGTGCTGATGTTTGACAACGATTTGCTTTTTTATAAATCAGAGCAATTCAAGGTTATTCTGGGAACGATGTCATTCTCACTCTTGTGCTTCACTGAGTGGGAAGAAAGGGGTGGAGTTAGCCAATGAGCAAGGGCCATGCCCAACCTAGCCATGCCCACAGGAGGCAGTGTGAACGTCAAGCATGCCACTGTTGTGGGTTTCCTGGTTAGAACAGGGAGGAGAGACATCCAGCCAGGGCATGCTAAGCTTGAGCCCCAGCCACCTACTGACCAGGCAAGCCTCAGTTTCTTCATCTGCACAATGGGTATAGTGCTTCCCTTCTTACCTCCCTCTTCCCCTCCCGTTCCATGGGATTATCCTCCAAGGTTTGGCACAAGGCCTGCTACCGCTGGTAAAGCCACCAGCTCATCATGACCCCTATTCTTCACTATTTCCCTAGGGTTCAACTCATGCTCCTGAGTGGGGACCAGAGTTTATGGACTGCTACCTTCCCTCAAAGTGCTGCTCTAAGTTGAGCTGCCAGCAGGTAGGAATGTACTCTAGGCTCAGGAGGGTGACCAGAACCCTATCCTAGGGCAGTCAGGCCAGAGGGGATAGGAGCTGAGCAGGGGAGAGATGCAGGTGCCCTCCCACCCACCAGGCCAGGTGGAACCACTGCCCATAGTCTCCCAGCCTCCACCCCACTGACCAGAAAATGCAGCCTGGTGTGAGGTCTGAATCAGCCCCTTTTCCAGGCCTACCCCAGGAGTGATCCACCGGCTCCCTCTTCCCAGCCACAGCACAGCTCACAGCCCTGGATGGGTCCCTGGAGCCCAACTCTTCCACATTAGAGGAGAAAAGATGAGGCTTGGAGAAGGGAGGCCACCTGCTCAAGATGACACAAGAGTGGCCCAGCTGGGACTGGAATCCAGGACCTGAGGCTCTAGGCCTCCTTTCTCTTTCCCACCAGCAGCCCCTTGCTCCTTCCCTCTGCTTGTTGTTCACAATTCAGGCCAAATGGACAAGCTATGCACTCTGGGAACTGAGTCGCAAGCGCAGGATAATACACAGGTATGGCTAGATTTCCCCTAGACACAGCTGCTCCCTGGGGACAGATTTCCCCTTGGCAGTTCTAAGCAGTGGGAGGGGGCGGCGGCAATTATCATTCCAACCCTTGCTGCAGTATCCACGACATTCCTCCATGCCCCAGATCCCAGATCCCCACATGCGGCTCCTCTGAGCCAAGCCTAAGCCCAGTCACAAACACAAACAAGCACCTGCCCCTCCCCAGCCATGCAGGGGGTAGGAGGAGGGTGGTGGAGGCCAGTTTAGGGCAGACCTAGTCACTGAGGAGGAACAGCACTACCCTCCTCCAAAGGCCACCAGAAACTAGAACAGTCTTGGTCTCCCCAATACTCCTCATCAGAGCTAAAAAAAAGGGACTCCTGACCTTCCCCATCCCATATCATGCCTGTCCCAAACTGTTCAACCCACCCAGCATGCAGCAGTACCAGTGAAGCCAGCGGCTGATGATGAGTGACATCCAATCCCCCCTGCTGCCCCCAATTATTTTTAAGCAGGCTGCAAAATTCAGGCCATGGCGCAGCACAGCAGAGAAGAGGTAGGGGCTCATTATAACTGGCCTCCCCTCTCCCACAGGACAGGGAACCTCTCCCCCTACATACCTCAGCAGACGTGGGCTTGAATATCCTTGTGCCCTGAAGACACACACACAAAAGCATGCATGCTCAGACATGTGTATAGACAGCGTCCACAGGTGTTCTAACAGAGGAGCACACACAGACGTGCACAGATTGGTGAAAACCAAAGTGTGATCTCACACTTCACAGGAGTGCACACATATGTGCCCAATGTAGAGACACACACTTGCACACAGAGATGTATGCAAACTCGCAGGTGTGAACACATTGAGGTTCAGCAAGTGACAGCTAAGTGTCAGGCTGGATCTGCCCCACTGCCCCTTCCCTGTGTTCCTGGAGCCTGGTACCTCGGCTGCTCCAACCCATCAGGAAGCACCAGATCCACAACCTCCAGAGCCACTGCCTGGCTCCTCCCGAACTGAGCCACCTGTAACTGCTGCCTGAGCCTCCCATCCACTCAGCCCCCTCAAGCATTTTGAGATTTCAGCCTGGGTGTGTATCACCCTCATTGTTCCTGCTGCAAGCCCTTGAGGGGGCTTTTTATATCACTTCCCACCCCTCAAAATGAGACAAAGATCCAATTCCAAGTTGAGTCAACGATCGCCACTGATTCACTGAAGACCCTCCAGGATGTGTGTGCCAGGGCCCATCCTGGAGAAACTGGTCCAGAGTCCTGTCTTTAAGCCACCCCCAGAAGGGAGTTCTCTTCCTGCCCCCTCTCCTTCTCAGATTTTCACAGAAGCTCCCCTTCTGCCTGCTGAGGTCCAGGTCACTGCCTCTGGGAAGGCTCTTTGGGTTGAACCCTACGAGTGGCTTTGCCAACTCTGAGCCCAGGAAGACAACAAACCCCCAAGGCATAAGAGCCAGAGAGAAGTAGGGAGGTCAGCTATGAGGAAGAACTTCCTGAGGTCAGAGGAGGCTGATGGAGGATCAAAAGGGCTCCTCCCTCTGGACCTCTCTGGGCTGACAGAGGTGAGGAGTTACCTGGAGTAATCTCAGTCTCAAGAACCCTGTCCTCCAGCTCAGGCACCCCCAGCAAGCTCTGGAATCCCACTCTGTCCAAGTAGTTAGGTCCCCTTCCTCTCAGACCCCACAGGCCCGCCCAGCCTTAGACTCCCCCTCTGTACCAAAAAAGGAATCCAAGGCTTCGCAGCAGCTTTGAAGACCAAGTCAAGGCTGGGTGGGGGGTCGCATAAAGCGGCAGGGAAGGGGCGCCTCGGGGTCAGGGTCTGCCTGGCCAGTTGTGAGCAGGGACGCTGGGCGGCGGGGAGCCCCAAGCCCAGGCCGCGGGCGGGGGAGGGGGAGGGGAGGGGGAAGGGCGGCTCGCGGGGGAGGGGCGCGGCGACGCACATATCCGTCGCGTTTATCCACCTGGCAGCTCCAATTCGCCCGCCCGTCACTCACCCTCCGCCTCCCGTGCTCTTGCTGCGGGGCTGAGCCAAGGCCACCGCGCAGGCGGGGACCCCCACTCGGGGCCTCCAGGTCCCCTGCCCAAGCACCGACTGGAGGGCAGGGTGCTCACGGACCCCTCTCCCGCAGCTGTGGCACGCAGGAAGGCGCGCGCCCTCCATCCTGCCTCGAGCTGGTGGGCGGGACCGCGGGGCGCTGGTGCTCCCGGTGCGGCCCTCCGCCCCTGACTGGCACCCGGGGTCGCTCCGCGCCACTCTCCAGGTCTGTCTGTCGCGAGGAGCGGGGCTCCGGTGGGGGCCTCCTGAACGACTTAAGGTTTCGAAAGGTGAACTGACCGAGAGGGGACGAGGGGCGGCCGTCGGCCCCGGGGGCGGTGCCGCGCGGGCGGCAGGGAAGGGGGCGGTGACTCAGCCACCCTCCGCCCGCCTCCCCGGAACTTTGCAGCAGCTGGAGCCGCCGTTGCTACAGGAACCGAAAGCTTTTGTTCCCTGTGTCAGGGCTGCCCCGGCAGGCGGGTGGCTGGGAGGCTGCCACTCCCCGTGGGACCCAGGTCGGGCCACACTGCCCAGAGGACTTCCAGTGGAGCAGAACGCCGTGGGTTCGCGCCCCCTGCTTTCCGCCCTTTCCCTACCGGCTCTTCACAGTGCACTCGGCCAAAGCAGGTTTCTCCAGACTCCTTGGGCCCTCAGGCCAGGTCGTTCCCTAACTCCGACCTGCAGTGCTAACTGCCCTGCAAAGTTCCTGGTAGTGTCTGATCGCCTTGGGGGAAGTAGAGGCTCCGCAGAGTGGCTGATTTCCCACAGTGGGCCTTTGGGAATCCTGATGGGTTTCTTCTCTGGACTGATGCCACCTTCCCAGCCTTTACAGTTGAACCTAGACCTCAGAGACCTTGGTCTGGTGTTCGTGGTTGCCTCTGTGGCCAGAGCTGATGCCAGAGAGGTCCAGTGGAATGTTGCAGGACCAGTGAGGGGAGAGGGGTAACAGTCACAGGCCCCCTGGATCCATGGGGGGGGGGGGGCGGTGCTGAAGGTATTTTCTGTCATTATTATCCTGGGGATTGGAGTGAAGGCAAACAGCCCAACACACCTACCATTACTAATTATTGATAGGTGCTGGACATATACAGATAATCTAATTTCGTTCTCCCATCAACTATATAAGACAGCAATCACTGACCCATTTTACAGAGGGTCAACTGAGGCTCAGAAAGGTTAAAGAGCTTGCCCAAGTCTCATAGCTTTTGAACCCAGGTCAGTCATCTGACCAAAAGCCGAGTTCCTAACTACTTTCTCAGCTTCAAGACCAGGAGATTGAGAGGTAGAGAAGGGAGCAGAGACCAGCTCAGACTTCCCTTTGTGTTAGGGAAGTGCCCACGGGGCAACCCTCCCCACACACACACAGCAGTTCCTTTTTGAAAAATGACTGGGAAGAGCATGGGGGGGCGGGGAGCAGAGGTTTAGCAGGGAAGGAGAGGGGAAGACCCTTGCCTTATCTCCCCACCACCTTCACCAGGGCAGACCTTGTGCAGTGTCCACACTGACCCCCACCGCTGTGGCAGTGCAGCTCTGGACACTCCCCAGATGCCTACCCTGTCCCAGGGTAGGTAGATTCCCTAACAGCCTACTCCATATCCAAATCAGACAAAGCTCACCTTTGCCCCTGCCCCCACCCCGTGGGGAGTGTCATGAGGCACACGGACAGAATCTCCCTGGGGACCCCTGTAAGCCCAAACAAGCCCATCCAGAAGTCCCGAAGCCAGGGGCCAGTCAGGAGGGTCTGTGCTTGACGTTCAAGGGGCTCCTGACTTGCTGCTGGGATGAGCCCTCCACCCCTCCTCATCGTCATAGCATATTACCTGACAACAGGAGTGTTTGGTCACCGCTAGCACCAGGGGGTACCCGGCATCGCCCACCAATCTTATCCCCAGGGACTTCCCAGAACCAGTTCTGCAGGCACCGTAATGCTCGGGCTGCGGAAACCCGGGGTTGCCCGCGGGAGGAGAAGGGGCGGCGGGTCCTGGGCTGCGGGCAGGGGGCGCCAGAGGACGCCAAGGGGCCCGGCCGGCAGCTGGCGAGGCGGGCAGGCGGGCAGGCGGGCAGCATCTCTGGGCCCGGGCGCCCCTCCCCCCGCGGGCAACAGACCCGGTCGCCCGCTCTGCATCGGCCGCGGCGCGGAGGACTTCCCGCGGCTGTGCTCTCCGAGTGAGACCATTGCGGGAGTGGCCACTAACTTCACAGCCTACAATCCACAAATCATGCCGGTCCCCGGGGTTGCGGGAGGGTGCGTCTGGTGCCCGGCTCTATGCCCAGCATTGGGAGAAGAGGGATGAGGGGTCCGGCCAAAGATGAACACGGGAGTCAGGATTGCCGGTGCCTCGGCCGGAAGGAAGGGTCTTGGGGAAAACGTGGGGGACACGGCCCCAATTCCAGGCTGAGGGGGAGGGGACTTGCAGCAGAGATCGGCGAGGGAAGGAGGGACTCTGGGCAGATATGGGGGAGGGGGCACTCGGGACAGAAATAGAGGGGAAGCATGGTCAGGGTACAGGAGCAGGGATAAGAAAGACTCTGGGCAGAGATGAAGTGGAGGAGAGGACCAGGGTCCGAAATCCAGACTAGGAGGGGAGTTGGGGGGAGACAGTGGAGCTGCAGGTTGGTGAGAGGGGCTCTTATCAAAACGAGGGGGCGCGCTGCCCGGATCGGGGCCGAGACAGGGAAAGACTCGAGACAGCAATGTGAGGACTGTCTGGGTCAGGATTCTGAAGGCGGGGGGGAGTTTAATATAGACCGTAAAGGGTCGATACAGGCTGGGGGAGGGGGACAGAAAAGGGACTCACCAGAAATGAAGAGGGCCTCGACCCCAGGCTTGGGAGTTCCCAAAAAGACGGGTGGGTGAGCGTTGAACCGACTCAGTTCGGGCGGAGGGAGAATTCGGCAGAGATGGGCTAGAAAAGCGCCCCGAGTGCGGGCTGGTGCGGAAACTCAGGACCGCGCCGGGAGGGTTCGGTGCGGGGCCGGGTGGGGGTCTGGGGCCGAACACTCACCTGGGCGCCGTCAGCAGCAGGAGCGGGGGCCGGCGCTGGCGGAGGCGGCCACGGGGCGCAAGTTTGCCATCCCTAAGGCGGGGGCCGGGCTGGGCGCAGGGCTGGGCGCAGGGCAGCTCGCTGCAGCCGCGCGGAGGGCCGGGGCTCCCGCTCCGCGGAGCCGCGGGTGCAGAAAGGCGCCGCGGAGCAGCGCGGGGCGGGCGGGCGGGCGGGCGACGGGCCGGGCGCGGGCTCCTGCCGCCGCCACCGCCGCCTCCTCGCCGCGCCGCCCCCTGATCCCCCGCCCCGAGCACCGCCCGCTCCGCGCGTCGCCTCCTATTCGCGGGCGGCGGCCGCAGCCCCAGGCTCTAAAAACCCGTGCCGCATCCTCCTCGGTCTCCGAGCGCCGCCGCCGCCGCCGCCGCCGCCGCCGAACCAGATTCCTCCAGCCGCTCCGGCCGCTGCCCGCAGCGCGCGCCGGGCCGAGTGACGGCCGAGACGGGACGCGGCGCCTGCGCGGGCCGGACCCGGGAGGGGGCGCGCGCCGGGCCAGGCGCGAGGAGCCGCGGGAGAAGGGGCGGGGGGGCGGGGGCGACGCGCGCCGCCTCCTGTTAAAGGGGGAGCAGCGCCAGCCGAGCCAAGCGCGCCCTCCCCCTCCCCGCCCTGGGCCCTAGGCGCCGGCGCGGGAGAAGCCCCGGGTAAGCCCCCACCCCGCCCGTGGCCTCCTGGACCGCAGAGTGAGGCGATCCGCGACGCCCCTCCAGCGATATCCTAGGCCAGAGGCATCTGGAGCAGTCAAGGGTCTCCTGGGCTCCTGAAGCATTTGCTCCCCCCATACCCCGTGTGCATTGCATATTGCATGTCCCTGTGCATGCAGGCGTCGCTCATATGCCCTGAACTTTGCATATGCATACAGGTGCCCTACGTGTGCACTGCAATGTTGCCTGGCTCGCTGCATGCAAATGCTACACATATGCCCTGGTTCTCATCGCATATTGCTTGTTCCTGTGCAGTGGGACTACATGTGCCCAAGCTCACAGGTGCCACATGTGTGCTGAGTGCTATGGGTAACTCACGAAGGAGCCACATATGTACACTGCAGTGTGGCATATTTGGTGCATACTCTGGCGTAAAGGCTGCAGTGTTGCATGTCCCTAGGCACGGGGATGCTACACGTGTGCAGTGTGTTACATGTTTTCCTGAGTCCCCATCTATTCCCACAAGTGCCTTTCCCTGTGCCAGGGGCGCCCCCATGTTGCATCTGTTTGTGTAAAAGCAGCAGAGTTGCACAGACCCACCCCTTCCCCATCCTGGCACTGTGCCCAGGAACAATTGGGTGGGGCCTGAGCCCACATGGTTCAGGCGGTACCCAGGGAGAAGCCTATGGCTCAGGGCCCTGCTCAGGCGGTTTGTGGCCTGGGCATAATGCCACCAGGAAGGTGGGCAGACTGGGGACACACCATCATAGACAAAACAAGTAGGTTAATCCGATGGCTCTGGTCTGAGAAGCCAGCAGGGGGCAGCTTTGCAATGAGGGTGGGATGGTTTCCTGGCATACTTCTTGAAGGCTTTCTAGCCTGGAGAGGACCAATCCTGTACAGGCAGGAGAGTCCTTGGTCCTCCCAATCCCAACCCCACTGTTCCCATTACTTTCTCTGGAGTTTTGTCACCTTCAAGACTGGGGCAAGATGGAAGAACTCACTTATCCCCAGGGGTCATACCAGGAGAGGGCAGAGAACTGCCCCCTGTTCCTTTCCACTGTCCCTTCCCACTCCAACAGCCACAGTGACAGTTGTTATGAACCATTGTGAGAGATTATCGACTTTAATGGAAGGAGGTAATAAGGGGCGATAAAGGAATCTCACCTGTCACCTTAAGGGAATTTATGTGGCTGTAGGAAGCAGGGAGGAGGGCTGGGCAGACACCTTCCCTATCCCTGTGGGAGCCCCAGGAAGTCAGTGCCTTGGCCTAGCACTGGCAGGAAGGTTCCTGGGTTCTCACTGAGCACCCTCAGACACACCCCAGCATATCTGGGTTTGAAGGCTTGGCTGCCACTATGAAAACTAAGCCAGGCAGGCCTGCATCTGCAAAGCATGTTGGGAACCACCCTGGTACAGTGGGAGATCCTGGGTTCCCCTCCTAGCATGGGCACTGTAAGAGACAATAGGGATGCTGGAGTTGGGGCCTCAAGGAGGTGGACAAAAGTGGGGAAAGTAGCCAGGACATGTGTTGCCCACAAAAATCCAAGGACTGACACTTAGAAGTCTCTAGACCCTGTCCTCCAGAGTTCCAGCCCTTTCCTTCCCTACAGAGAGCCTGCCTCCCTCTTTATGAATATTCATGATCATTTGCATACTAGAGACCCAGAGCCCAAAGAAACCCAGGCAGATCTTTTGCAGATGTGATGCAGCTGGATCCCTAAGGCTCTCCTCCCCCCTCCCGGGATCCAGCTGGGTGAGGGGTATTGGGAGGGGCTGGCTGCAAAGAGACAGCAGCGTTTTTGTCTGTTCCTGTGTATTGGTAACCCTCTGACTTCTTGACCCCATTCACTCAGCCACAGCCATGTATGCCCTAGAAAACACAGGTGGTGGAACAGAGTGAGGGACTGACAAAGGTAGTACCTCATACGCCCGGGAGCGGGGTGCTCTCAGGGCAGGCTGGGCTGGGAGGTCTGTGGGAGCCAGGTGGAGACAACAGGACACGCAGGGGTTGTGCTGGAAGCCTGCGACTAGGGCAAACCTGTGGGTGATCTCCTGGAAATGCCTCCCTGCCTCAGGGTTTCCCCACCTTCTTTCCCAGGAGCCCCTGCCCTTCTAGACTCTCTCTGGTGATAATGCTGCCCGCCAGCCCGCGGCCCGCCCAGGAGGACTTGGAGTAATTACAAATCGTTTCCATATTCAAATCCAGCTGGTTGAAGAGAAATTACTTCTGTGAACAGCCCAGGCGGGGGTGGGAAGAACAAGTCTTAGCCCCAGGAGGGGCCTCCGGGGAGGCTGGGGCAGACTGGGCGCGGAAAAGGGTGCCAGAGTTGGTGCCCAGAGGGCTTAGGCAGAGAGGACAGGCATAGGCCGAGCCCCACACACTGGACAAAGGACAATGACCTCAGCCCTATAACCCCACTGGGGACCCTCTGGAACCTCTAGTGGGATGGAGGACCAACCCCATAGAGCAACTAGAGGCCAGGCTCTCTGCCCTGCTCTCACCCTGCCAGGCTAGGTGACCTTGAGAAAGTTCCTGTGTCTTTCTGGACCTCTGTTTCCTTATCTGTGAAATGGTGTGAACCATCTCAGCCTGGGCTCCCGGAAGATAAAAGGGATGAATTTGCAAGGGCTATCCCCTGGAAAGGGGCCTTTTAAAATAACTATCTTCTTATCAATTAATTAGTATTTTGATTAACAATAACAACCACCAATGCACCAGCTGGGAGGCAGCATCGTCAGCACAACTCACGCCAATGGGACAATCCATGAGAGGATGGGAGGTCAAGGAAGGGAGCTCCCCTGGCCTCACCCGCCTGGCCTCAGCCTTGCCTCCCGCTGGACCAGTGCCGCTATGCTTCGTTGCCCTTTAAACAGATGAGAAAATGTTCTTCTTTCCTTCCCAATGATTTATTTGGCCCAGAGCCTAGACAGGTTTCCCTCCAGCAAGTGGGACCTAGGAGTGCCCCTCCCTTAGCCCCTGCCCACAATGCCATTCAGCCAGATACTCCAGGACCAACCAAAGCCCTGGGTACCCAGGTCTCCTTCCAGCCCCACACCCACCAGGACACCTATCAGGAACTTGTGACATATCCCCAAAGACTCAAATCCATGTGACAATCTTCTCATCAAAGTCTGCCCCAGAGCTCATATGACCAATACCTCCCTGCTCTAAATGTCATGGATCCTGGAGGGCTATGCTAGAAAAGCTGAACTGTCCTCCCCACCTACAGGAAGTCCTGCATGTCTAGCTTCCCATCCTTCCTACTGCAGATGCCAAATTGGTTAGGAACCTAAAACAATCTGGGCTGGGTGTTTGTGCTATACTTTGGGGAAAGAATGGAGGATTGATTGTTCCCTAGCCATATCTTCCCAAGGGTTTTGTTTTTTTTTTTTTTTTTTTCTTTTGGGTGTTTGTTTTGTTTTGTTTTGTTTGTTTTTGCATGTAGCCCATTTGGGCAGTGCCAGAGTTATCTGTTCCTTGGCCCCTTGGGCAGAAGATAGAGAAACTCTTTAGGGTCCTGGGTGATTACACACCAGAGGATGTGCACAAGGGTTCACAGAGTCTGGCAACAAGAAGTTTCATTCATTCAACAAATATTTATTGAGTGTTTGCTATGTTCTAGGCACTGGGATCCAGTCCATCAGCAAGTTCATCATAGAAGGTTGCTTCTACCTCCAAAAATATCCCCAATCTATCCACTCTTCACATCCTCCCTGCCAACACCGGAGTCCAAGGCACCATCATCCAGTGCCTGGACTCTCCCTGACTTAATTGCTGGGCTCCCACTCCAACCTCCCCCACCCCAATCCACTCTCCTGGAGCCTGGAGCCAACTCTTTCAAGTGTAAATCAGAGTGCCTCCTAAACCCTGGGGATTCCCACAGCACTAAGCACTGGGGCCGCCCAAGTCCTGCATGCTCTGCCTGCACCAGCCCACCAGACCCAGCTCCAAGTCCCCCACCTCCACCCTACCCACTGTGTCCCAGTCTGTCACAGGCATCTCCTCACTGTTCTTGGAAAGCTCCAAGCCCTTCCCCCAGCAATTCACATGGTTGATGCATCTCATGAGGCAGGGTGCAGGCCCAACAGCACCTCCACCCGGAGGCCTCCCCCCACCATACCTCCAACACAGCCCTCTGTCCCCCCCAGACGCTCCATCCCATGCCTCTATAGTATTTCCTTGGTAGCACTCATTACTCTGAAAACACATGGCAGGGACTTGCCCATCTAGTCAGCTGGACCCCCTGCCACCTAGCACTGTGCCAGGTACAAGGTAGGTACTCAATATTTGTGGGAAAAGGGCGGGTAGAGACCCTTCCCTCACACAGCATTCACTCTGTGACCCTGGGTGGATGCTCATCACAAAAGCGTGTTCGGTATCTCACGCCGGATAGATGAGTTTGGGCTATGAAGTTATACAGATCTGGATCCCTGCCTCCCACTGGCTGTGTCACCTTTGGCAGGTCACTTACGCCCTCCAAGCCTGTTTTCTCTTCTGTAAAATGGAAATAATGATTCCACCCATGTGACATGGGTCACATGAGATGACAAAAGCAAGGCACCTCACCCAGGGAAATGTCACTGGCATGAACGTGGGCCCCTGTCAGACTTACCCAAGGCTGAGGGCTCTTCCAGGATCTGGGGACATGGAGATTACTCTGAATTAGGGCTCTAGGTTTCTCTTCTTCCCAGCACCCCCACACTCCCCAAAAGGAGAGAGGCATAACAGCAGGAGCCCTGTCTGCTGAGACCACTGCAGATAAGGAAGCCGGGGAGCACAGTAAGTGCCACGGGTTCCGGCCCTGCCCACAGGACCAGACAGTGCACCCAGAGACAGTGCTTCCCTGGGACACCTCCCCTCCTTAACTGGAGGCTTCTCTTCCTCTTCTGCCCTCAAGTCTGTGTAAACTCGCAGGCGCATGGGTCTGCATGTCCACACCCTGGCCCCATCTCCCACTTGCGTGGCTGTCTGGGAGTCACATGGACATCAGTGACCATGTTCTACCCCGTAGGCACACCCACAAGTCTTCAGGTGGGGGCAGTGGTTTGCCTCATTTATCAGATCTGTCACCTCTCACTTTGGGCGGGGTCTGGCGCAGGTCCTCTCAGGGTTGGCCCAAGCACCCCCTGGGCAACTTGCTTCTGAAGTGTAACCCCACATTTGCCTGCTGCAGACCTTAAGGACAAGGAGTCCTGGCAGCCACTCCACACGGCCAGGCAGGGTGCTCATGCAGAGGGTGAAGATGCCTGTGAAGAGCTGCTCCCAGCTTCCTATAGGGGGGACAGGAAGGACAGTCCCTTAGGGAGGGGCGGGGACACTCTCCCATGCATGGGACACACCAGCAGTGGAGGACAGTGCATTTTGGCTATCTGGGATGTCCCGGTCCTCTCCCCTGGGCTCTGAGCCACCTGGATCCTGCTGAATTGGATTTGTGCCAAGCAGGACACAATGGGCAAAATAAGCAGGGTGGGGCGACCTAGAGATTAGGGGGCCCAACTCATGCTGCCAAGCCCCTTTATGGCCAGACACTGTGCCAGTCTTTCACTTGTTAAAATTAACTCTCAGAACAGCCCTAAAATTGGTATGGTCACCCCCATTTCAGACGAGGAAGCTTTAGAGACAGGCAGAGCAACCCATGCCTCTGCCTCGTGCCTTGTTCAGGGTTTATGCAAGACCCTGCCTCAGTCCTGCCTCGTCACCCCCAGAGGATGGACAAGCTGTGGAAAACAATTTATTTCAGGATTAGAGTTGATCTTCCAGAGAAGACCAGCTTCCTGGGGTGAGAAGTGGAGCGGCCTGACTCCCTTGACCTGGCCCTTTAAGAAGAGGGTGGCCTGGACACCCAGATTAGGGAGAGGCAATGTGAGTTGCCGAGGGTGTTGGGAAGACAAGGCACAGGACCACTGACACCCACATGCCGGCAGGCACGACCACTGTCCTGGCTGACCCCTGTGGAGGACATCCGACCTCCTGCTTGGATGTTCACGCAGCATGTGGGCAGGACGCAAGAAAGCAGTCACTGCTGGGTGAGGGGGAGGGCTTCCTGTCACTGCCAGTCTTGGCACCGCCCTGCCCTCGGGGTGCCCCGCCTTTGGGGGTGAGGCCTGGGATGGGTGGGGAGGGGGAGAAGGTTCCCGTGTTGTGTTTGGGGGCAGGGGCCCTGGGCGCCTGGCTGAGCCAGTGTTCTGTGTCAGAGTGGGAGTGAGTGGGGCTGTGCTCGGGTACACGAGTGGGTGGTTGTGTGCGTCAGTGTGTAGGGGGAGAGTCTGTGTGTGTCTATGGTGTGCTGTGCGCAGGTCTCGTGTGTCTGCCAGGGCCTTGTGCGTCAGGAGCCTGGACCTGGCTCTGGGATGTCTGCCCTGTGCACGTGTCTGTCTGTCTGTCCGCACTTCCTTTCTGCTTGTGTAGAATGCAGCCACAGGTGTGACACTGAGTCTCTCTAGGTGAATGCGAGGTGTATCCAGAGGGCAGTGTTTGCGTGTCAGGGAGTTTGTATGCAACCAGAGGGTGGTCCTTCCTGGTGTTCCATGTGTGCTTAAGCTCGTGTGTGTGTGTGTGTGTGTGTGTGTGTGTCTGTGTGTGTGTGTGTGTGTACAGGGAGGAAGTGTTTTCAGGCCTATGTGTTTGGTCTTTGCTGAGTCAGGATGTGTGGCATTTGCTCCTGGGTGGGATGTGTCTCCGTGTGTTGCCAGTCTCCGGTGTGTGTCCCTGTGTCCTGGAGGATGCCGGCCTGGTCCTCAGCTTCTAGTGAGGTCTCTGGGTGACACCCTTTGGCATGTGTCTGTGGGCTGTTGTGTGCCTAGGTGAGGGGTGGGGATCAGTGTGTGGCGTGTCTGCAGGTCTGCCACAGTGGCCTTGCGATTCTCATCTGCAGGGACTTGGGGAACTGCTCTTCCAGGATGCCTCTTGTGCTTCTAGGCTAAAACCTGGGCCATGTCCTGCATTGTCAACCAGCTTGGCCAGCCCTGTACCTGCATTGCCTCCCCTTCCTGAAGGAACCCTGAGACTGCCTGTTACTTCAGGTCAAGGTCACACAGTGGGGAGAGCAGGGGCTTCTTTTCCTGTGTTGTCCTGCACAGCTTCCAGCTCACAAAGGGCCTCACGGCTGAGGCCACCCACTCATGGAGCCCTGCTGGGTCTCCCTGGACTGAAATTTAAATTCCACTTGCTGGGGTTGGCAGACCAGCGTAATGGTGCCGGTCATGGCAGGGGCAGGGGTGCTGGGGTGGGGCACCCAGCTGCAGAAGAGAACAAGTGGATTTGAATTTCAAAGGCAGCCGGGCCTCCAAGTGCGTCTGCGTGGTGCAACTGTGTGTGTGCCCGGGGATTGGCAAATTCACAGTTGTGTATGTGGCACGTCTGGATAAACCTGTTTTGTGACTGCCTCTGTGTGCAAGCCCTTGTGCGGGTTCTGTGTCTGTGGGCTTGAGGGTTCATTGGTAACTGTCACGGTGTGAATGACCCCGAGAGCTTGTCACTGTGTCGGTGCTGCTTCTGGGCAAGCCTTTGCATCTGAGAGTGTGTATTTTTAGGAACGAGTCCGTATGAGCGTGTCTGTGCCTTTGTGTGTCCGTGTTCTGGCAGCTGCGTGTGTCTTTGGGAGAGTCAGTGCCTTTGTGTGCTTTCGCATCTGTGTCACTGTGTGTCTCTGCAAGTGTTTGCACCTGTCAGTGTTGGTGTGTCTCTGCAAGTGTGTGCCAGTGGGCGGTAGGGAATGGCCGCGGGCTAGTGGGTGCCAGTGGCTGGAGGGGTCCAGGCCTTCCTTGTCCCCACCCTGTGTGCCAGCGCCGCCACTGACCTCCTTGGGAGAACGCAGGGCGCTGGTGATCCTGGGCACACCCGCCCCCCTCAGGAGGCCAGATTCAGCGACCCATAGGCGCTTGATGGGCTCTTGGGAGGCAATGGCCGGAGAGGATGGGCTGTTAGTGTGAGGGGTGGGGCATGGAGGCGCTTGTTCCACACCTTGCTCAGGAGGGCGCAGGGCAGCTCATCTGTCTTGGGCAATGGGCCTTTACTGCCGTGTGGTCTTCGCATCTTCTCGTGGCTGTGCAGGAGACTAGCTGGAGCTCCCGGAGGATCACCCTGTCCAAAGGCAGGGAGGAACATGCACACAGTGCCTAAACTCAGATGCACACTGCCTCCAAGCACCCCTGACACACCCAGGAATCTGGGACAGGACCCGTGTGGAGGCTCAGGGAGTAGGCCCACCAACACACACCCAAGACAGTGAGAGGCCCTAGAGAGGGAAAGCTGGGTGCAGAGCCTCCTCTCCTGACCGATCAGGAGCATTTTGGGAAGAGGTGGTGCTGACTCCTCCCACAAGGACTCCCAAGGGGCCTGGCACTAAGGGTCTGCTCCCAAAACACTTGCTGACTAAAGGAAAGAAATGAGTCAGAGAATGCAGGACCACTTAAGAAGTGAGAGAGCACTAGATAGAAGAGGCAGAAATAGTACAGGCTCTGGACATGGCTGTGTGTGTGTGTGTGTGTGTGTGTGTGTGTGTGTCTGTAGTTTGAGGGTGGCGGTGTGAAGCAGGAAGAGAGGCTGGAAATACATCACTGAGGGCCTTGGAAGCAAAACCAGAGGCAAGTTTTATTTTGAAAGCAAAAAAGATCTATGAAGGGTTTTAGACAGGAAAGAATCATAGTCAAGTTTCTTTAAGGAACAACTGGGGCTGGGTGAGGTGGTGCAGGCCTGTAATCCCAGTGACTTGGGAGGCTGAGGCAGGAGGATGGCGAGTTCAAGGTCAGCCTCACAAATTTAGTGAGGCCCTAAGCAACTTAGTGAGATCCTGACTCAAAATAAAAAATAAAAAAAGATTGAGGATGTAGCCCTGGATCCAATTTCCAATACCAAAAATAAAGAAAGAAAAAAGAAGCAACTAGGACAAATTGAAGGTGAATCTGAGGACAAAGGGACTGGCTAAAGGCTGATTCATTCATTCAACAAATATTTATTGAGAGCTTACTAAAACTGTCTAGCACTGAGCAAGTCAAACATACAATCTCAGATCCCAAGAAACTTCTAGAACTAGATCACATAACTGTTGTGCTTACATGGAGTTTACCTTCTAATGGGATGGTGCAGGCAGGTGAAAAACAATATATATATATATATATATATATGGAATATCTGTGTTGATAAGTGCTGGACATGGTGCTGATCAGGGACAGGGGTGATGGAGAACAGGGCCTGTTTTAAGTAAGGCAGTCAAGAAAGATGTCTCTGTGAAGGTGACACTGAGCAGACACCTGAGGGACGTGAGGGACATTTGGAGGAAGAGCTGTTCAAATAGGGGAAATTGCAAGTGCAAAGGCCCTGAGGGGGAGCGTGCCATTTACTCAGAGGGGGAAAGACGTGCCGGAAGTCATTGAGTTCTATTTTGGACTTGCTGCATTGAGGTGCCTTCAGGACATCCGGTGACAGTGACCAGGAAACAGGACTGATTTCGGTAAAGACAGGGATTAAAGAGAATGGAAGTCTGGGAATGATTCAAAGGATAATTGCAGGGAGGAGAATAGGGGCAACCTGATGTATAAGTCAGTCAGTTTTGAGGACACGGCTGTTAAGGATGGAGAATGGGAGAACCATGTGACTAAAATGGCACCCCCAGAATGACCCGGTACCAGCAGCCCCTCCTCCTGATCCTACCCTGCTGCCTGAGAGACAGCCAGGGGAGCAGGCTAGGTTGTTGGCCAGAGTCCCTTCTGACCCCATCTTGGCCACCAGAGCCAATCTGCCCACCGTTAGCTTGAGGCTGGATCCTCATCACTGCACAGCCCCTCTTAGCAGTTATCAAACCTGGGAAGCAGAATCCGGAGGTCTGGGCCACAGATTTTCCAGGTGGCCTGTGAGCCTGTCTCCCCTTGCACTAGAATTGGGAGGTAAAGATCTAAGCAGGACCCTCCGGCCTGAATGCAATCAGAATCTCTGGGGCTATTGCATCACATTCAGAGGGTCGCCAGGCTCTGCTGGTGTCCGTTCAGGAACTAGCTCGGTGGCTGGGGAGGTGTAGCCCTAATCTGTAGCATTTGCCAATTGTCAAGGTGTAAATCCTCCCACGACAGCCAATTTAAGTCACCAACATGAGTTCACTGGCTGGCACAACTCCTAAAAATTTAACAAGCATCTCTCACAAGCTGGGGTTAAGCAGCTCTAGCACCTTCTACAGACCCTTTCCAGAGAGTTGGGAAGAGGCAGGAAGTCTGGGGTTTGGGTAGGCAGTCAGCCTGTCCACGGAGAGGGGAGGAAAGCCAGGCTTTCCAACCCCCTCTTCCCTTTAACATCCAAGTCACTCCCCAGGGGAAACCCTCTAGCTTCTTGTTGGCCTCCCTCCCATCTCTGGCTCTAACCACTTGACACCCTGTTCAGGCCCTCTATTTCCTACTAAAAAGGCAAGCTGGTACCCACACCTACACCCATTTTCTCTGCCTCCTTTCTTTAGAAAACAGATACCAGAAAGTCACATGAAAAGTCATGGTGACCCATAGCTATGGTCACTGTAGACAGGTACCTGAAAGTCTGGTCCAGCTCTGCTGCCAGATCCCAGGGGGTTCCTGTGTCCTCAGCTTTCCCATCTGTGAGATGGGTGGGAAGTGCTGGCCTCTCCAACAGCCCTTTCAACTGTGATATTCTGCAATTACTGTCACTCCCTGCAGCAGCCCCAATGGCAGCTCAGGGCCTCCTCTTTCAAACACATTTCCCCAGCCTCCTAGACCCTCCCTGCTCCAGTGGCCCCCCACTGCCTCTGGCTCCCCAGGATCCCCGATAAGGGGCCCAACTAATTACATTAGGATTTCATGCCAATTAGCAAACAATTACATGGGCAAATTGGTGCCTAATTTGGAGCAATAACAACAGCTCCATTGGCCGAGGAAAGATAACTGCAGACAAGACTGTTCACCCTGGCCTGGCCCTACAAGGTAGGACTCCTGGAGAATGAGAGCCCGCTTTTGGCCCTGTCCTGGGCCAGAGACTGCAGTTCTTATAAGCTCTTTAAGCAACTGCTTATGCTGATTACATGGTCTGCCCAGGCCTGTGCTAAGTGACCAGAGTGAAAGAAAGGAACCAATGTGGATGTAGGGGCAAAGCGGAGCTAAGACACAGGGCTGGCTTCACGGGATGGGTGGGGAGGAGAGGCAGGGAGGAGGGAAGCCAGCATTGGAGCAAGGAGTGATTGATGTGAACCAGGACTGAATGCCAGAGGAGTCAAAGGAGCTCAAAGCTAACAGAGACCCCAGTGGGGTCAAGGCATAGGACGGTGTGGGGGTTAAGGCTACAGGGTGTGGAGGGCCGAGTGGAACTGCCCTTCCAGGGAATTTAAAACATTTTCCTGGAGGCATTGGGAGCCCCTGGAAGGAGAAGGGGACTTTGCTGAGACGCATCTTGGGATCCTGATCTTGGACCTGGCAACCATCCGGTTCCACCTTCAGTCTGCCATGGGGTCTGATCTGTCTCCCCTCCTCACATCTCCAAATCCACCACCCTTGTTCAGGACCCCAAAGACATGGCAGTAGCTGCTGGTCCTGTTTCCCTACCATTTCTTGTCCATATTTTCCCCAAGCAGTCACCCTAAGGTGCAAACTCAACCATGTTCCTCCTTTGCTTAAACTCTCCATGGCTCTCCAGGGCTCTCAGAATAAAGGTCAAGTCCCTCCCCTGACATCACTGCCCTTCACCATCTGACCCATAGGGACTTGCCAGCTTTCCCTCTCTTCTCACCTCTGCATGGCTCCCTGTGCTTCAGGGACAAGACGCCATTTACAGATTGTGCCAGGCTCTCTCACACCTCCAAGGCCTTGACCATGCCGTTCCCTCTGTCGGGATCGCTACCCTTGCTTGTTACCCAGTGCCTCCTCCCAGGCGCCGCCCTCTGCCTCCCGATTCCTCCAGGAGGTATGGGCTCGTCCCTCCTCTGGGCCCTCTGTAAACTCCTCATGGCACTGGTGGCTCTGCAGCAGGTCCCAGCAGACCTGGAGCTGCTCCGGGGAAGGGTCTGGATTTACCCAGATCTCCTCCATCCAGCACCAACAGTGAATGAACAAAGGGACGAGATAAAAATATTTTCCCCTGAGGACAGTGGGGACATTGAGGCAGAAATCCTGAGAAATATTCATGAATCTGGGAATGTCTGTCTTAGAAGGGGAAGTTAGGGCCACTTTCAGCCCTCTGCCCATCGGGAACCAAGCCCTGATGCTGCCCTTCGTGTTGGGCCTGGACACCCACACAGAGCCTGAGCTGCCCACCTCTATCAGTGCCACCGGGAGATTTCATCTCTATGTTCATGGAAAATCCCTACAGCTCAGGATGCCCCCAAAAGTAATGGCAGCTCTGGTGAGGGCCGGGCAGAGCAGACTGAACAGCAGAATGGACTGTGGGCAGGCTCAAGGGGGGACCTCCTGATCAAAAGCACTCAGCGATCCCTAAAGGAATGACCAGCGAGGAAGCACAGTGGGCTTGGCCAATGCGAGGGAAGCCAAGAAGAGACCAACGATGGAACGCAAACCCTCCCGGAGGCAGGGGGATGACCTAGCTGCCTTTCCTGGGAGCTTGGTTCTCACCTGGGGGGCTGCAACTCCATCTCAAGGCCCATCACTCACGTTAATTACCGAGAAAAAGTCAATTTCTCCTCATTTCCAGACTCCAAGTGACAATATCATTAGGCTGGTAATGTGAGGAGAAATTGTGCGTGTCTGTCTTGGAACATGTCCTGAGCCAGAATGGGTGAAGGAACCCCCGGCAGGGGTTTGTTTCCAAGATGCTCCCAAGATGTGGCAGAGCGCCAATCTCCAGAAAATATGCTGTGCCACTAGGCAGAGGTGCTCTCCTTCTCTGTTCAGTGGGCATACCAACCAGAGGCATGGGTAAGGAGCCCACAACACACAAACCTTACTAGATATGGACAAGGAAGTTGGGTGTGGTGGCAGGCATGACTGTAGTCATAGCTACGTGGAGGCTGAGGCAGGAGGATCTTGAACCCAGGAGTTCAAGACCAGCCTAAGCAACATAGGAAGACCCATCTCAAAAAAAAAAAGGTCAGGCATGGTGGTGTACTCTTATAATCCCAGTGACTAGCGAGGCTAAGGCAGGAGGATCCCAAGTTTGAAACCAGTCTGGGCAACTTAGTAAGGCACCAGCTCAAAATAAAAAAAATAAATAAAAGGGTTGGGCTGTAGCTCAGTCATACAGCATCCCTGGGTTCAATCCCCAGTTCAAAAAAGAAAAAAAAAAAAAAAAAAAAAATGACAATCCTCAGTTCAACACACCCAGCGCTCCAGGAACAGAGTCTTTTCCTAGCTCCTGGCCTCAAGAGCTGAGGTGGGTGAGGCAGAGGCAGGATCTACAAATATAATTATAGCTCAGTATGATCCAAGAATGCCACAAAAGAGAACAAAAGGTTTATCCTCAGTAGTAATCAAAGAAATGCAAATTAAAATAATACAATACCTTTTTTTTTTACCTATTGAAATTAATACAGGTTTCTGTTTTGTTTTGTTTTGTTTTTTAAAGACAGCAGGTGTTGATGAGAACTGAAATCTGGGCCACTCTCAGACTCTGTTGACGGAAGGGTAAATTAGAACAACTTTTCTGAAAGGCTATTGGGTGGTGGTGTCAAGAGCTTTAAAAACAGACACTTTGGTGCCATTAATCTACTTTTAGGAACTCAAATCAAAGAAAAAAAAATTCAAAGATGTTAAAAAGACCCACGTACAAGGATGCTTATTGCTGTTATTTATAACTGTGAAAAATCACAAGCAACATAAATGTCTAGCAATAGAGGGCTGGTAAAATAAATTATGATACATCCGTATATAAGAATATTATGCAAACATTAAAAGTCATGTTCTTGAAGAATTTTTAATAACCTGGGGAAATGCTCACTATATAATAAGTGAAACACAGCAGGAAACAAAATTGTACATACAGGATGGTCTCAATTTTATAAAGAAAATATTTAATCAATTCATGTAAAGGAAGTCTGGAAGAAATAAACTGAGAGTTAATCTGAGAGGATTATGGGTGATTTTTTTGCTTCAATTTATACTTTTCTATTTCTTATGGATTTTCAGGGGGAAAGTCATTAGGAATGCATGCAGGGTGTACGTGGAGGGAGAAGCCCAGGGTGTCACGAGAACACAGAGGCTCCTCTCCCAGCAGTGGCGTCTGGGAAGGTGTCCTGCTGGGGGCCTTGCCTGCTCTGAGACCCCAAGTGAGGAAGCTTCGGCCAACAGAGAAAGGCTGGGGTTCCAGGCCAGGAAGGTTACCAGCAAAGGCAGCAGGGCCAGAGGGATCCTCACCACACCTGGAAACTCTCAGGAGCTGTGTGGCCAGGGAAAAGGGCAACAGGTGGACCAGGGCAGTGGGCAGAAACCAGGCCAGGGAGGACCCGGAAGACCAGACTGCCAATGTAGCAGTGAGTGTTGGCGCATCCTCAGCAGGGAGGTGACAGCTCCTAAGCTGTGTTCTAGAAAGTTCCTCATGACCACAGAATAGAGGTGGGGACAGGATCATCATGGTACGCAAGGAGAGGCAAGATATGGCACCTAAAACCAGCAGGGAGCCTAAGGAAGCTTGTCTGAGTGAGAGGGGTGGGCTTGGTCTGGGCCTTGGTGGCCAAGAAGAGGAGAGGAGAGGCCCATGGGAGCAGTGATTATCGGAGATTTGACAGGACTTGGTGATTAATTGGAGAGGGGAAGTAGGGTCGGGGAGGGGAGCCTCTGTCACTGACAGTGACTACCTAGGCGCACCCAGAGGGTCAGATTGCAGTGTCAGGAGTGCTTCCTCCCCTGTTGCCCGCAAAAGAACAGATTGAGGGTTTGTTATTTGGTGGCAAAAAATGCTGGGAGAGGTCGACCCCATCACCCCAGCAGGCTGACCTCTGGCTTATCCCTCTGTACGTTTTCACCTCCACATTGCCAGCCTGCCTCTCTGGTCAGCAGGCTTAGGTGGGGCAGGGAAAAGGCCATGGGAGGGGAGGGGCAGAGGCAGGGGAGTCCACAGGAAGGCCACAGGGAGGCCGCTGTCCCTCCCTCAGAACACAGACATGACACCCACACACGGACATGGCTCCATAGACACAGAGCACGGGCACCCACAGGGCTGAGTCAAGTCACAGGTACTGATGCACACACAGGGCCACAGCCCAACAGAGGCCATTCCACACAACAGTCGGCTCCAGCCTGGGCCTCACACACAGGCCATTGTGCTCTGCCAGAGTCCCGAAGGTCCTCCTGCCTGTGCCACCCCAGCTCTACGCCCCTCCTCCCTCCCCAGGAGCACAGGACAGAGGGCCGTCTGGCAGAGGGGCCAGCACAGGGGACTGGCACAGGGACTGGCACAGGGACCTGCAGCCAAACGGGGCAGCCCAGCTCAGAGGAGGGAGGCCTCTGAGAAAGTGTTGCCACGGCAACAGGCTCCTGCAGAACCAACCAGAGGCTGAGATTCTCGGCTCTTATTTTTAGAAGTTGGGCCTGGACTGGTTGACTCGGCTAGGGGCCAGGATCCCACGGGCATGCCCGAGGGCACCCACACCAGCCGGTACTCCTAGAGGCTCTGGTGGGCACCGTCCCAGTCGACTTCTTCCACAGCCTGTGGCTCCCCTCCCCAGGGTCGTGCCCAGGGGAGGGTCCCTACTCCCTCCGTGCTCACACTGACCCAGCAGCAACCTCCATGTCTAGGCCCCAGGGTGCACACAGAGCCTGCTGTCCCACTATAGCCTGTTGATGGCTGTGGTTTAATTTACAGTGTGTCAGGGAAGGGAAGGGGCAGGGGCTCTGCCCAAGTTGTACTGTGGTGTGTGCGGCTGTGTGTAATTGTGTCTGTATGAGTGCTTTTGTGTGTTTATCAGTGGGGCTGCTCTCTGCTCAACTCCGTGTGTGTGTGTGTGTGTGTGTGTGTTTGTGTGTGTGTGTGTGTGTGTGTGTGTGAATGTTCTCTTCTGCAAGGGCAAAAGAGAGGAAAAACATCACCACTAACCTTCACCCATGCCTGAATCTCATATAAATAGGGGAAAGAAGCTGGCTTGGTGGTGCACACCTATAAACCCAGTGCCTCGAGAGGCTGAGGCAGAAGGATCTTGAGTTCAAAGCCAGCCTCAGCAAAAGTGAGGTGCTAAGTAACTCAGTGAGACCCAGTCTCTAAATAAAATACAAAAAAGGGCTGGAGATGTGGCTCAGTAGTTAAGCACCCCTGGGTTCAATCCCCAGTTCCAAAAAAAAAAGGAGGTGGGGGAAGGAACAGTGATTTCACGCTGGAAGGGTGGTGGCCTCATCATACCCCCATCCAGAACCTTCCAATATATGAGTATGCAGCTCCTGAGGGGAGTAAAAGGT
Source organism: Sciurus vulgaris (assembly GCF_902686455.1). Taxonomy (NCBI): domain Eukaryota; kingdom Metazoa; phylum Chordata; class Mammalia; order Rodentia; family Sciuridae; genus Sciurus; species Sciurus vulgaris. Next base: position 22,876,214 of record NC_136461.1, read on the forward strand.
GGTGGAAAGGCCAGAAAGATCCCAAACAGACCCAGGTGGACCTAGTCCGAGTGAGGGGCCATCCTGGAAGAGGGAGCAAGCTGACTTTTGGTGACTCCTCCAGCTGCTGGGGATTTCTCTGTTAATCCGGGGCTGCTCTGTTTGCATCTCATTTGCCTACATTTGCATAACAAGGGCCTGGCTGGCACTGGAGTTCTAAATTCCTGGCCTGGGTAATTGTGTGAAAAAGTCTCTAGAGACTGAGCAGGAATCCGGGGGTCTGGGAAGCAGGGGTCGGGGGTCTGGGAAGCAGGGGTCGGAAGCTGCTGGGTTGACACTCAGGTCTCCAGGAGCCCTACTCCTTCTCTAAGCCTGTGCAGGAGGGGTGTGCTGGCTGCAAGGATGGAGTGGGAGGGCCAACGAGACTAAGAACCAAGTCCTCCAGGAGCGCCCCCAGCTCCTGGCACCCAGCATAGAGCTGGGCCCAGAATATCCCCTTCGGTAGGAATGGTCTGAACTTAGTAAGGTCCAAGATGAGACCGGAGAGGTAACACACAGCCGTCTCTGCCCCTACCCACCTCCTGTAGGAGTGATCCTCTGGCCAGAGAGATTGGCCATGTCATATCCTGGGCCTGCCACTTACTAGCTCCAGGTCTCTGAGACCTGGGAAACAGGTTATGCCCTGGGGGCCCCCACTGTAGCTGATGCCACTTTGACCCTCATCTGCATGGGGTGAGGAATTCAAAGGTACAAAGATCAATATGCCCATAGGGTTGTGTCCCCCTGGAGCTCCAGTCCTGTTCTAAACTATACCTCAACCCAGGACCCCAGGAGTCCCTGCTCATGCAGCCCTAAGTCAGTCACCAGGGTCTATGGAGATCCTCGAAGGGTGGTCATTTACCAGGAGTGTGGACCAAGCAGGGACTGGAGTGTTGGGTGTCCAAGGCATACACAGGAAGCCTCTGAGGCTGCAGGACGCAGCCCAAGGTTGGCCGAGAAGGAGAGAAGGAGATGGGCGGAGGGCTAGGGCCCTCCTTTGGTATTCTTGCCCTGGGCACTTCAAACATCTGAGGTGGCTCTGAAAAGCTGTTTGACCTTGGTCAAGTTAGTTAACCTCCCTGTGCCCCCAAGTAGGGTTAATAATAGCAGCTGCCCCCTCATGTTGTTGTGAGGGTGTACTGAGCTAATTCATGCAAAGCACTTAGGACTGGGCCTGGCGCAGAGCAAGAGCACGAACGTGTTAGCTATTATTATCTATCATCCTGGGATTTGGCTTTTTTCCCTCCAGTTGCAGAAGAAGCACCTTCTCTTTCATTTTGAGAAACTTTTGCTCCTCACTGCACTCTCAGAGCCCAGACCCCCTCTTTTTCCTCTCCCACAGCTGCACCCCAGGACGGGATCCAGGAGGGCAGCCAGGCCGTTTGACAATGTGTAATGATTTATTTAATGTTATTATTGGTTGAATGAATCAATGAACAAATGAATGAAGGAAAAACAAAGCTTAAATGAATAAAAGTCAAACTGAAGGCTATGTGAACTGAGCACGATAGCCCAACAGGCAGATGTTTTGTCTGCGGGACCCTCAAATCTGTTTCCCTGACTATCACTGTTTCTATTTTCATCAGATGATGGGTGACAGGGGGAATAAGGGACTGGATGGGCTCTTTGCAAGTCAGCCCTGGTATGGGGAAGTGGCTCATCTCTGCTGGAGTTGAGTGTCCACCTATGTCCTGGGTTCTTTTGTGTCCTGTAGGTGTCTGAGTGTGAGGGTGTCTCTGTGTCCAGGTGAGGGCCCCTGGGGCAGGCCCCATCCTGGTCTGCTCAGGGATGGAGATGTTGGTGAGCCTCATTACCTCCATATTTACACCCCACCCTGCTGGTACAACCAGGCCTCAGTGCGCCTGCCTGTCAGCTGGCGGGTTAGTGGTGATGGAGAGCTCTCTTGGGGCCAGCCAGCCTCCACCATCTGGCCAGGCTGGTGTTGGAGGCGGAAGGCCCGTCAAAGGATGCCCCTTGGGCTCTCCGGCCTGGCACGAGGCATGCCTCAGAGTGGAGGGTGCATGGGCAGCTTTGCCTAGCCTGCGCACGTATTTACATTCATGACTGTCTGTGTTCACGTGTCTGAATGAACGTATCCTCTTGGTCTAGGGTTTCCGTGTATGACTGTGTATCCCTCAAACCATGGATCTTGGCTGTAGGGATTTTCTATGGGAAAATCCCATAGAAAGGATTTGAGTAGAGGGAGGGGTGCTCGGTGAATTCCGACTCAGCTCTCAATCAGGACAATTTGACCTCAGTCCCATTTCTTTAGAGGGGTTGGAAATTCCTGTGAGGGAAACCAAGCCAGCTGAGGAGTCCTAAAGCATCCCTGTCTGTCCCGGAGCCCCATTCCCTGAAGGGGGACTTTGGTGTTGGGCATCATGGGAATTCCTAGGTTCACCAGGAAAGCACCCCCTCACCTCCCCAGCACAGATTCAGGACACAAGCAAAGCCACCCTGAAGTACAGTCACATGGCTACCCAGATATGGGCACAGCATCACACATGAACCAGACACTCACACGTGTGTAGTCACAGATCCACCAGACACAAGCATGTGTACACACAATCGTGCATACAGCATAGCATGCACACACATACGGCCATGTGTGCGTTTACACATAGGAACACACCCATAAATTGATGTGTGTGGGGCTATTTTGGCAGGACTGAGGATTGAACACAGGGTGCTCTATCACTAAGTTACATCTTCAGTCCTTTTTATTTTTTTAATTTTGGGACAGGGTCTCACTAAGTTGCCCAGGCTGGCCTTGAACTTTTGATCCTCCTGCCTCAGCCTTCTGAGTCACTGGGATTACAGACATGCACCATCACACCCGGCTCATACTCATAAACTGACAAAGCACATTCTTGCAAAGATGCACATGCTTAGACTCACATGCATGCAGACATGCTTGCATACGTATTCACATGCACTTTGTCCCTTACGTGTCTCCTCCCACCCTCACACCAGTTCTCTTAGTCCAATGCTGCACTGTAGCCCTCACCCACCACACATGCTCTTTGCAAGGAGGGCATCCAAGGAGGGTAAATGTCATATGCATATGTGACCCTATGAATATGAAACTGTGTGTGCCTATATGTCTATGTATAGTGTCACTGTGCATCTGGCGGTCTGTATATTCTAGCTCTTTGAAAAACAAGGGAGTGTCTCTGTGACAAGGTACATATTTTTCTGTGCATGTCTATGTATATTATACACCTGGAAGGACTTCTGTGTGGTTGTGTGTACCCATAAGTGTGAATGTGAGTGCGAATGACAGTGGGGATTTTTGTTGCTGTGTAACTGTACCTCGTGGGCCAAGTCTTGCATGCCTGTGTATGCGTGTCTACGTGCACATTTGCATATCTGTGTGTGTCCTGCGTGTACCTGGTTCTGTGGTCCACACTCTACAGGCCGACTCGGCTGGCTCCACTACCAGCAGAGGCTATGGCCTGAGGTGGGGCCAGGTAAGACTGGACTAAATCCCCCAGCCGATGACAGTTGTATTTACAGAGCTCCGAGTAGGACATAATTGCTTCTATTAATCTTTCTCCGGTTGTTAATTGCTCACTTATCGGGTTGTGTATTATGCCGACTGTTGCTCTTAATTCGCCTCCATAGCTGCAGGTGTTTGCTGCCTTATTAACTGTTAATCGGCGCGGCTAGGGACAGAGACTTAATTGGCCCCCAGAGTGGGACATAGGCGGGCCAACTGGGCACTGCCAGGCTCTCATCCTGTCCCTGGAACTCTCACCTGTGGAGCACAGGTGGCTACAGGGAAGGGGCTGGCCCACTGCCAGCAGTCAGCAGTCTTACATACAATAATCAGGGCGACAACTAAAAGTATAGCCCCCATGCAATCTCACCTCTTCCCAGAAGCCAACAAACCAATCAGAACCCAGCTCCTACACGCCCTCTCCAACACCAACCTTCTACCAGGATAGGAGCCAAGCTCATTTATTTTAATTATCTGAACCTAACTGAGAACTAACACCAACACAGAGAGAGTGTAACTACTTTTTTGCCCTTTAACACCTCTCCTGCTTTCCGTGTGACCCTAGCAATCAAGGCCATAAAGGTTATAGAGACACTGGGAGAAAAAAGGGCAAGAAGCCTCCACCAGAGCAAGAAGGGTTGAAGTTAGCCCCAGCCTTTGAGGAGGCTATCTAGAGCAGCTGGAGTCTACACAAGAGTAAGAGCTTTCAGGAGGACGTTCTGCTGCCCCATCCCAGCTACACTTCTGCTTGCACAGTCCCAAGAATAGGGAACTCACCCCTCCACTGTCCTGTGGCTCAGCTGCACTCACGGGAAGTGGGATATCCAAGGAGTTGACTCCCCTCCCCACAAACTATGTTGCAGTAGAGGAGTCCCAATGGTCATGATGGGGAAACCAAGGCAAGGGGCTCTGGTAGAGGCTCAAACATGGAGTTCTCCAAAGTTTCTGCCCTCCACATTTCCCATGGCCCTGCTCCATCCCAGGCATCTCAGCCACCATGTCTGCTGCCCAGTCTTCAAGCCCTCACCTCGGTGGTCACTGCCGCAGCCGCTTCTGGCTCTGGTGTCTTTGGGTTAAGAAAGCAAGATTTTTGGAAACACTGGTGTCCCTGTTAGGATGTAAGTGGTGGTGGACAGGGTTCATGCTGCACCAACCTGGACTCCAGCCTCCAAAAAGGAAAAACAGGCAAACCAATAATCCTCATCCTGTTCCTGGAATCCAGTCTGTCCTCTCATCTGGAAGTTCTTCCTGGTGTCTAGTTGTCATGTCTGGAGCTGCAAAGGAAGCCGATTTGCTTTAGCTGGGTTCTGAAAGGCTATAAGCTCTGCTAAGGGAGGGAGGGATATACCATGAGTGCCGACTGTGTGCCAGAGCAGGAATAAGCGTGTGTAAAAGAGGCATCTTCTTTCACCCTCACATAAACTAGCGAGTTGGGATTAGTAATCCTGTTTACAGAGAAGGAAACTGATCCACACAGAGGGAAAACCATACAGGCAGGAAAGGGTTGAACTTAGGTTCCAACAAGTCTTGGCACTGCTGTCTTCCCTCAGGAATACCTGACCGGGCGGCAGTGGTCACTGTCAGCTCACCCACCCACCCCAAACCTGGGATCCCTGATAAGCAAAACACTCACGCATGCACATCCCACGTGTCCATCAGACAAGAGGAGAAGGAAGCAAAGGAAACCGTCCAGGGACAGTTACCCAAACAAGTTCCGGCCCCGCCTCTATGTTAATGACATGCAGATATGCAAATCTGCACAAGCAACTGCTCAAACCTTTGGGAGCAACGGAGTGACACAGGAGCAGTTGCTATGGAAATCCAAAAGTGATACCCGCCACCTCCTGCACCAGCAGGTTCATAGACACGTGCACAAAGACCCAGGGTTCCTCGCTCTGGCGCCCAGAGGATCACGGAGTGGCAGAGGGTGTGAACCGGAAGGACCCTCAGAGACTGCGTCCAGCGGGCACGTTGAGACCCGGGGAAAGTCGCGGGAAGGGCAGCGTCTCCATCCTTGCCGCCCCGGGCGCCTCCGACCAAAACCCTTAGGGTTCAGGGCGACTCCAACTTCGGCCTAGCAACGCGAGCTCCGCCCAGCGTTGCGTAGCAACGTCCCCCCCACCGAGCTTAGCAACCTCCGGCCACGCCCCCTAGCAACGTCAGACCTTAGCCGCGCTCCTGGCCCCAACCAAAAGAGAGACAGGGAAGGACTTGTGGACTAGAGCTAAAAGGTGGCGGGGGTCACGTCGCCCCGTCGCCGCTTCGAGGCGGGCGGCAGGATCCTCCAGACCCCTCCCCGCCGGCCAGGCCTTAGAAGGCCGCGGTAGCACCCGCTTTACAGAGAGGCAAACCAAGGCTCAGACAGGAAGGCCCCGTCTCGAGGCCAGCGCTGTTCTTCCCGGTGTGCCCCGGGAGCGCAGCAAGCGCGCTCGTCTCCTGGGGGGCGCGGGGAGCCCTGGCCTGGGGGAGGGCGCACAGCCGTCTCCCCCGCCCCACTGCATTAGGAAAACCACCCAAGTTGCGGACTGCGAATCGAGCTGCAGGTTTGCATAATGATTTGTATCATTTGCATATAGCGCGGAGGCTGTGGTGCTCCCTTGTCCCTCCGAGCCAGATAAGTTCTCGAAGGAGCCCTGCCACCTTCCCTGGTTCACCTGTCCAGCCCCCTCTCCCTGCCCCCTCCCGCACTCCCCCTCGCCCCCGCTTTCAATTCCTTCGATTAAGTTCACTCACCCCGCCCCCAGCTTAGCCTCTGTCCTGCCAGCCCCGACCTTCATCCCAAGGCCGAGGGCCCCCTCTGCTGTCGGCCGCGGGTAGGGCAGCCGCAGAGCTCACGGGGCAGGAAGAGGGGAACATCCATGGCCCCTTCTTTCCCAGTCCAGCAGGGTCCAGAGTGAAGTCTGAACGTGGCCCGAGAACGGATGGGTAGAGGACCCATCCCTTCAGGTTCTGGGGAGAAGGGAGGGGTTCTGCAGAATCTCCCCTTAGCCAGGCCACGCTTCCCCACACTGGGCTGACTAGCCAGGGCAGCTAGTTCTGAGGTCAGTCCTCATACTCAGTTCTGTCAAGGTACACACACCCAGGCACTTTATCATTAGAGCTGCTGTGGCGAGCTCATTGCAGGACCAAGCAAGGCAGCACCGTCCAATGCTAGGCAACCAGACATGCACATGCATACTCACACACATGCATGCGCAGGGAAGCTCAAAGTTACATTCAGGAATATGGTGGCACTTCGTGGTATCCCCTCATCTATTCAAAGGAAGAAATCTTGGTCACAAGCTTAAAAAACCATTGCAACTTGCTCTCCCTGTGCTCCCTAGTAATCTCTACATGTCTGTCCCTTTCAAAAGCCTCTGTCCACTTCTCTCCCCGCACCCAGTCCTGCCTTCTCTCCTGCCACCTGTTTATCAGAACACTTGCAGAATACTTCTACAGGCTATCAGGGAAACAGCTTTTTCCTGGGGCAAAGTGATGGTTCCAGACTCCAGACCAGCAACTGGCAAGGCTGCAAATCTATACACAAAAATCCAGACAAGGCAAACCACATCTGTTTGAAACCAGGGTCTCTCCTGATCAGCCAGCAGATGCAATACTACTTTTTCCAAATTCTTTATTGAACTGAAATTCAACATCAAACAGACTGAAGAACAGGAAACAAACAGGACAGGTGGGGACAGCTGACCTTCTTCTTCTTCCACCCTGTCTCTCTCCAGTAAGGGAATCAAAATCCCTGTTCTGGTGAAGAAGGAGAGTCAGGCCTTTCCAGGGAGCAGACACTCAGAGTCAGCTCCATCTACAGGGCCCAAAGAGGGGTCAGGGACTGGGCCAGGGGGTTCTGGAACTGCAGGGGCCTGGCAGAGGGAGCCAGGAATCCCTGGGGCTACAGGGGGCTGGGCAAATGCTGCAGAGGATGCGGGGTGGGGGTTCTGGCCTGGGGGCCACAGTGAGGCTTGGAGCTGGTGACTCATGGTAACCAAGGGCTCAAGGTACTGGAGCAGGGCTTGGTAGGGACAGGAGGCCCTGTGGCGGTGCTGCACATGGCCAAAGTCATAAACAGTTGGCGTGACTGAAGAGGGACATTGGGGCTGGAACCAGCCCAGCACTGGGGGCCGCTGCCTTCGCCCAGGACCATGGCAGGTTTCAGGCTCTGCCTGCATTCTTCCCCTGCCTCTGGGAAGCCTCTGCCAAGCATTGGCTTCCCTTGAAGGTAGGCTACCCTTGCCCTGGCTCTGCTGCAGGGAACCCCCTGGGTTAGGGGAGCCTTTCAGGGCCACATCTTGCTTCTTGTCCTCTTGCTGGTAGCATCTCATCTCTACTTTCCTGTTGAAGGAGACCATCTTGTGAATCTTCCCCCACACAAGGCTGGACTTCGATGGGTCTGGAAGCCCTTTCTTGGGGAGCAACACAGCCAGCAACAGACTTGAGTGAGTAGCCTCCAGACCTGGGAAAAGAAGAAGGGAGCCCAAGGCCTGGTGAGGGACAACACAGAGACCCCAAAGCTTCATTCTGGCTGCAGCAGGTCTGGAGGTAAGGGCCCCAGAAGAGCTTCCAAAAGTAAATGGGAGGAGGGGCCTGTCTTGGGGAAGTTGGTCTTGGCCAAGGTTCACCTGACTGAGCGTGGGCACTGACAGTTTGACCTCAAAGCTCTGTGGATTCGAAGTCTACCTCACTGTCCCAGGACATGCAGCCCAGAAAGTTCAGACACTTTGATAGGGAACAGATATAGCTGAACCCATGAGACCCCAGTCCTTCTCCCCAGGGGCTTTCCTGGAGGCACACTCTGGAGTGATTCCTGCATGGCTCCCAAACTTGGCCCAGCACAGCTGCAGCAAAAGCACTCCTCCCTTCCTCCTGTCCCAGTGATGTTCTCAATCCATTATCTGTGGGTCCTGCCCCTGTCCTGCACCTGAGTCACATGTGGATGTTCCAGGAGCTTCTACTCAGGGGTATCTAATGGGAGAGGCAGTGCAGTGGGGCACTTCGGAGCCCACTTTCTGGAGCCAGTCTGCGTGGGTGGGACTACTGATTTTGGACAAGTCATTTTGCCTTCTCACTACCTCCGTCTCCTCATCTGTAAAACGGAGAATCTAATGGTCCATTTGGAGAGGATTATTTTTGTTTCCCATTTGCCCATGTCCAGAGTTCCCTTCTGAGATGTGCCTGCCTCTCTCTCTCCTGAGACAGAGGTGACTGTATCAGGACGTCTGGTCCCCTGTGAAGGAGGCAAGATGTGGTGTGAGCAATGAGCACTCACCTGGGCCCCCCAGAGGGCGCAATCTGGCGGGCAGGGGCTGAAAGGCAGGCAGCGGAAGCAGGACCACCCCCATGTGCTCCACTGCTCCCAGGCCATGGCGCTGCTTGTTGTTGAGGTAGGAGTAGAGCAGACGGCAGTTCTGGGTGTCCTGAGCCCCCTGGGGACACAGTCTGACCACACAGATGTCCTGCAGTCACAGGAGGAGAGTAGTAAGGAGCAGTCATCCCCTGGTCTCAGATGCCCCTGGTCTCATCCAAGTCTCTAGGAACCCAGGGAAGGAGACAGAGGGACTTGTTGAGGGTCACTCAGTGAGTCTAGAGTCACACTGGGAACTAGACCCAGTTTCTCAAGCCAGGCTTCTGCACTGCAGTAGGAATGGGAGGGGACTCAGGAAGAGGGTGAGGCACTAGGCGAAGAGGGGGTACCAAGAGTAGGCAGTCACCTTGGCCTCAGCTGGGCAGACACTGGCCAGAAGGTCCCAGATAGTGTTGGGCAGGATGCAGCCTGCTGAGTGGATCACCTCGGGCAGCGCCTGGGGGCAGCAGAAGGGCCAGTCAGCCCTCCGACCTCCCCCCAGGGGGCAGACTCATTCCTAGCCACCCGCAGGGCCTGAGGTGAAGAAGAGGGACCGGCAGTGTGCTGGGGCCCTCAGGGGCTGCCAGAGAACTTTAACTGCTCTGGAGCCCACCCCCTGTCCCCGCCAATCTCCTCCAACCCTCCTTACCCTCACCCAACACCTGTGCTGATGACTGTGCACTGGTCAGTCACTCCTAAAACCCTCCATTGGGCCAGAGTGGTGACAACCGCCTCTCCTGGACCCTTCTTGCTTTAAGCCTGGGGTAACAGGGAGTTACCCTGTGAGTCCCTGTAGGGTTGGGGCTGGGGTCTCATTTGCCTAGCCCGGGGCCAGGCACGGAGAGGGCGCCATGTTGTAACAGAACAGACGGAGGAATGAATGAAGGGAGGCCAGCGGTCCAGCAGGGGGCGGTGTCAGGGAGGACCAGCCAGCAGAGCAGGGGTACCTGGATGAGCTGCCAGCTGTGTCCCGAGACCAGCTGGGCCTTCACTCGGAACCGCTTGATGGAGAACATGTCAAGAGCGCCCTCCCAGGATATAGGGGTGGGCAAAGCCTTTGTGGGCCCAGCAGATATCTGTTGCCTGGAGGGAGGGACAGACAGACAGGGCCAGGCAGAGCAGGTCATTGGGATTTAACCCCAGCAACTTCTTCCTTTTCAGAGGTGGTGCTGGGTCACCACTGCCGGGACTGGAACATTGGTCCCAGCATGGCCTCGTGCAGGGGGAATCTAGTAGACTGGCATGATTAGTTCCACTGTGCAGATGGGAAAACTGAGGCTCACAGAGGTGGGAAGACTTGCCCAATGCCATACAGGAAGAAAAGTCCATGTGGCTTGTGTCTGTCACTCTAGCTTGTGGCTTCTCCCCTCCAAGCCTGCTGGGTTGACACCTCCCGGGGCCCCCACATACCTGTCCTGGGGCTCTGTGAGAGATGTCTCCTTGGTTTGGGGCATCTCTGGAGAGGACACAGGAGTGGGACTTGGGGCTCTCTGGGAGACCTCGTCGTCCCCGTTGCTGGTGGCTCTGGAGAAGCCTGGCAGCCCACTGGAAGTCTCCCAGTCTGCAAATGGCAGAGGAGGAGCTAAAACCGCAGGCCCCGGTGGAAGCCACCCAGGGCTTGAGAGCCGTGGCCGCACCAGGTTCCTTTCAAGGTGACCTGGGGCACAGGCACGGCGACTGCCACTCTCCCCAGGCTGCCCACCCCTGTTGCTGATGCCCACACCCAGGCCACCCGTGCAGATGCGGCAGCTGGGGTCCAGGACGTGGTGCCGGTGCTGGTCTGGGGCGTCCTCCAGTGGGGCAGGCAGGGCCAGGGGGCTGCGGTCTCTGGACACCGAGGGTCCCTGGAAGGCATGGGAGCAGAGTGGGCAAATGGGAAGGGGGCTGGGGAAGTCAGCGGCCCTCCATGGGCAGGGAGCCGCAGAGATGTGATTTATTTTACTCCTCTCGATATTTTTTTATTACTGTAAACTCAGAGAAAAATCTGAAAATACAAAAAAATAAAAATGGAAAAAAGAACCATCTGCCCTGTCCTACCACTCACACGACTCCTGACATCCAGGTAGCCCTTCCTTCGTCATGGCTTTTCGACACAGAGGGACTGGGGTCCTTTCGTTAAAGTAGCTGAGATGGAGCGTTCGACTGACCTCTTCATTCTGTCCATTAATCTGTAGGGGCATCAGCCACAGGCCGGCCCGCTGCACGATGCACTGATGCAGTGGCTGAAGCGTCCACGTCACCTCTGCTGCTAGACATCTGGATCATTTGCTGGTTTTCACAATTATGAACAGCACCGAGGACATCTTTGTGTCAAAGTACTTTCCGAGACTTTAGATGCTTAGGTCAAGTCTTAGAAACAGGTGACCGAATCAGGGAGAATGGACATCTTCAATGGACTTTTTAATTTTTTTATATTTTGGTACTGGGGATTGAACCCAGAAGTGCTTTCCCACTAAGCTATATCCACAGCCCCTTTTATTTTTTATTTTGAGACCAGGTCTCACTAAGTGGCTTAGGGCCTTTCTAAGCTGCTGAGGCTGGCCTCAAACTTGAGATCCTTCTGCCTTAGCCTCCCAAGTCACTGGGATTACAGGTGTGTGCTCCACTGCACCTAGCATTCAATGGACTCCTGATGTCCACTGCCAAATCACTGTTCCTGTTCACAACAGAAATAGTTTTAAAATACACACCTAAAAAGGGCAGGTTGCTTTAGGAGGGTTTAAGCAAATTCTGAACTGCCAGGCGCAGTGATGCATGCCTGTAATCCTAGCAACATGGGAGGCTGAGGCAGGAGAATCCCAAGTTCAAAGTCAGCCTCAGCAACCTAGTGAGGTCCTAAGCAACTTATCCAGACCCTGTCTAAATAAAATATAAAAAAGGGCTGGGATGTGGCTCAGTGGTTAAGCAGTCCTGGGTTCAATCCCCAATACCAAAAAAAAAAAAAAAAAAAAAAAAAAAAAAAATCTGAAACTCTGCCCTTGTCACACAGGTACTCGGGAGCAGTGCCCAAACCCAGGCTTTGAGCGAGGCAACCCAGCTTCAAATCCCTGCTCCACCACTGCACACCGTGTGGCTCAGTCCAATGGCTCCCAGGTTCTCCATCCCAGAGTAGCACAGACCCTGTAGGTCACTGAGAGGTCCGAGGTTCGAATGCGGTGCTGTTGGTAAAGGGGCACAGAGCGGGCGTACCGTGTCCTTTTCCCCTTTCCTACTCTGCCACCTCCTCTCTCTGGGGACTGAGGACTCCTCGCTGGGTCTTCCCCGCTTCTTCCCTACAGACCTGTGGCTCCCTCGTCCCCGACTCCGAGGGCTGGGCTTTGGTGCAGAAGCAGACACCCACTCCCAGAGCTCCTCTCCACACGGGCGGTGGCTCTCCCTGGCCTGAGCACTGATGGTGGGAGGTGGGGCACAGGAAGCTCTGCTTGTCAGGGTCACTGCCTTTCCAGAGCCTGGCACCCACCAGGTACTCAGTACATATGTACTGAGTGAAGGAGCATGGTCAAGGGACCCGTCCTGCAGCTCATCAGAGCCAGGTGACAAGTGACCCATGGGAGCAGTAAACCAAGCCAGTGGGCTTCTTCTGAGAGTGACTGATGTGAGCCAAGGGGAAGTTCTGGTTGGCTGCAGGAGACTGAGATGCCAGGATAATGGATTCTGGAGCTGCTGAGCCCATGTGTCAGGAGATCCTGACACCAGGGGAGCCAGTTCCCAGTGACAAGAGGAGGCCTAGACTCGGGGCTCTCCTGCTGGTTTTTCAGATGCCAGGGCAAATTCCAGGAGGCCCTCTGGCCTGACCACCCTGAGCAATGGGTGGTTTCCTGCCTGGCGCATCTCCAAACAAACGCACCGAGTGCAGCAGCTCTCTGCTCCTGACATTTGGAAAAACACCGCCCGGAGGCGTGTGGCCTCCTGCTTCCCAGCCACAGACGGGGCCAGAACGGCTGAGGCCGAGGCCAACTGCGGCTGCCTTGGTGCTACTCACCTAGGCACCGTGGAGTGAGGCCCAAAGAAAGGAGAGCAGCACCAAGAAAGCACGGACGAATCCAGCCTGGCGGCATTGTCTCCCCACGCCACCTGGACCCGGTGCAGCCAGGCCCACGGTCTCTACCATGGACAAGGCGGTCTCAGAGCAGACAGGTGACTGGCTCTTGACCACACAGCTGGTGGGATCCCTGGGCACAGCCCCTGCCTGGTACCAGCTCAGGCCCAACTTACCACCAGGTCCTCCAGGGTCAGCGTCTGGTCCACGTCCCTCAGGATCTCCACCTCGCCCTTGTGGGTCAACTTGGAAGCAGGAAGCCCACATGGCTCCTTCTGTTGCTGCTCAATGATCTCCAGGCCCTGAGGAGGAGGAGCTCAGACAGATTAGGGGCCTCTGGCCGCCAAGGGCCGGGGTGTACCCTTCCCACCTCAAGGGTCCTCTCCTGTGGCTCCCCCCCACGTCAGGCCACCCCCTGCCCCACACCTGCTCCTTTGTTCCCCTCACCTAGAAAGCCCACCACCCTCAGTCCTGCCTCTCCAGATTCTGCTCATTCATTCACCCTTTGCTGCTAATCCCTCCTCCTCCAGGAAGGCTTCCTGGATTTCACCTTTACCCAGGAGTCAGTCCTGCGTCTGACTGCCCGGGGAGGCTGTGGTGGAGTAAAAGAGCACAGGCACGAGTCCCAGCAGGACCCTTAGTAAAGACTAGTGAGGCAGCTGGCCTTGGGCCAGCACTTAGCTACACCTTGGTCTACCTCTCCTCTGGGGATTCCATTAAGAGCACCACATTAGACAACAGGAGCAGAGAGCCTCGCCTGGTGTGTGGCTCATAGCAAGAGCTAGCTGTGGTTCTCCGTTGATCAGTGTCGCCCCGAGATGTTTCTTGAAAGCCCCGAGGACAGGGATCCGTCCTCCCTTGGCAGGCTGTGGGGCCATGCAGCCGCACAGGGCCCCTGCTTGGTTTGAAGCTTTCCTATTATCATCTTCAAACTCTTAACCGTTTTTGAGCAAAGGGCCCCACATCCTCATGATGCACTGACCCCCACAATTTATGGAGCCAGTCCTGCCCTGGGACCCTCCAGAGCCTGGCACACAGTGGATGGACTCCCTTAATGGATTCTGGTCATTGACTCTGGGCACCCAGGGTCTTCCTGAAGAGCCACCCCATCCTCTAGATCAGTCCCTGCCTCTCTCGCTGGGCCACCAACAAGCACATGGTGACCAGTTCCATAATTTCCCCACTCCCGAAAGTTCCCAGGCATGGCGAAGCCCCTGGACGCAGGGTACCCAGGGGTGTGACTGTGGATGTGGGGACTGTGGGGCCCCTTCCCAACCCGGGGAACCAGGAGGACCTCCAGCTCCAGATTCCAGACCACAACCTGGTCCTCGGCCCCCCACCTCACCTAACCCAAGGGTGTCACCTCTCAACACAGCCTCTGTCCCCAGTGCCTTTCATTCCTGCCTCTTTGCCTACTTTTCTCCTGGGAGGATCTGTGATTCTCTCTCCCTGTCTTCCTCCTCTGCCATCTTCCTGGTTCCTGTTTCCCATCTCGTGTTCTGTGCCCCCATCCCTGTCTCGCTCGCCCCTGACTTGGCTCCACAGCTCACCCGTTTCTCCTCCTGGTCCCGCCAGCGGGACAGCTCCTGGGGGGCCAGCTGGATTGAGTTCATCCGCACCAGTTTGTCAGGGGTGACGTCGCCATGAACCACTTTGAGAAACAGGTCCTGCCGGGCAGGGGGCAGAGGCTGCACCACACTGTCCTGAGAGCATCGTGCCAGCGCCCGGCTCCCGAGAGGACGGGCTCAGCCCAGGTCAGAGCCTGCTCACCAGGTTCCTGGGGTCCCGCAGGTTGAACAGCAGGCTGCGGTACTTGGACTTGTAGCGGCAGCTGGTGTCTTGTGTCAGGTCAAAGAGGGCTGCCTCGATGTCAGCAGCGATGCCCTCCACCTCCTCCTCACTCAGCACCAGGTCAGGACACTCCCGTAGGCTGTGGGGACAAGAGAAGGGCCCTGGGCACTGAGTCCGTGAGGTCGTCCACACACTTAGCCCCAGGGCAGATCTGTGGGTGGAAAATGGAAGTGGGCGACTCATTTCCTTGATGGGAAGCTGGCAAGGAAGGAAGACAGGCAGAGAGACTCACAGATCCCACATGGGCCCGTTTAGTCTTACCCAGCTCACTAAGAAATCAATAGGACTGTTCTCCTTTCTGGGAGGCTGAGGTTCAGAGGAGATCAGGGGCTGACCAGTGGCAAAGCCAGAGTCAAATCCAGATTCCTCAGCCTGTGCTGTCCCTGGCCCGTGGAGCAGGGGAGGTGTGAAGGGAGGGAACCTGGCTGGCAGGGGTAAAGCATCAGCCAGGGGGAGAGGACAGCAGTGATCCTGAATCTGCCATTGACTTGCTGTGTGGCCTCTACAAAGTCCTGCCCTCTCTGGGCTTGGGCTCCCCATCAGTAAATCTGAGCTCTGGGCTGAGAGCTCAGATGCTGGCAGCACAGCCTCTCGCTGTGTCTGAAAGCGCGGGCTGTGGGTGACACCCAGCAGGACCTGAGCAGACGCCGAGGTCTGTGGGAGCTGAAGGGCAAAGCATGAACTTGACGCCAGAGATGCCCAGGTTCAAATTTCAGCTCTCCGCAGGCTGCTGCAGGGGGCAGTGACCTCCCGCTGAGTGGGGTCAGTCACACACAAGCCCTCAGAACCCGGCCTCGCAGGGCGGTATGTGGGGCAGCCTGCCAGCGCGGGGACGCGGGGGCCGGGCCTTACCGACTCCACAGTGCCTCCTGCATGGCACGCACTACAGTGGCCCGGACCCCGAGATCCTGGGGGACCGCCTCTCGTCGGGGCTGAAATCCACCTGTGGGGGGAGAGAGCCTCCTGGGAGCCGCCAAGGACACGAGAGGGGCAGTCCCCAGGAACCCGGGTGGACAGGTCCCTCCTCGGGGTCCCAGGACCCTGTCCAGGAGCTGAGCCCTGGTGGCCCGCAGCCCCCGCCCCGGGGGAAGGACTACAGGTCCGAGCGGGGCGGGGAGAGGAATCCCAGCAGGAGCCGGCCCGGACCCTCCAGCCCTTCACCTGAGTCCTCTGCCCTTCCTTGAAGAGGTTTCCCATCTGCCGCCTCCGCCAGGCCACCCTGTAGGAGAGGAGAGGAGGGGACACTGCATTCCCAAGCCTGCAGGCCCCCATTCTCCGAAGTGGCCGTGTGGCAGAGGCAGGCACACTCACCCCTGAACAGTCAGCCTTGGGCAAGGCATCGAGGGGCACAGGACAGCCTCTTGGAGGGAGGAAGGGGTCAGAGAGGCCCCCAGAGTCCCATGCGATCCCTCCTAAAGCAGGTGCCTGGACAACCTGGGGCAGCAGAACATGCCGGTCAGCCGGAGGCAGAGGCCTGGCGGGCGCCTCTCCAACGTGCTGGAGGCCAACTCCCCTCCCCCTGGGCTCCCGGGTTCTGGAGGCACAGAGCCAGGATTCCTGGAGGCACAGAGCCAGGCAGCCAGCCAGGTGGGGCCCTGACCCGGCCTCTGGCTACTGTCCTGAGAAGTCACACCCTTTCTCTGAGCCTCAGTGACACCTGGGTCAGGTGACCCAGCCTCACCAGCCACGTGAGGAGCCTGTTCTGTACCTGGTGCCCAGCGGGGTCCCGAGTTTTGGGCCTCTCTCTCCTCCTGGGCCTGTGGGCCGGCAAGGCTGAGCTGGTCTCCATAAAGTCCTCCAGAGCCACCAGCTTCGGCAGCTGCTGTCCCCCTTCCTGGCTGTGGCTGATGGACCCCAAGAGCTGGATCACGGCCCCAGAACCGAGCTGCAGGGAGAAGAGAACCTGAGGCCAGCCTTGTCATAGGGCCCGCCTCACCTGGGACTGCTTTGCGTCTCTCCCCGGGGCGGGGGGGGGGGGGGGGGGGACAGTAAGCCCCACGTGGACAGGGAATTCCCAACATCTGCGGAAGGCCTGGTGCTTAGCAGGTGGCCTCTGTCTCAGGGAGGAGCCTGTGCTCATCCCCACCCTCCCACCTCTCCTCCGGCCCCATCACATTCGGAGCTGACTGGACCATGACCCTTCTCACCTCCTTCCCACCAGAGAGGCAGCTCATCAGGGGCACATGACCTGTTCTAACACTACCTCTTCCTGCTCAGAGCTTGGGACACGTCCCTTTCAGAGGCCACTAACTTGTTTTTCGCTCGTCCCTGAAACAGCCACTTGCAACCATCTCCCCTTCTGTAAGACTGCCCATCAGCCATCCACTCTCCCTGAGAGAAATCCCTTAGTTTCAAGATGCAGAGTAGTTTTTGGTCTTCTAATGAACTATGGAATCCATCCTGCTTCTCTTTTTGCTATGGCTGCCAGGAAGCTCAGTGTTAACTTTGAGCCTAGAAGTGTGTGCCTTTCCAGAATTGGTAGAAGGTGAGGAGTTGTAATAGTTTCCCTTCTCTTTCTCCTTTTCTTTAGGCTTTTACCCCACTTTAAGTGTGTTTTGATT
Source organism: Sciurus vulgaris (assembly GCF_902686455.1). Lineage (NCBI taxonomy): Eukaryota > Metazoa > Chordata > Mammalia > Rodentia > Sciuridae > Sciurus > Sciurus vulgaris. Next base: position 22,893,514 of record NC_136461.1, read on the forward strand.
TCTTAATGTGTTGCACACCACAGGGATTGTCTTGAAAGCAGGTTGTGCCTGAAAATTAATTCTCAAATGAATTACCATGGAACGGGCAGGTTGCAAGGTCAGGGGAAACTGGGAGTCTAGGCCTTCGCATCACAGGGAGGAGGATCGCCCCTTGGGGAGCACCCACCCACCCCACCACACTGAACACAGGGAGGAAAAAGGGCAATAAGAAAAGAGTAGAAACCTACATAATACACAAGCTTCACTCCATGGGGTATTTTCACTTCCTCCTTGGAAAGAAAGAGGATGCAGAGATTAGAATCCACAGGACCCAGTGGCCCCTTGGCAGGGAATGCACAGGAAGATACTCTTCCTGAAAGGGTATGCAGTGTTCACCAGACTGGCATTTATAACAAAAAAGTTGGGCACAATCCAATGTCCATTAAAGGGGAGCCAGGAGGGGCTGGGACCATAGCTCCATGGTGGAGCACTTGCCTAGCGTGTGTGAGGCACTGGGTTCGATTCTCAGCACCACATATCAATAAATGAATAAAATACAGGTCTATCAACATTTAAAAACTACTTTTTAAAAAAGGGGGAACTGTGAATAAATAGCCATTTAAAGAGGTGAGGGAGTCACAATAAAAATGACCTTTCACCAGGGCTTATAAAGTAGCAGGCCCTGGAGGAAGCACACAGTCTTCTTTAGGTCTCAGAACACCCCGAGGCGGGGTGAGCTATCTTTATCCTACCATTTTACAGATGTGGAAACTGAGGCTCAGAGGGGCCCTGAAGAGTCCCATAACTACTAAGCTGCTGAGCTGTGTCCAAGCTGAGTTCTGACCCCAAAGCCCCAGCACTTAATGGCTGGGCTCTGTGGAGATGCAGAGAGATTCATGGAAAGATGTCATGGCGTTATTGGGGGAACAAGAAAAAAAACAGGTTACAGAACAATATTGGTTGCATAAGCCCCTTTATGTAAATATATATTTATAGATGCATAATAGAACTTATCTCTGGGGAATGAAATTCCAGAGGGACTTTCACTTTCTCTGTGTATACACTTGGATATTTATGTTATTCACAATGAGCATGTATTTCTTTTATAATCAGAAACATATTTTTTATTAAAAAGCAAGTGCAGAACAATATGTGTAGCGTGCTATCATTTGTTTCAGAGAGAATGAATTTTTAAATTCGTATTTGCTTGAATATGCATAAAATATCTCCAGAAGTATCCAAAGAGCCATAACCTGGGCTGCCAGCGGGCAGGGGCTAGGTGCTGGGAAGCAGGCTTGTCACTTTTGTGGTGGTGTCTTTTAAACACGGGAATGAATTAGCCTTTCAAAAGAGTAATTGAGAAAGAGGAAGAAAAAAACAGAAATCAGGGTACACCTGGGGAAAAGGCGCAGGAAAGATGTGAAGACTAGCCCTTCGCAGGTTCAAGCCTTTTGCGGACCTGGTCTCGGGGTCTTTTAGCCAGGGCTGTGAGGCTGCGGAACAGCAGGATCCCAGGAGCGAAGGTTCCAGACGCCCGACAAACGGGACCAGAATACAAAGTATGTACGTATAATGTGTTTAAAGAAAATTTAAAAACAGCCAAGCATATGAGTGAAGGGGGAAGGCCAAAGATACGTATATATATTTAAAAGGCAAATTTGGTTGAGAACCAAACACAGTTTCTGGAAATAAAAAAATATAAGCAAAATTAAAATTTAAAAAAACTCAATGTAGGGGCTGGAGATATAGCTCAGTTAGTAGAGTGCTTGCCTTGCAAGCACAAGGCCCTGGGTTCATATCCCCAGCACCACAAAAAAACAAACAAACAAACAAAAAACTCAATGTACAGGCTTAACAACATATTAGACACAGCCAAAACAAATTATCACACCAGAAGGTAAATTTTGTTCTTTTTGGTACTGAAGATTGAACCCAGAGGTGATTTACCACTGAGCTACATCCCAACTTTATTTTTTAATTTTGAGAATATACAATTTGCCCAGTCTGGCCTCAAACTTGTAATCCTCCTGCCTCAGGCTCCCAAGCATGTGTCCCTGTGCCCGGCTAAAAGATAAACTTAAAGAAGTGATGTAACTTGGGGCTGGGGAGATAGCTCAGTCGGTAGAGTGCTTGCCTTGTAAACACAAGGCCCTGGGTTCAATCCCCAGCACCCCCCCCCACCAAAAAAAAAAAAAAAAAAGAAGTGATGTAACTCAGTTTATACCCAAAGGATTTAAAATCAGCATACACAGCCACATCAATGTTTATAGCAGCTCAATTCACAACAGCAAAACTATGGAACCAACCTAGATGCCCTTCAACAGATGAATGGATAAAGAAACTGTGGTACACATGCACAATGGAATATTACTCAGCCTTAAAGAGGAATGAAATTATGGCATTTGCAGGTAAATGAATGAAACTGGAGACTATCACACTATGTGAAATAAGCCGCCAATCCCAAGAAACCAAAGGCTGAATGTTTTCTCTGATAAGTGGATGCTGATCCATAGTGGGGGGTGGGTAGGGAAGAATGAAGGAACTTTGGATTGTACAGAAGGGAGTCAGGGGAGGGGTGGATTGTACAGAGGCAAGTGTGGGGAGAGGTGGGGCGGGGAAGGATGGTAGAATAAGACAGACATTATTACCCTATAGACATGTATGAAAAGAATCAAAAAAAAATTATCACTGTCCAAAAAAAGTTAATGAAAATAAATAAATAAATAAAAGTTTTTTAAGAAAAAAGATGAAGAAGAAGAATCAGCGATGCAAGCTTGGCCCGGTGGCGCACACCTGTAATCCCAGCCACTTGGGTTCAGGAGGCTGAGGCAGGAGGATCACAGGTTTAAAGCCAGCCTCATCAATTTAGCAAGGCCCTCAGTAACTTGGCAAGACCCGGTCTCTAACTAATACACTAAAAAGGGCTGGGGATGTGGCTCTGTGGTTAAGTGCCCCTGCATTCAATTCCCAGTACAAAAAAATAAGAAGTGATGCAGGATATTCCCAGCACAGAGACTGAAGCACAGTCAAGGAGACACAAGGATAGAGTGAAGAGGACTAACTCCTCTAACTTCAGTTCCAGAAGTGGAGAGGAGAGGAGATGGTATAGAGGCAGTATTTGGGGATGCATGGCTAAGAATTTTCCAGAACTGTTCAAAGAGAACAATTCATAGATTCAAAAAGCTGGGTGAATTTCAAACAGGAAAAATAAAATCCATACCTAATCACATCAACACCAATGATAAGGCAATCCTAAAAGCCAAGAGAAAGAAATCACAGCTAGTATTGTAAAGGCACTCCAAATGTGCCACTCCTGCTGGAAGAACTGAGGGACTAGTACGATTATTGCCCTCATTTGACAGAAGAGGAAACTGAGGCACAGAGAGGTTAATTAGTTTGGCCAATGTCACACAGCTAGCAAACCAAAGAGCCAGGATTTAAATCCAGGCAGTCAGATTCTACAGGCCACTGTGCTATTAATGCCACTCGCTAAAAGATATATGTAGAAAAGACTGGAAATTAACTAACAGCTAATTCCTCAATGATACTAATGAAAGGCAAAACCTAGTAGAATATTCTTTTCTTTTTTTCTTGGTACTGGGAATTGAACCCAGGGGCACTTTACCACAGAGCCACATCCCCAGCCCATTTTGTCTTTTCTTTTGAGACAGGGCCTCACTAAGTTGCTGAGGCTGGCCTTGAACTTGTGAGATCCTCTTGTCTCAGTCACTGGGGGATTAGGGGCATGCACCACCGTGCGGAACTAGAAAATAGGTGTCACCGCTAAGCTCTAGTGACTAAGCACATTCTCAATGTGCTTAAAGAAACTAAATGTCACCAGGTAAGGTGGAGCACACCTGCAATCCTGGTGACTTGGGAGGCTAAGGAAGGAGGATAGCAAGTTCAAGGCCAGCCTCAGCAATTTAGGAAGACCTTGTCTCAAAATAAAAAATAAGAAGAACTGGGCGTTTAGCTCAGTTTTAGAGAAACCTTGGGTTCAATCTCTAGAACGAACCAAACCAAACCAAACAAAAAACTGTCAATTGTGAAATCAGACAAAATATAGTTTGAGAATGAGGATGAAATAAAGATATGGTGGAGAAAACCAAGACAGTTGGTTTCCTTGATCATTTTATTTTACTCAACAAATAAAATGATAAAGGATGAACTTAAGGGAGAAGGAAAGAAAAATCTTCCCACTCAGATGCAATGGAGAATTCTGAGCAAAGAAAATGATAAATATGTTGTTAAATCTAAACAAACATTGCATGAAACTATAATAACAGTGTGTGATTTGTTGTGTTTAAAAAATAGGATAAGACCAATTTACTGGATAACAATAGCACAGAAATTGGGAAGGTGCGTGCTCAGAATGGAGCATGCCAAGGTCCCCCCTCACTCCGAGGAGGAGGAGACCGGGCCTTTCCACGCTTTGGTAAGTCAGGCATTCGGGCTCAATGAGAACCCCCGGAAGAATACACACAGGACCCAGGGGACTCCTGAGTTACCTGAGAGATAAGAAGGAGTGAGGGAAATACTCCATCTGAAAGGGGGGAAAGTACAGAAGTGAGAAACTCGAAACAGGACAGCAGCAATAAATGCAGAGAATCAGAATTGACCCTTAGCACCCGGCGTCAGGTCAGCTCGAAGTGGATCAAAGACCCAGGAGTGGGACCAGACAGCGTGCATCTCCTAGAGGAAAAAGGGTCAGCGCTCCAGCCTACAGGCACCGGCAATGACGTTCTTAACAGGACTCCTAAATACTGCAAGAATTAATAAACAGGACAATATCAAATTATAAGGCTTCTGGTGGCCGGATGCCATGGCCCACACCTGTAATCCCAGCAGATCAGGAGGCTGAGGCAGGAGGATCTCGAGTTCAAAGCCAGCCTCAGCAACTTAGCCAGACCCTGAGAAACTCAGTGAGACCCTGTCTCTGAATAAAATATAAACGGGGCTGAGGAAATGGCTCAGTGGTTAAGCAGCCCTGGGTTTTATTCCTAGTATCAAAAAAAAAAAAAAAAAAGGCCTCCAGGGGTTGGGGATTTTGCTCCGTAGCAGCAGAGCACTTGCCTGGCACGTGCAAGGCCCTGAGTTTGGTCCTTAGCCCTGGGGAAAAAAAATAAAAATAAAAATAAAAAGCTTCTGCACAGCAAAAAGAACAATTAAGAATGTGAAGAGAGAACCTACAGAACGATAGAATAATCTTTGCTAGTTACTCTTCTGACAGAGGATTAATACCTGGAATACATAAAGATCTCAAAAAACGTAACACCGAAAAGATAAATAACCCCATTAATAAATGGGCAAATGAACTAACCAGGCACTTCTCAAAAGAAGAAATACAGATGGCCAACAAATACATGGAAAAAATGTGCAACGCCTTTAGCAATCAGGGAAATGCAAATCGAAACTACACTGAAATTCCATCTCACACCAGTCAGAATGGCCGTCATCGAGAATGCCAACAACAATTAATGCTGGAGAGGACCTGGAGAAAAGGAGCACCATGACCCCGTCACTGGGACTGTAAACTGGCACAACCACTGTGGAAATGTGTGTGCAGGATCCTCAAAAGACCAGGCATGGAAACACCATGTGAGACCACACCTTGATATTTATCCTAAAGAATTAAGGTCATCATAACCTAGGGACACACACATACCCATGTTTACAGCAGCACAATTCACAACAGCCAAACGGTGGAACCAGCCCAGGTGTCCACTGAAGAATGAACGGATAAAGAAAATGTAGTACATACACACAATGGAGTTTTATTCAGCCATCAAGAAGAAGGAAATTACATAATTTACAGGAAAATGAATGGATCTTAAGAACATGATGTGAAGCGAAATAAGCCAAACTCAGGCATTCAAGGGTCGTATGTTTTCTCTCTTACAAGGAAGCTGGAGAAGAACAAGGAAGAGAAAGGTGAGGGGGATCTCAGGAAAATCAAAGGGAGATCAGCAGAGTAGAGGGAAGGGACCAGGGGGAGGGAGGAGGGGAGGGAAGGGGAAATAATAGGGAATGACAGTGGCCGAATTATATTGCATATCACGTGCGTGTACGAATACGTGACGAGGAATCCCACCGTTTTGTAGAATTACAAGGCACCAATAAAAAATATGGGGGAAAACTCATGTTAAAAAGGGGGGCTGGGGGGCTGGAGTTGTGGCTCAGTGGTAGAGCACTTGCCTGGCATGCGTGAGGCACTGGGTTTGATACTCAGCACCACATGTAAATAAATAAAATAAAAGATCCATTGACAACTAAAAAATAATATTAAAAAAAAAAAGGAAAGAAAAAGAAAAAAAGGGGGGGGGGGGCTGGGACCAGCCTATAATCCCAGTGGCTCCGGAGGCTGAGGCAGGAGGATGGCCAGTTCAAGGCCAGCCTCAACAAAAGCAAGGCACTACACAACTCAGTGAGACTCTGTCTCTAAATAAAATACAAAATAGGGCTGGGGATGTGACTCAGTGGTCAAGAGCACCTTAGCTCAATCCCCAGTACCCCCCAAGAAAAGGGGGAGTCTGGGGGCACAGCTCAGTGTTAGAGTGCCCCTGTGTTCAACCCATCTTCAGTACTGCAAATAAAAGAACATTATCAAGTTACTTTTTTTTCCAGAAGGGAAGATTGACTTAATAGCTAAGAAAAACATTAAATTTACTACGTTAATAAATTAAAGGGTAAAAATCACATTATCTTAAAAAATGGCAAGAACCTATCTGATCAATTGCACTGTACTTTCAGAATAGTTAGCAAAGCTTAGGCTGAAATGATGACTGAACTGCCTTTAAAATCCAGAACAGACCCAGGGGCCCTGCGATCACCACCCGCTTCTATTCAACGTCCTACTACGGTCTCATCCAGCACAGTGAGGAAAGGAGGGGCAGATGTAAAGAACTGGAAAGGAAATAACAGAAACTGTCATCTGCCTACACAGGCCCATCTGTCTGGAAAACAAAACCAAAAAACCCTAATAGATAAATTACATGAATTAATGAGTTCAGCAAGATTTCTGGACACAAAATCAATAAGCAAAAATCAACTGTATTTTTATAGGCCAGAAACTGCAGTTTTTTAAAGTTATCATTTTATGAAAGCATTGAAAAAATACAAAATAGGGCAATCAGAATTACAGGCCTTCCAAGGGAAAGAATACACTACCACCCACAAAGCCCCAAACAGAATCCAGTTCTAATCAAACCTCGAGATTCAACCAATTTACAGGAAATAAAAAAGCACAGGGCCATGTTTAACTAAGCCACAGGGATGCAATAAATTACAGGACAAAAATCTCATTTCTTCAAAGAAAGGAAGGAAGGCAGGAGAACGAATACATTTGTAATTTTGTATATTTGCAATAGTAAGAAGAATTCCCCCAGAATTTTAACCTCTGAGAATATATACAAAAGAAGACTTGATAGCAGGAATGCAAACAGATATTTGTCCACTAATGTTCTTAGCAGCACTATTCGACAGCCAAAAGGTGGAAACAATCTAAATGTCCACTGAAAGATGAACGGATTAACTAAATGTGGTAGATGGATAAAACAGAATGCTATTCTATCACATTAGGCTAAGTGAAATAAGCCAGTTATGAAAGAACAATTATTGTATAATTCCACTACATGAGGTACTTAGAATTATCAAATGCATGAAGCCAAAAAGTAAACTTGTGGTTACCAGGTGCTGGGAAGAAGGAAGAATAAGGAATTATTGTTTCGTTTTTGGTTTTGTTTTTGATTTTGGTACCTGGGTTTGAACCCAGGGGCACATAACCACTGAGCCACGTCCCCAGCCCATTTTTATATTTTATTTAGAGACAGGGTCTCACTCAGCTGCTTAGGGTCTCACTGGCTTTGGACTCATAATCCTCCTGCCTCAGCCTCCCCAACTGCTGGGATTACGAGCAGACCTATTGTTTCATAGGTTAGAGTTTCAGTCTGGGATGATGAACAAGTTCTGGAGAGGCACAGTGATGATGGTCGTACAACAATATGAATGTACTGAATGCCACCGAACTGGATACTTAAAAACTGTTCAAATGGTAAATTTTACATTGTGTGTATTTTATCACAATAAACATAATTGAGACTTTCTGCTCACCAACTGACATCATAAGGAAAGCAAAAGTATGTGCCACACTCTAGGTAAACTTTGCAAAACATATAACTGAAAAGGATTAGTATGCAGAATATATAAAGAACTCCTCCCGATCAATAATGAAAATTTACACAAAAACAAAAATTATTATTTTTGGCAAAAGACTTAAGAGGAATGGTTAAAATGCACAAGATTTTCCTTAGTAATAGAAAAATGAAAATTAAAACCACATTGAGATACAGTAGCATATCCCTACTTTGGCAATAATCAAAATCTGATAATATCAATAGTGTTGGTGAAGATGTGAAATCACTGGAACACTGATAGATGCTGGTGGGATATAAACCACTTCAACCACTTTGAGAAATATTTGGCACTGTGTAAGTTAAGGCGAAGACATATGTATCTTATAACCTAGAAATGCCACTCCGGAGAATGTTCCCTGGAGCTACTCTTGCCCATATATGCCAAGAAACACACCAAACCATTCACAACAGCACCACATATAACAGCAAAAACCCCCACAAAGAATGGATAAAGACAATAAAATAAAAAAAAAAGAATGGATAAAGAAACTGATATATATATATATATATATTCCATTGTGTGTATATATATATATATACACATATACATATGGAATGTATATGTGTATATATATACACAATGGAATATTACTCAGCTATAAAGAATAATAAAATTATGGCATTTGCAGGCAAATGGATGAAATTGGAGAATATCATGTTAAGTGAGATAAGTCAATCTCAAAAATCCAAAAGACGAATGATCTCACTGATAAGCAGCTGATGACACATAATGGGGGGTGGGAGGGGGGCAAGAATGGAGGAAGGAGAGACTGTATAGAGGGAAAAGAGAGGTGGGAGGGGTGGGGTGGAAGGAAAAAATAACGGAATGAATCAAACATCATTACCCTATGTAAATGTATGATTACGCAAATGGTATGCTGTTACTCCATCTACAAACAGAAACAACATGTATCCCATTTGTTTACAATAAAAATAAATTAAAAAAAAAAAACCCACAAAGAACCCACACATCCATAAGGGGTCAACAAATAAATGGAGGCATGTTCATGCAATGGGATACCTGCTGCCAACACTCAGGATCTGTGTGATCTCGGGAAAGTGAACTTCCCTGTGCCTCAGTTTTCTCATCGGTACAATGGGGATAACAGTGGTATCTACCTCATAGTGTTGACACAAGAATCATGATCCTTATTCAAGAATCTCTACACTGTGCCCGGAACACAGCAAGCTCTCTCTATAAACACTAATGTTGATAAGGTTCCTTGGCTCCTACCTTGGAGAGACCTCCCCCTGACGGGTGACCACACTTCCGTCTCTGCTCTTCCATTCAATGTTTTCTTGGCTGATCTCTCACCTCACCCTTGCTGGCTTGGCCCCATTGCACCTACCACCCCACTCCATGCTGCGTCCTGCCTCAGTACTGTTGCACGTGCACTGCCCTCTTCCTGGTACGCCCTTCCTACCGGCTCTGCCTGCTGAACAGCCATTTTCCTTATCTAGATACAGCTCGTGCAGCCCCTCCCCTGTACCCTCTGGGCATCCACAGTCCTCCAGGCTTCAGTCTGTGTCTTAACTCTCTGGTGATTGGTTGGTCTTTCACTAGACTGTGGACTCTGCAGAGGAGGCCTCCTCTTTGTTCAACCATTATAATAGAGTCATTACACACCCAACCCCCTTGGCCAGGGCTCTGGCAGACTGGCTAAGTGCACAGACTCTGCTGTGGTACGGCCTGGATTCAATTCCCGGCTTCACCTGAGCGAGGTGCTAACCTCTGAATGCACATTTTCTTAATCAGCAAAATGGGGATGACACTGACTTCACAAGGCTCACAGGATTACCTGCGATGACATGTGCGAAGCTCCTGGCATAAAGTAAGCACTCTAACAGAAAGAGCTGTTCAACTTCTGTTTTTTCTTCCCCCAGTGTTGGGGATGGAGCCCAGGGCCTCCTGTCCTGCATGCTCAGTGAACAGATCATCACTGAGCTACACCCCCAGCCAAAAGAGCTATTCTTAGGCTTCCCACCCGCTGGGTCCTCCCTCATGCGCCTCTTGACACTTTGCAGGTGCAGATAGTGAACCTTGCGCCTGGGAATCTGCACGGGGCCAAAGGAGCTGTGTGCCCCTCCGGTTGGGATGGGCAGACTGAAAGCAGATCAGAGGGCACTAACAGAGTTGCCCTCCCCACACCCCCTCTTATTCCCTGTGGGGCTCAGGGCAGACAAGAAAATGGCTTCCAGACCTCCATCCTACCCCCCCTCCAAGAGTCTCAATTTCCTGCCAGAAGAATACAACAGGCCACCTCTCTAATCAGACCCTAGCAGTTCTGGGGCCCACAGGATGCTCCTCATTTCATAGAGGAGGTAACTATGATTCAGAAAGAGACACCGCCTGTCTGAGGTCAACCTGTCCTAAGAGGCAGAGTCTGACCTTCAATCCACCTGTCTGCCGCTGCCTCCCGCCAGGCAACCTCCAGGAGAAGGTGCTGGGGTCCTGAAAGGGGCTCCCCAACAGTTGGGTACTGAGCCCTCACTTGCCCACACCCCATTAGCCTTGTCCTCCACCACCCGCCCGTCCCTGTCACAGCCCAGCCTCAATTCTTCTCCTGCAGCTGGCCCCGGTCACCATGGCAACAGGATGTTTGGGAAGCTGTAGGATGATGGGCTTGCTGCAGAGTCAAGGATGGGGCCTGGGGAAGGGAGCAGCCCTAGGCTGTTTCCAGCTGAGCCAGACGGGAACCTGGCTCCACGGCAACACCTTGACAAGCTCCCCAAAACGCTGCAGACCCAGGAATCCCAAGTCTGGACAGCTGGTCCAAATAAATCAGTGGGGAGGAGTCAGAGTACCAGGACGTTCGCCCAGCATCACCTGCAACAGGACAAAACTGCACGTGTGAACAGGTAACCGCTTAGAGCCTTTTTCTCGTGCCCAGTACTGGGCTGAAAGCCAAACACCCGTCATCTCACACAACCCCCACCACCAGCCCAGGGGGTAAGTGCTCTTTTGCAGATGAGGAAACTGGGCTCAGAAAGGTGAAGGCACTCGCCCAGGTCACCGGATAGTGACAATGCAGGACAGAATGCCAGCCTGTTGCCTGCTACGCCACAGTGGCTGGAAATGAGAAAAGGAAGTCCCAGCCCAGCCCCTCATCCTGACACGCTCGTGGCTGTGACAAATCTGTCTATAGACAGCTATGACGCAGGGATCAGGAAAAGCAAAAAACATCAGCAGAACAACGTGTACCAACTTGGAAAGAGCTTCAGCTACTACGGAGCTGACAAAACAGTCCAGGGCTGGGGAGATAGCTCAGCTGGTAGACTGCTTGCCTTGCAAGCACAAGGCCCTGAGTTTGATCCCCAGTACCTCCAAAAGAAAAAAAAAAAAAAAAAAAACTGTCCAAGCCCCAGGACGAGGCGGTGGTGTGCGAGCCCACTCAGGTCAAAAGGGTCCATGTGGAGATGCTCACATCTGTACAGATGTTCCCAGGGAGGAGACTGGAAGGGCATAGGACAGAACAGGCACTATCTCTGGATGAAGGGCAACAAGCCCAGCAGGCATTAATACAAAAAAAGAAAATTATAAAATTTGATAAATATGATCACAGTTCCAGGTAAAGAAAAGCCATCTATTCACAGGAAAAAGACATATACCCAAAAGGCATTCAGGAGTTGGTGCTGAATGTTGGCATTATGGGAGACTTTTATTTCTTCTTTATTTTCTATGATGAATACACCTTACTTTGGAAATGAAAGACAAATATTTTGAAGCAATGTTTACAAAGATGATATGAAAACACTCCTGTAATCCTGGTGCAAATGGTAATGAATACACAGGCAGCTCACTGGTTCCTATCCCAGGGCTACTCGCTGGCTCTTTGGCCTTCACTAGTCAGTCATTTTACCTCCTGAAGCCTCAGCATCCACATCAGTGAAATGGGTAGAAGTTAACAGCATCTACCCCATAGGATTGTTAAAAGATTGAAGATGAACAGTACCCCACACGTGCTAAGCAAGCTAGATGAGACCACCACTATGCTGATGCTGTAGAAGATTCACAAGCATAAAGCGCTGAAGACAGACTGCCTGATTTGTGCCCTGGATGTCACTGACCAGCTGGGTGACCTTGGATCTGTGACCTTATCACTCTGGGCTTCACAGGAAGATTATATCAAAAACATCTAGCGCAGAATGTAGATCCAATAAATGTGAAAAAATTCAACTACGTGGAAAATATTCACGAAAGGTAAGTAGTGGCCCCTTCCATGTTGGGTATACATACATGTTAGCTGTGAATTATTAACAAAATTAGTGTAAGTAAAAAAAACCACAGAAAGGGAAGCAAGGATTTTAGGGAGCATGGCTGGGCACTGGCTCCACACTGTGTGAGCCTGGAAAGCTCTGTTAACCTCCCTGAGCCTCAGTTTCTCCATTCGGTCATATGAAGCTAATGCCTGTCTTCCAGGGCCATGGTTAACACTAAAGGAAAAGCAAATGTGACATGGATTACATCATTTATCTTGTACCTTATGCTGTGCCAGGTGTGTTATTTTACACCAAAATGACATTTAATACTCCAAACAACTCCATTAAGCTGGTGTTACTATTTCCTTTTTACAGATGAAGGAACTTAGATTTTAAAAAGAAATATATCACAAGGTCACTCAGCTAGGAAAAGATGGAGGCAAGATTTGAACCCAGGACTTGCTGGCCCCTCACAAGAATTTGGTAGGGTAATTCATTTCCTCTTTTCTGACTTGGCAGGCCTCAGTTTGCATTAAATAGGAGTGAGAGGGAATGTTCATAGGAGTCCATGGAGCTGAGCTCTATTAAATTCCACTGCCACGCACCATGTTGAGAGGCAGCCTGGCCCTTCCCAGTCCAAGTTTTTAGACCCAACTCACCAGTCCGGGGCAGCCTCCTGGTCTGGCTTCCTCTGGTTCATCCTGACGGGTGCTGTCTGAGCTCGTATCTGTGCTCTGCTCTTGGGCACCGGATGCTGGACCTCTCCTGAGCCTTCTCTGCCCCACAAGGGGGCCTGTGCAGGCCTTGCTGGTAGCAGACTCCAGGGAGGAGCTACAGATGTCCAAGCTCTCCGGAGAGCTGGAACGGGCGTCATCGGCAGGGGCAGCGAGTGCTGGTCCCAGCCTCTCCCTGGATGCTGGTTGGGACTTGACCTCCAGCCCCTCCTGGTTCTCAGTGCCAGCCCCCACCAGGTGCTCTGCTTCCTGTTGCTCTGTGGAAGCCGCTCCTGGCACTACCAGGCATAGCACAGGGTTCTGTGGAAGGTCCTGTGCAGTGGGCTTGACGGACTCTTCTCCAAAAGGCCCTGGGGACCCCACAGGGCCACGGGGGCTGCCTGGCTGGGCCTTGTACCCTGCAGCAGGCAAGTGCTCAAACTCCTCAGCCCCTGAGGCATGCCCAGCCCAACTTCCAACTGGATCTCTAGGCCCAGTGTCCTTGGGAGGAGGCCTGCAGGGCTCTCCCAAGGACTCCAGGTCAGTACTTTGCCGGGAGCCTCCCACAGACTGGCTGTCCCCACCTGGGCTCTGATCAAGCCACAAGAAGCCCTCAGTCCCCCTCCTACCTTTGGAAAGGGCCCTGCACTTCCTGCTTTTTTTCTGAGCCCTCACAGGATCTGGTGAAGATGGTAGGTCCCTTCCAGGGGGCGCCTTTCTGCTGAGCGTGGGGCTTCTTCCATCACAGCCTGGAGAACTATTGCCTTCATCTCCCCCGTCTCGGGGCCTGGAGCTGCTGGCCCCTTTTGCTCCTGTCAGCCTCTCCCTGTCCACCAGTGCTCTCTTCAGGAGATTTTGTGGCATGCTACAAAGATTCCTGAGGCATCTGGTAGCTAAGATGTCACGCAGGGAAACCTGGAGCCTCTTGGACACCTGAGCACTCCCCTGAGCAAGCACTGTGGGCAGCTGCAGGGGAAGCCTGGGGCTGGGCATGGAATCCTGGCTCTGCTCCACAGCCTGCAGCCCCGAATCTTCCAGGCTTGCCTCAGAAGCACCCCCAGCCTGGGAGCTGGCACCTGGATGGGACCCCTCCCTGAGGACCCTCTTCCTGCTCCGAACCCAAATCTGGGCCTCTGTTTTCAGGTCTGGCATGGGGATGGATCCTGCTATGTCCCTCTGGAAAAATCCACATCTCCGTCGAGGAACAGGGTCGTCTGTGCTGGAACCCTCTGCATCTCCCACCTGTGACATGTCTTTTCACCTGGTGGGGCCAAAAGAAGAGCCTGTATGGAGACAGAGAGGGGAGATGGCATCATGGAGGGCCTGACCTGCCCACCCACCAGGGCACCAGGCCTGTGGGAACCTGGTTGGTAGCCTCCTTTCCAGACGGTACCCCCAGGTCCTGCCCACTTCCAGGGTCTGGAGGGGAATGACTGGACCTGGTGCCCTCAGTGAGGGAGGGAAGGCTGCCTCCTAGGGGAGCTGCTAGGGGGCCTCGACTCCCCGTCTCTGGGAGTTTACCCTTCTGCTTAAGTGGGATATAGTAATATGTATTGCTATTAATGACTTATCCGCATTATTTCATTTCACACTGGAAGTTTAAGTGACTCACCTAAGGACGTGGAAGAGTCGGCATGCTCCCCCCAACCAAAAAGCCCGACTCTAAATCACCCCACCTGGCGCAGACACAGAGCGGGATTCATACCCCTCACCCCTACCCAGAGCTCCCTTGCGTCCCATTCTGATAGACCCCATCCAGTTTCCTGGGCCTGACCTGGACAGTCTCTCACGGTCCACTGAACTCAGGTCCAGCCACTCTCACCTGTTCCCCCTTCTCAGGTTCCACTCCCAGCTGAGGTCACGTGAAGTCGGGGAGCCCCGCCTTGGAGCAGGCTGGGGGCGGAGTCCTTGGTGATACGCAAAAGGCGGCTCCCTTGGGGTGCCGGCGTTCCCTCCCCAGCAGAGGGCGCTCCCTCCCTCCAGAGGGCTTCCCGGAGGAGGTGCCAATCCCGCCAGGGCAGGGGTTGATGGGCGCATGCGCCAGGGGTCCTAGGCGTTGAATGTCTTTGAATGCCTGCTGAGTTTAAACCCGATCTCGATCGTTTGGTGTTGGCAGAGTGACAGCGCCTGAGCCCCTAGGGGACTATCAAAATTAGATCTAGATTTTTTTTGCCTAATTATTTATTCTAATATTATTATTTTAAATATAATTTATGTAGCTGGCAATGCACATTCAAACCCAGCTCTAGGGAACAAAATTTTTTTAACCGTGTATATTGCTTTGGTTTGCTTGATTCATAACTGTGAATGATATACTTATGCCTCTATTACTAAATTTATTAATTTTATCAGTTTTTATTGACTTTTTTTATGGTACCAGGGATTGAGCCCAGGTGCGCTTAACCACTGAGCCACATCCCCAGCCCTTTTTATTTTTTTAAATTTTGAGACAGGGTCTGGATGCGTTGCTTAGGGCCTCAGGAAATTGCTGAGGCTGGCTTTGAACTTGCGATCTTCCTGCGTCAGCCTCCCTAGCTGCTGGGATTACAGACATGTGACCCCGCCCCGGTTTATTGAGGTGATATAATTAACCCCGCGTTCCCCTTTTTCTCCTCCCAGTTTTTTATTTTTCATATTTACATTTCTAGCTTTTCTATTGGTTTTTGTTATCCCTGAGGATAATCTTAAGTGTCTGTTTCTTCTTTGGATTCTATCTTTTGACTCTTCTCCGTGTGGATGAATAACTTCCCTTGATAGTCCCTCCCAATTTCTGCCTTCTTCTATCAACTAAACTTTTATTTTGGCATCCCAGAGACTCAGCCTTTACATTCAGTTTGCCATTATTCACCGATAGATTGATTCTTAACACTGAGAACCAAATGATGTTCCTCCCATTAAGTTTGAGGGGGCCCGAAATCCCCAGCACTTTAAGTCTGTGCACCGACAGGCCATGAAAACTTCCAGACCCAGGGAATACTACTCCAGTTAGACTGAATGAATTTGATCTATACACCAATACAGATGTATCTCAATTCAATGTCAAATAAAAACACCACGCTAATATTAAGAGAAACAATGTAGGGTATATGGGCATTCGTTGTGTTTATCTTCCAATTTTTTTTTCCTGCAAATCTAAAAACCATTCTAAAAAATAAAGTTTTGTTTTGTTTCGTTCTGTTTTTTTTAATGAGGGAGTTATATGATTGTCCTTATTGAAATCTGTCATGATCTGACTCTCAGGACTCCAAATGAGGTAAGAGTTGAGATGTGATGTCACCAGTAACCAGAATTACTGTTCTGAGGAAATAACTGCCACAGTAAGAAGAGCTCCCCTTGGGTCAGGTGACACATGCCTGTAATCCCAGCTGCTAGAGAGGCTGAGGCAGGAGGATCATAAGTTCAAAGCCAGCCTCAGTAACTTAGAGAGGTCCTAAGCAATGCAGTGAGACCCTGTCTCTAAATAAGATACAAAAAAAGGGGACTGGGAATGTGGCTCAGTGGTTAAACACCCCTGGGGTCAATCCCTGGTACGAAAAATAATAATAAAATACTAAGGTTTTGCCCAGATTCTGGCCCAGTGCCTTTCACCCCATTATTAGCTGTTTTTTCCATTGACACATTACAATAACTGTGCTGTACACCTGGTTCCCATTAAGACACAAATTTATATCTTAGTTGTCTGTTCCATTCCATTAGTCCATTTGTCTGTTGCAGACCAATATACTATTGTTTTAATTCCATGGAATTTTGATGAATCTGTAAATCTGGGGTGCAGGTTCTACTCACTCACCTGCATTTGTTCCTACCTTTCTTAATTATCTTAACTATCTACTTTCTTCCATATGAACTGTAGAATCAATCAGTTTGCCAACTTCCCTGAATAATTCTATTGGGACTTCTAATTTCATTGAATTTACAGATTAGAGGCATCATTCAATATTTTTAATACTGAGTCTGCTCATTCATGAATATGACATGTTTCTGTCCATTCTTTCAGGTCTTTGTTTTTATGATTTTTTTTGGGGGGGGGGTAGCGGGGATTGAACTCAGGGGCACTCCAAGGAGCCACATCCCCAGTCCTAGTTTGTATTTTATTTAGAGACAGGGTCTCACTGAGTTGCTTAGCACCTCTCTTTTGCTGAGGCTGGCTTTGAACTTGCTTTCCTCCTGCCTCAGCCTCCAGAGCTACTGGGATTACAGGTGTGCTCCACCGTG
Source organism: Sciurus vulgaris (assembly GCF_902686455.1). Taxonomy (NCBI): domain Eukaryota; kingdom Metazoa; phylum Chordata; class Mammalia; order Rodentia; family Sciuridae; genus Sciurus; species Sciurus vulgaris. The sequence continues at coordinate 22,910,813 of NC_136461.1, forward strand.
CTGGGCTTCATTTCTATGATTTTTCTTAATCAAAATATTGCACATTTTTATTCAGTTAGTCTGCATTTCATATTTTTTGTCACTTTGTTGGTTGGTTCCTAGGTTGTTACTAATGTAAAAGAAGGCAACTTGTTTTGTTGACCTTGCATCAAGGAATTTTCCTGAATTCTCTTATTAATTCTAGTAATTTGTCTGCTGATACTTTTTAAAGTGAGTATATCTATATGATGAGGTGGTCTGTAAATAATGACAATTCCATCATGTGTTGTATCAGACTGATAAACCCCTTCTCATTTATATCTTTTGGGTAGATTACATCAGATAAGTCATAAGTCATTTATTTTTCTTGTTTTATTGCATTTTTTGGAGCTTCTGGTACAATATTGAATAACTGTGTGGGGATCTTGTCTTGTTCTTGACTTAAATAGAAACATTTAGTAGTTTCACAGTTAGATATTATTTTTTCTACAGATTTTTTGGTAAATATACATTAGATTAAGAAATTTCCTTTCTCCTATTGTTATTGCATATTTTTTTCATTAATTGGTCTTAAATGTATATTTTTAATGGATCTTGAATTTTATGTGTTCTCATATCTTTGATGGTTTTCTTTTTAAATTGATTAATATGATAAGATACATTGATAGAATTTTCTAATGTCAAATCATCATTGCATTCATAATATAACTCCTACTTCAGTATGACATATTGTTTTTAAAAATACTACTACATTTGATTTGATACATATAAGTCAGGATTTTGCATCTTTATTTATAAGGAAGATAAGCAAATAGTATTTTCTTACTCAGTCTTTTCTAGTTTTACTATCAAGGTTGTAGTATCTTTATACTATGAATTAGATTTCTCACTTTTTCTGGTCTCTAGAACAGTGTGTCCCTGATACAGATTTTCTATTCCTTGAAAATTTGGTGTGTTTTTATGTTATGATTTGGGTATGAGTTGTGCCCCAAAAGTTCATGTGTGAGACGATGAAGGAATGTTCAGAAGTGAAATGATTAGATTATGAGAACTGAAAACCTAATCAGTAGATGAATCTATTTGATTGATTGATAATTTGAAAGGACCATTGTACTGGGTGGCAACTGTAGGCAGGTAAGGTGTAACTGGGGTAAGGTTTTTCACTGGGGGTGTGGCTTTGAGGAATGATGTGTTGTTCCAGCATCCTCAATCTCCACCTCCCTCCCTCCCTCCCTCCCTCCTTCTCTCCTCTCTCTGTGCTTCCTGGCTGCCTAACTGAGCAGCTTTCCTCTGCTACGCCCTTCCACTATCCAGGTCCAGAGCAATGGAGTTGGCCTACCATGAACTGAGTCTCTGACACCTTCAGCCCCAAATTAAACGTTTCCTCTTTTAAGTTGTTCTTGTCAAATATTTCAGTCAGAGCTATGAAAAGCTGACAAACACAAGAGAAATTCACTGGAAAACAACTGGGTGCCTCTCAACTTATTAAATGACTATTAGTTTTTTCAGTTCTATCTCTTTTTGAACAATTTTAGTAATTAATATTCTTCTAGAGTTTGTCATTTTATCTAGGTTTTCAAATTTAATGGCACAGAGATAAATGATCTCACAATATCTTCATTGTATCAGAGTTATTTTCCCCTTACAATTCCTAATCCTGTCCATTCGCTCCTGCTCAGTCTTTCTAGTTTTTCTTTTTCAAAGAACTAGATTCTTGTTTCATTTGTTATCTCTGTTTTTTATTGCTGTCATTGTTTTTTCTATTTCATTATCTTCTGTTCTTACCTTTCTTATTTACTTTCTTCCACTTCCTTTGGTTTACTTTTGTTCTTTTAATTCTTTCTTGACCTGAACGCTCATCTCACTTATAATTATTTTTTTTATTTTTTGAGACAGGGTCTCATTAAATTGCCCAGGCTGACCTTGAGCTTGTAACCCTCCTGCCTCAGCTGCCAGAGTCACTGGCATTACAAACATGTGCCACCCAGCTTGTTTATAATTAAATCGTTTAGTGCTATACATTTTTCTCTAAGTATTTCTTTAGCCTGATCCTATAAGCCTTGAATAGTTAAAGGTGGAGTTCTTATTTGTCATTCAATTGTAAATATTTTATAATTTCCACTATAATTTACTCTTCGATTCATGAATAATTTGGAAGTTTGTGTTTAACCGTCAAATTTTTTTAAAAATTGAAATTAAAAAGTTGAATTGCAGTCAGATAAAATGATCTCTATAACATTGATCTTTCTTGAGAAGTCTTAAGATTTCCTCTCTGATCTGATACATTGTCACAGTTTGTTGTGATACATTGTCACTGTTTGTCGTCTGCTTGAAAAATAACAGCACATTATCAGTTTAAGAGTGTAAGCTTTTATTGTCTCTCTCTATATTAACTCAAGCTTTTAAATCACATTTTTCAAATCTGTAGTCTATGGTAACTTAATATAAAATGTAATCTATGGTAACTTAAATCTATAAAAATCAGTGTATTTTTATAGAAAAGAAACTGCTCCAGGTATTTTAAGCAAAATGAAGTTTAATATAGGGCACTGGGTGTTCCCCATAGGCAAGAGTAGGTTTGCTGTAGAGGTGGACTCTGGGCTGAGCCTAGGACATAATCACTGGAGCCACGTTGACAAGTGTCCCTTGTGGTAACAGAGTAGATATCCGGACGTGAACACTGCCATTGCTGCATGCCCCCAACACCCACAGCACTGGGGACAAACATTGATGCCAAACACTCAGTGGCTGGAGATTGTGCTTAGAAGCAGCAATGGACTAAGGGAATGGACAGTGGCCTCTGCCTCGCATCTGCCTTTCTGATCTTGCCTTAAGAGGGAGAAACTGCCCCCAGCTACAACCCGACATTAGGACACCAGGAAAACGGCGTCCACTCCCATCCTCAGCCGTACAGGAGTCTGAGTTGGGGGATGGATGCCGGCAGGAGTTGGTCCTCATTATTCTCTACAATATTTTAAATTATTTCTCACCGACTGGATCAGTTTCTCAGTGATGCGTTTTTACACCTCACATCATTGTGGTGCACTCGTCGATTTTCCCTTTATGTCTCTCTCTAAGTTCCTGCTTTGTATCTTCCCAAGCACCTTTTCAGAAGCATACAGATCCATGCGTCTTTGCATCTTTCGGGAGGATTGTGGACTTTCGTCAGCCTGTGGGCCTCTCTCTTCCTCTCAATGTTCTTTTGCTTTAATTTGGATTTTGTGATATTAACATTGGTCTGCTTCTTCCTTTGGTCTGTATTTACCATGAGTAATTTTTTGGTCCTTTTATTTTCAATCTTTATGTGCCATTTGGCTTTTCACCATGACTCTTGCAAACAGCACAGACGGTAGTTTGATGTTAGAAACCCAACCAGAGCATCCGAGGCTCTCCTCGGTAGTGTGTGTAACCTCCACATGTTATTGGGACCACTGATGTTTTTATTCTTGTTTCTGATGTTGTTTTTCACACTTCTTATCGCAAATTCTCTTCCTTTGTGGCTCTTTTTGCCTATAAAGATGTATCAATTTATACTTATCTCCTTTATTTTCTTGATCATATGGGAAATTATGTTTCCTCATGTCTAATTTTACACAGTTGTTGAACATATGTACTTAAATCTGTATTTCTCCAAGAAAGTCTAAATTGTCATTTTTGTTCTTCTCCCAAGTAAGATGATTTCTTTCAAATGTTTCCATTCCCTCACCCTAAAGGCTCCTTGGTTATTTTAGTTTCAGTCTTTTTTCTTTCTTTTAACAGATATAGAAATTATTCTTAGCTGGATGCAGTGTCTCATGCCTGTGATCCCCAGCTACTTGGGAGGCTGAGACAGGAGGATCACAGGTTCAAGGCCAGCCTCAGCAACTTAGCAAGGCCCTCAGCAGTTTGGCAAGACCTTGTCCCAAAAATAAAAAATAAGAAGGGCTGTGGATATGGCTCAGTGGTAGAATGTCCCTGGGTTCAATGCCCAGTACCCCCCCCCCCCAAAAAAAAAAAAAAATGTTGTTGTTGTTTTTTTTTTTACAGTTAACACTTACTGCAGTTTGTCATCAGGATTTACCTATTCTCTTCTTGCATTAAGCGCCTTCTGTGGAAAAGGCAAAACAGAGATGGAGGGACTGTGTGGGAGGTTGCAGAAGTGACGCAGGTGTCAGGCAGCGCCTTTTTAGTGGGCATTTCATATGGGTCAGAGTGTTCTGTATGTACTCATTTAATATTCACATCCACTCTGTGCAGTAGGCATCATCGTTTGCCTTAGACTGAGGAGAAAAGCTGAGGCTCAAAGAGGTGACTTTCCTGGGGTCAGGCTGCTGGGGAGAAGCATAGCTGGTGCCCAATCTCAAGTCCAGCTCCATCCAAAGCCCCTGCTCTGGGCTGTCTTCCCAGGAGGGCAAGAACTAGACAGACCCTTCCTTATGGGCCACTTGGATTTCTCTGCCTGAGATGGTGACTGGGTCAGCAAGTGAGAGAACACATCACAGCGCAGGCAGGGGGGTCGGGAAGAAAATAACGCAGAGCTACGTGAAATCCCCGGCCAAGGTGTTTTCCCCCAATAGATGATTTGGAAATGATTTTAGGTTGATGGAAAAGTTGCAAATATGCATAAGAAGTTCCATACTCAGGCTGGGGCTAGGGCTCAGTGGTAAAGCACTTGCCTAGCGCATGTGTGGCACTGGTTTCAATCCTTGGCACCACGTAAAAAAAATAACTAATTAAATAAAGATATTGTGTCCACCTACTACTAAAAAAAATTTTAAAAAAAGAAGTTCCATATTCTCCTCACCTGTTTCGCGCATTGTTAACACCTTATGTTTCCATGGAACATTAGTCACAACAAGAGACCAGCACTGGTACATGACCATTTGCTGAACTCCAGACTTCATTTGAGTTTCACGTCCCCCTGCCCCATGACCCCTGCCAGTACAGGGCGCCATGAGGCACTTAGCCTCCCCTCCCCTTGGTCTCCCATGGTCTGCACAATCTCCAGGTCATCCTGTGGGGCAATGTGACATACCACAGGTGATGCTGACCTTCACCACTTGGTAGAGCATTTTCTCTACTGCACAGTACTATTTTAAGAGCTCTATTTTAAGACAGAGAGAGGAAATGCTTTTTTGTTTGTGTGGTGTTGGGGATTGAACCCAGCACCTTGTGCATGTGAGACTTTCACTCAACCAACTGACTTCTATCCCCAGCCCCAAGAGAGGTAATATTTTGAAAGAGTCATACTGTGATGTTTAGCATAGGAAAAGAACAGAAGGAAATGCACCCAAACGCTGACAGTAGATTTGAGTCACTTCTTTACCTCTCTTGCTTTTCTGTATTTTTCTTTGTTCTACAATGAATATGTAAATGACTCAACACTTATTAAGAACTGTCCACACTATCACCTCCATTTTACAAACAGCACATAGAGACATCATTTATTCATAGAAAAAAATGTATAAGGCATTCATTAAATGTTGATAGGTGTTATCTCAGAGTAGAAATTTTTATTTCTTCATACTTTATGTATTTTTCCATTTTTACCTTTTTGTTGGCTCTCAAATATGTAGAATTATGTTTAACATAATCTTTGGGTATATAATACACATTCTCTGTGTTGGTCCACACAAGACCTTCCTTAAATTACTTATGAATTTGTGTATTGATACACTTATTTTATAATATAAAAACATACGTGGAACCTCTACTCAGTATGAAAAATAAATTACTGATAAGAACTTATATCTACTAATAAGATCCTCTCCATTATCTTATCCACCCAAAGGGACTCCTATGAATCTATTGACTGTTCTTTTGTTTTCCCTTTAACCTATCTCTGTTTCCCTAAGGTATATGTTTTTTCTAGTTTTTGTTAAAAGGATACTATGTTTAATGTGGTATTTTGGGATTTACTTCTGCCACTCAAAATTATATTGCTAAATCCCATACATATCATTGCATGTAGCCACATCACATTCATTCTGACTACAATATTCCATTGCATGTTACTCCAAAATGTATGTGCCTGTTTTCTTCAGGGATTATCTGGATGATTTCTGGGTTGGGGTTTTCTTCTTCTTTTTTTCTGATTAGAACATTCTAGAATGTGTCTCCTGAAGTATGTGGTAAGAGTTTCCCTTGCATATGGACCCTAGGATTGAAATTGCTGGATCAGGGGCTGGGGAGATAGCTCAGTCGGTAGAGTGCTTGCCGTGCAAGCACAAGGCCCTGGGTTCGATCCCCAGCACCCAAAAAAAAAAAAAAAAAAAAAAATTGCTGGATCATAGTGGCTTAGTGGCTTAGTCTAGGACACCCTAATGCAGAGCTGAAGATAAAGCCTAGCATGTAAATAGTTTATCAGGGGTCCCCCCTTAGGAGGGAGAGTGAGACAGGGACAAGATCAAGGTCACTGCAGAGGGATTGGTTCCTGGAATGGGGGCCTGAAGGACGGATGACCCATGTATTTATCTCTGGGCTCTGAACCTTGTTGACCAAGCTCTGTCACTGCAGTGCTGACTTCCCCACACTTCCAGACCGGGATTGGACTTGGGCTGAGTCCCCACCTCCACCCCATCCCCCGAGATGTGCAGCTTGTGCTGAGTTGGGACCTGTCACCATGGAATGAGTCAGGAGAACTGTAGCTGTGACTTAAATTAGAGGGAAGCTGAGGGAAGGTGACCTGGACCAGAGGCTATAGGAAAAGGGAATGTTGGACTTCACTAATGCCCACTGTGTTCCCCAGTGCCTGTGCCAGTTCACACTCCCACAGGCAGTGCCTAGACACTATTGCTCCTTTGCATTCAAAGTCATGCCTCTAACACTGGGCACTGCCAACTTGTCGGTGCAGATCACTGTCACATCTCCTGGACGCTGTGCTGCTGACAGAGCCTATGGAGACACCTCTCGGCACGGGTGCACCTCTTAGTCCTAGGCTGCCGTTGAAGGGGCTGGATTCCCCACACCTTTGAGCTCCTGAGCTGAGAAGATGCCAGATGCTCTGGGGCTCATGGTCCTCGTCCTGCCAGACTGTGGACAGCACAGCCAGAAGGAAACTGGAGCCGCGTCCGCTGCTGGTGGATATGCCTGTGCCTATGAAGAGGGCCCTGTGCCGGGGCCAGCACTGCCAGTGGACACACATGACAGCTATGTGACATCACTGCTATGCTCATCTGGGTCACCTAGTCAAGGTAGTGCTTGCCAGATTTCTGTCCTAAAAGGACAGCTCTTCTCCCATCCCCCCTGCTTTCCTCCATGAGGAGGTCACTACTTAAGTCATGGACATTTATGTGCCACCCTCTTGAATAGGAGATCTGTCCCTTCTCAGTCTTTTATTTATATCATTTATCAGTCATTTATATCAGTAAGGACTTGTGGATATTTTTTTTCCAGTGCTAAGGATCAAACTCAAGGCCTCCTATATACTAGATAAGCATTCTAAAACTGAGCCATATCCCCAGGCCGGCATTCTTGGATCACTTATTTATTTATTTATTTATTTATTTATGGTGCTGGGAGTTGAAATCAGGGCCTCGAACATGCTAGACAAGCATTCTAGCTACATCCCCAGCCCTTTTCTATTTTATTTTATTTATTTGTTTATTTATTTTGGGATCAGAGGTTGAACCCACTGAGCCACTTCCCCAGCCCACTAAGTGGCTGAGTCTGGCTTTGAACTTGTGATGGCATGGTGTGCCACCATGCCCAGCTTCTATTTTATTTTGAGATAGGATTTCACTAAGTTGCAGAGGCTGGCTTTGACTTGTGATCCTCCTGCCTCAGCTTCCTGAGTAGGATTACGGGCATGTGCTACCACACCCAAATGATATTTATTTTATACTTCAGGTTGTAATCTAATGCTAGTTTATTTTGTTGCTTAAGTACTTCTGATTTTGGCCATTGGAGGTCTGTGAATTGGTTCCTCTGTCTCCAGCATTTTGACATACCCCCCATAAGTGTGTGTGTGTGTGTGTGTGTGTGTGTTAGTTCCTGTGTTCTTGGAGAACTTTAACCCCCTGTCCGTGTCAGTTTTTGGATGCACTTGAGACTGACTCCTTCCTTCACTCACCCCTGCCACTTGCCTCCTGGCCCCTGAGCCCTGGCTGTGCCTCTGGTCGTGGGAACATCAGAACTGCTGGACACTCCGAAGTCTGGACCCTGCCCTTTGCTACCTCCCCCAGCCACTGCCCTGAAGAAGCAGTGCCCTTTCCCCTTATGGAGTCTGTCCTCTAGCTCAGAAAGCTTTGTGACTAGAGTGACATCACAGCCACTCTCTCAGTGTGTGAACAAACTTATCTAAAGGACAAAACAAAACGAAGTCTGCCTCTCTGTTGCCTTTGAAGCCTACCTTATCTCCTCCGTTTCTGCACTTCAGATAAACCCTCTTTTGCCTGAGACTGTTTTATTACACACTCTCCCATCTGGCCAGTGTCGCATCTCTGGAATCAACCAGACTCCAATTCCAGTCTCACAATCTGAGCAGTCACTTGATCCTCAAAACATCAGTTTCATCATCTGTAAAAGAGGAATAATAATAGTCTCCAAATAGCTACTTTTGGTTGAGCAACTGCTGTGGGTATTAAGTGAAAGCTTCTGAAAAGCACCTAACATGAAGCCCAACACACATAGTAGGTGCTCAATAAACACCAACTAGTTGCAATCTAGACTTCACAGTCTCTCCCCAAATCCATTGTGTACACTCACTCTAAAGCTTAGACATGACGATGTCACTCTTGTGCTCACAATCCTTCCAGGATGTAGAATTCGGAAAACCCCTGCCCTTGAATTCCAGATCTGTTGGAATCTTACCCCTCATCTATGCCCCCAGCCTCATCTTGCTTGTTTCCCAGATCCCACCAGACTGTTCACTCCTTCCCAACTGGGGAACGTCCACCTCCCAGCCTTCACCTGGCCATGTCCTCCCGCCGTAATCCTCCTGCCTCCCTCCATCTGGGGACTCCAAGGCTCTGGTGTCTGACTCAGTGAACCTTTTCCGTGAGCATCTGGAGCTGGTGCTCCCCTCTGCAGGACAGCACCTTCCTAGAATTGTGACTGTCCGCTGGATGACTGCCTGGTCCCCCCCCCCATACTCACCAGGCTGCGCCATGGCCAGGACCGTGTTTTATTGGAGCAGGTGGCAAGAAGGCAGGACACGGACTCAGAGGCCCACAGGCCTGGGTGTGATCTGCATGTGGATCGTGATCCTGCAGTTCATCAGCGACCTGGCATCGAGCAAGTCCTTAACTTCTCTGAGCTTCATTGTCCTTATTTATAAAATGATGATGATGATTGTAACTACTTTATAGGAATGTTGTGAAGATGGAAGCAGATAATCCATGTGAAGCACTTCACATAATGCCCTGCACACAGAAAGTGCCTAATAAATAGTCTGTTTCTCTCTTAATGTCAGGCAGCCAGGAGTTGCCTGCTCTGCCAGGCTCCATTTATTGATGGATTCAAGGCTAAAAATAGAGCTGCAGCCTTGGGAGCAGGTCCTTCCAGAGCCTGAATTGATGCCCTTGGTGCTGGAAAGGGGAAAGAGCCTGCTTTCCCCTCCAGGGACCTCCCAGAGAAACACGAACCTCAGCTTCTCTGGCCTTTGTCCCACTGACATCCAGGGCGCCAGGCAGAAGCCATGGCCCAGGCACATGAGCTCTCAGAGCAAGGGGTTCTGCCCCAGCTCTGCCACACACTGGCCGTGTGACCTTGGGCAAGCAACTTTGCTCTTCAAAAGAGTGCTATTACCCTCTGACCTGAACACTGGCAGTGATAATAACATTTTTTGCAATAATCGGCAGCTGACACTTGCAGAGGCCTGGAGGCCAATGGCCAGCTCTGAGACTCTGGTAGTGCTGTCCCCTCTCTGAGCCTCAGTTTCTACATCTCTCTGAAATAGTCCCAGCAGCCCCAATAGATCCAGCCAGGCCATGAACAGCAGCTCAGAGCAGTAACTCCTGATGGCAATCCAAGTTATCTAGACGTCCATCTCTCCATCTGAGGGCACAGGGAACAGAGACAGAAATTTATTTTAGCTGTTTGTAGCTATTGATCCACCAGCCTTGGAAAATGCAGAGAAATACATCCAACAGAAAAACGCCTCTCATCTTGGACTGCTAAGCTGGCCCTGCCAGTGGATAAACCATCTCTGTGCAATCGACTTCCCTGCCATCAGCTCAGGGCTCCTGGCAAGTTGTTTCGTCTCCCAGGACGAGATGCTGATTTAATTAAAACAGATCCTGAATTGTGGCAGAAGCTTCTGTTTTCCATCCTGCAGCTAATCTTCACAGTGATGTCAAAGGGCATAAATGTGGCTCTCAGAGGTACCAAGCCAGTCTGCCACAAGTAGATATGCTGGGGCGGGGTGACCCAGATCTGAGGGCCACAATCCTGGATTTCCTCTGCCGTCCCTTCTTCCTGGGACAGCTCCATCAGGCTCGAACCCCCAGCCCCACACTCATTTCTAAGTCTGGGATAGATACAGAATCACATGACAATAACGTTTTACAAACACACAATCTCACCCCGCTGCGCCACATGCAGAAGTTCTTTCCAGCCACCTGGAGCCTGTGCACCTGACAAGGGGAGAGAAAATCCCTGTTCTGCCCAAAGTGAGCTTAAAAGCAGGAAGACGGAATGATCAGCCCAGGGTGTGAGCAACCCCCATAGCACCCATCCCCCCCATTGGGACTGTCAATTGGCAACATCCAGGGTCAGAGTTGGGATTCTGGACTCTCACTCTCCTGGGTTTGAATACAAGTTGTATCATTGCAAGACCCTGGGCCAGACTCTTAATCTCTCTTAGTTTCCTCCGCTTATTAATTTTTTTGTTTGCAAGGGTTTTTTTTTTTTTTTTTTAGTTGTAGATGGACAGAATGCTTTATTTTATTTATTTTATATGGTGCTAGGATGGAACCCAGTGTCTCACACGTGCTAGGCAGCGCTCTGCCACTGAGCCCCAGCCCCAGCCCCGTTGCAAGCATTCTTGCTTACAGACAAGAGTCCACTCTGGGTAGTTTAACTAGAAAGGGAATTTGTTGGGGATGTTAGAGAAACATAGCTTTCATGACCCTCTCCAAGATGTACACTGCAGTGTCAGACTCATGGGGGAGTTGCTATTGCCGTCACTGATTCCAGAACCACGTTGTTCTGGCTTCCAACAAGAGATGTCCCGTGGGCAGTGTACATGCACATGGCTCATGTCGCAAATGGTATCTGAGGCGGTGGTGTGATTGGAGGAACCTACACACTTGCACCCTAGCTGCAAGGGAAGCTGATTTTGGATTTGGGAAAGAGGGTCTCAAGGTATCAGGAGTAATCCAAAATGTAAAAAGGAATTCTTAAGATCGTCTAGCAGGTGGGAGCTGGGGAGATAGCTCAGTTGGTAGAGTGCTTGTCTCACAAGCACAAGGCCCTGGGTTCCATCCTCAGCACCACAAAAAAAAAAAAAGATTGTCTAGCAGTGATGAATGACAAATGTTCAGGTCCTCGGGTCCTCTTCCTTGTCTGTCTCCCCTGATTAGATGGCAAGCTCCATGCAGGCAGGTATCTGCAATGTCTCATTCACCACTGTATCCCCAGCACCTAACGTGGAACCTGCAATAAAAAACAGATAACTAAAATGTGAGTGACAGTAGAAGCACCAGTATTTTGAGGTTACTGGGCAAGTCACAGTCTTGGAGGGGACTGTGTCTCCATGTCTTTGGGAAGCTGTTCTTCTTTAATGGACTACCCATTCCTCCACAACCCCTTGCCTGACAGCAAAATTGTCTTTATTTTTGAGTTCTCAGCTTTGACTCACCTGTGCCTGGAGGCTTTCCTGGAAGTATAATTCCGTCCCCACCACTACCATTGTTACCACTCCCATGTCCTTGCACTGGGGAACTGGGTTAGTGTGATGGTCAAGAAGACCAGTTCCAAGGCAGGACGAGCTAATTCCAAGTTCTGTTGGCTTCGGCTCTTACTGGCTGTCAGATCTTGGATAAGCCAGGTGACCATTCTGATGCTCCTCGTCCTCTGCAAGGTGGGGATAAATAAGTCACAGGATTGTTGTAAGGTTTAAATGAGATGATGTCTGCAAGTCCTAAGGATGGAGCTGGAGCAGAGAAAGCTTGATCGGCTGCTGCTGCTGCATTTCTTACTGTTCTAGTGTTTATCAGGGCCACATCATGTCTGTATCCCCAACAAAACTGAGTTCCTGGAAACCAAGACCTGTGGACCTTTAACCCAGAGCTTCTTCATGCACATCCCATACAGATCAGACGTCCTCACGATGTCTGTTGCACAAACTCAAAGAAACTACAGTTGCAAAGATGGGGAAGATGAGCCATTTAAAATTAGCATCACAGAGAAAACAACCAAAATTAAAATGTACCTGAGGGTGGGGGAAATGGCACATGGCGAATGCCAACATTATGTCAAGATTCCACACACATCCATACAAAACTGTCTGAGTTGCTAAGAGATATCTGTTCAAAGGTCACGTGCAGGCAAATCAAATGAGGAAACGGAAGTAGTAAATAAACGTGGAAGAAGAGTTAACCTTCAACAGAAGAAATACAAATGAGATATAAATGAAAGCAACAATAACATAAAATACAGAATTCAACACAGAATTATTTATAACACTCAAAAGTGTCCAAGAACAGAAGAATGGTTACATAAATAATGATATATCAGTTCAATGGCATGGCGTTCCACCATTAAATAATTATGAAAATGTTGAAACAAATGCCTTGGAATAGTAAGTTTATAAGCAGATTGCAAAGTTAAATTTGAAGCACGATCACAATGTGCAAAATGTTCATCTGGACTTGATGAAAGCTTGGCAGTAAAGATGAGAAAATGAAAACAGTTGCCTTGATAAAAAAAAAAAAAAAAAAGAAAGAAACTTTACTGAGTGCCCACCATATGCCAGACTCTATGCCAAAAGCTCACACACGTATCATCTCACTTGATTTCCCAGCTCCCCCATAGCCCCATGAGGTCAGAGTTGTTCTGCTATCCAGGTAGGGCAGCTAAGGCCCAGAGAGGGAACAGCACCTGTCCGAGGTGGCACAGCCAGTGACTGGGAGGAAGGAATGCCAACCAATCCTGGTTCGTTGGACTCCAAGTCCAGGGCTCTTTCCAATGCATCAGATGTGTAGGATGGATGGGGTCCAGTGGCTTTTCTTGCTTTTTAAACATTGCCTTTGGTGCTGTTTAAATGTCACTTGCACAATTAAACACAATTTCAAGAAAACCCAAAGGAATCTCAAGAAAGCAGTTTAGTTAGTCCTTCTTCCTCCAGAGAGCTCCCTGGACCACATGGTTTTGCCCACACAAAACCAAGAAACTGTTCTGCGTATCTTCTGTCCCTCTTCTTTGGGAAGGGGACATCTGGTATTTATTTCCTCCATTCTCCACATCAAGACTCTCCTTCCATCCCAAGCTCCCTGGGACATGGGTGTCCCCGCCATGGGAATCCCAGTGCTATTGTCAGTATTTCCAAAAGCAAAACAGAAATTGGGCTTTCACCCTGAACTACGCTTCATGGGCTGATGAAGTGGCTAGTGTCACTCCCTGGATGAAATTAGAGCCCACGTGTTCTGAGTCTGTCCTGGGGGCATTGGTAGGGCTGTGGACACCTGCTGGGGGAGTCAGGGAGGTCCCCTGGGGGAGACGACTTCTCAGCTCAGATCTGGAAGGTGGGTAGGAGTCTGGCAGGCAAAGAGCAGGAGGAAGAAGGCACACATGGCAAAGAAGACATACAAATGGCCAATCGGTACATGAAAGAAATGTTCAGTCTCATTAATCATCAGGGAAAAGAACATCAAAGCCACAATGGGATATCATCTCACCCAAGTGAGGAAGGCCATCAGCAAAAGACAGAAAATACAGGCTGGCGAGGATGCAGAGAAAAGGGAAGTCTGATACATTGTTGGTGAGAATGTAAATTAATACAGTCACTATGGAAAACAGTATGGAGATTCCACAAAAAAGCTAAAAATAGAACTGCCACATGATCCAGAAATTCCACTACTGGGTATGCATCCAAAGGAGATGAAACCGTTATACCAAAAAGATACTTGGACTCCCATGTTTAGTGCGGCACTATTCACAATAGCTAAAATATGGAGCAACCCAGATGCCCCTCTGTGGATGAATGGATAACAAGAATGTGGTTTATACACACACGAGGATATTATTCAGCCATAAAAAAAAAAGAACAAAATTCTGCCATTTGCAGCAACACAGAAGGAACTAGAGGTAATTATATTAAGGGAAATAAGTCAGGCACAGAAAGACAAGTACCTCGTGTCACCACTTACTTGTGGAGACCAATGTCAATCAAGTAGAGCAGAAAGCAACAGAAGAGACAGGGAGGGCAGGACAGGAAGAAGTCCAATAGTGGCATCAAAACATAGTGGGGGACTTCGGATTGTGGCTCAGTGGTAGAGCGCTCACCTAGCATGTGTGAGGACCTGGGTTCGAGCCTCAGGACCACATAAAAATAAATAAATAAAATAAAGATTAAAAAACAAGAATGCTTAAAAAAAACAGTGGGTGGCTGGGTGTGGTCACACACACCTGTAATTCCAGCGGCACAGGAGGCTGAGGCAGGAGGATCGCCAGTTCAAAGTCCACCTCAGCAATTTAGTAAGGCCCTAAGCAACTCAGCTAGATTCTGTGTCTAAAGAAAATATTAAAAAGGGCTGGGGATGTGGCTCAGTGGTTAAGTGTTCCTGGGATCAATTCCCAGTAAACAAACGGCAACAAAAATGTGCAGAAATCTCTTCCGGTTCTTCCCCAGCATAGTAGGGTAACTATAGTTTAAAACAATCTAGGGTGTGGTGTGTTGCGAAATGACTCCACAAGTATGAATTTCCCAACACATAAAAATGATCAATGTTTGAAGAAACGGATATGCCCATGGCCCTAATTTGATTATTACACCTTGTATAGAATTACCATGATGGACCCCAATTTCAAATAAAAAAAAAAAAAAAAAAAGAGGCAGCACATGGGGAAAGCCCTGGAGTCAGAGAAATCAAGACCATTCTGGAAAATGAAATGAACGAGGTCACTGTGGCCAGAGTGGAGAGCATTGAGAACGAGCCCAGAGAGGGCCACAGAGGCCCGTTCTGCAGCGCTGGAAAGCAGGGGAAGAAGAGCAGGAGAGGAGTCACATCTCAGAGCAAGATGGGAGGGTCCCCACAGGGACGCAGGCACAGGGCCTTCCTGGACCTGTTTGGGTTTCATGAAGCAGAGGACTTGAGACTGAATTCAGAATCACACGCAGACAACTGGGTTTGGGTCAGGAGAGGGACTGAGTTAGGAGGAGCCCTATCTTCATCAGCTGTAGAAAAGTGAAGGCGCTCACGGAGCTTGTATGCAAGCGGAGCCAGGAAGAAAATTCCACCACCCTGAAACAGCCCGGCCCCTCCCGGGTACGAGCTTCTTGCCAATCGCTGGTCCAGGGAAAATTTGCCTCATTGAAATATTAGTAATCGACAATGAACCCTCTCAAGATCTGGATACAGATAGAGAAGCACAAGGAAGGCCAGGACAAGAAAAGAAATGAAAAGAGGAACCAACCAAAGAAACAAACAAAAACAAAGAATATTTACCAGAATAAAAACAAAGCAAAGCAAAACAAGACCAAAAAACCCAAAATCTTCAACGAAGCATTTATTTCTACATGCCAAGGTACAGAGAGAGATATGAGAGCTCCTGGAGATAATAGCAAAATAACAAAAGGAAATAAAACATAAGCTGTCAGGGTTCAGGAAAAGGCGGGAGGAAGATGACGACATCGCAGAAGGAAAGTCAAAGTGAAAGTAGCACAAAATAAAACAGAATCTGCCAGAACACAGCAAGACACAGGGGGATGGAAATGAGGAAAGTGAGATAAAGGAAATGAAAACAAACATTTTTTGGTTGAAATGATAAAAGAGAAAATGACTGCAATGGCTTGGGTATGGTTTGAGAGTGTCCCCCAAAGGTTCTCCTGCTGGAGGCTCAGTCTCCAGTGTGGCAGAGTTGAGCTGGTGGAACCTTTAAGAGGTGGGGCCTAGTGGAAGGTAATTAGGTCATGGGGCGCCACCCCTGGAAGGAATTGATGCAGATCACAGGGACTGGATTTGTTCTATGGAGAACAGGTTGTTATAAGGGATTCTGGAACCTTCCCTGAACCCCTCTTCTGGACACACTGTCTACCACTCTCAGAGCTGCTCCTACCACTGAGATGTCATTTGCCATGGGCTCTCACCAGAGCTGGGCAGATACAGATGCCATTCTCTTCAATCTCTAGAACTATAAACTAAATAGATCTCTTTTCTTTATAAAGAACCCAACCTCATGTATTTTGTTACGGCAACACAAAACAGACTTAGACAATGACAAAGAGAGACTGCACTATGGTTTGAATATGGTTTGTCCCCTGAACTCAGGCAGGTGTTTAATCCTTAAAGTCATATGGTAATGGTATTAAGAGGGTAGAAACGTAGTCTAACTATAGCATGTAAAGGGAAGTAGCCTTTGGGAAGTGATTAGGTTGGATTAGGCCATTAGGATGAAGCCCCCATGATTGAATCCTGGTAGCGTTATAAGGAGATGGAGAGAGACATGCAACACAGAGATACATGCATATTCCTGCCGTGATGTGAAACAGCCCAGTGGAAACCTGTGAGCTAAACATACCTCCTTTCTCTATAAAGTAAACTTTCTCAGGTATTTCATTATATAGTATTGAAAAGTTGACTAATATAGACCATGTACACATAAGGAGTCTCTGGAGAAGTAAACTAAAATAATGTCATCAAACAAATATTCTAAGATAATTCAAGAAAATCTTTGAGAAAAATGAGACTGAAAAGTTGAGACCCAAGAAAATCAGAATACGACAAAATGTACTCTAATTAAAAAGTTAGTAGTCTATAAAGTTAAGAATTCTTTGAGCACCTCACATAAAAAGAACACATCACTTCTTAGGAGGAATCTGTATACCAGACTGGCCTCTGACTTCTTCACCTTAGCATTCAGTATTAGAATACAATGGAACAACACCTGCAGAGTCTTCAAGGAGAGACAGTGTGACTCAAGAATTTTATTTTCAGCCAAACTGTTGTTGGAGTATAAAACCAAAAGACAAATGTTCTTGAACATGTGTGGGTGGTTTGGAAGCTGGGGCAATGGCACAGTGGCTTTGTTGGAAGATCAGGGTTTTTTCCTTATGGTGACCTTGAGTTTTAGTAAGAGCTTCATTTCTATATTCATGCAACAGATTCTTGAAGACGTGAGTACGTGCTAGGCCTGGGTCTGGGGACAAATGAGTTCTATATGGAATGTTCCAGAGATGAGAGAAAGCTTCCCTGAAGTGAGCTGGACTGAGGAAGAGGAGAGGAGTGGAAGAGAGGAAGGTACCCCAGGCGAGGAAACAAGCCGATGCCAAAATGGGGCAGGAGGTGTCGGACAGAGGCTGCACGTGGAAGTCACGACCCGGTCAAGGGTGGGATCTGAAGTGTTGGAAGTTTCCAACTGGTTGTGTGGGTGAACCCAGGAGATCCAGGGTGGGATGGGGGTTGGGGCCACGAACACTAGACTTTCCGAAGCCTTAAACGGTACCCCGTAGGCAGGCGTGGAATAACTGATGCACAAAAATGGTTGTTTCGTTGCGAGAATGTTCGGCATTCTTGTGAGAATTCGGGTTCCATCGTTCCCGCGTGTTAGAGCCATTTCCTGTGAAGTCAGGGACAAGGCGTGCTGCCTGCTATTGCTGCTTTTGTTCAGTGTTATTGGCAGTTCCTGCCTACAGAAAGACAAGAAAAAGAAGTAAAGAGCTTAAGGATCATTGCGACCATCCAAATATTTCTCATTATTGAGTGCGCTTGAAAATATCCCCTTCCTTCTGCATCTTCATGTTTACTCCTGGAGTTTTTAATGGTCTTTCCTTTGTTCTGGCACTATTTGCCTTGATTATCAAGGACAGAATCTTCTATCAACTCCGCCAGGCCGCTATTCTAATTTCCTTTTTACAGATGGAGAAGGAGGTTGTGGGGACTCCATGGGGTCCTCAGGCAGCACCAGTGCGACAGGGATGCTTATCTATCTGCTGGGGCATCTCCATCAAAGCCAAAGAGCTGGGGTACATGTTCTGTACGCTTCTGTACAGAAATGCAGTGGGCGTGTCACAGCTATTTGAACTTCACCAAGCTCACAAAGAGGAGTACCCTCCTAGGAAACCCCAAAGGGTGACCAACTGGAGAAGGTTCTATGAAGTGGTACACAGAGGGGCAGCCACTGTGGCCAATGTTCAGCTCTCCCAAAGCGCCAAGCAAGCCCCCTCAGGCCTCAGGAGCTCTGTGCACCCGTCCGGGCCCAGAACACTTCTCTCTGCTCTTCGCGGGGCTGGCTCCGCCTTCTTTCCCCTGCTCCGAGAGCCCCGCCCACATTGCTCCAGGCTTTGTTACCAACTCGGGCTTCCACCTGCCCTAGGTAGGATGCTTCATGGATGTACCGGGTCTCGTGCTAACGGGGCATCCATCCCCCCAGGTCATCAGAGTGGCCCAGAATCTCATTCTGGGTGCTACAGAACTGCATGAAATGAAGCACTTGGAAAATTCCATGTTTTTCTGCACTTCTTTTTGGGCACAAATGAGAACCTTTCAAGAAAAGAAAGACCTTAGTTATCTCTCCAAACCCCCACATGTGTTCGTCAGTACATTTCTTGAGCACTGCCCAGGTGCCAGCCTGTGCTCAGGTGTCAGCCTGTGCTCAGCTCTAGGGTACACGCAAGGCAGGCTCCCAGCCCAGGGGGACATAGGGGCCCAGTTCCAGCTCAGGGCCATTTACAAGGCTGTGGGCCCACAGAGCCACATCTGCCCCAAAGGATGGCTTTCTCTAATTCCCTCAGGAGCGCTGCAGGCTGGCAACAGGTCCCTGCCATGCAGGGTTAGAGTAGTGGGAGACAGAGTCCTAGAAGTCATCCTGTCTGCTGGCGAGGGCACTGGGGCTCTGAGAAGATGAGTAACTCAGTAACGGACAAGTTCCAAAGCCACAATCTGCCCTGCAGCACGACAAGGGCATTTTGGCAGCATCAGCACTAGCACACACCAGCCCCAATCTCCAGCATCGCGGCTTCTCCCTCTCCCGGATCCCTCTGATGGTGCAGGCAGGTTCCTCTGAGCCCCGAGTTCCCTCCTCTTGACCTTGCCAGCTCCTTCAGCTGAGCTCAACCTGGCTCCTCCCTGTTGCTGCCAAACCTCACTCAGAGCCACCTGCCATCAGAGACAGAGGTCTTGATGAAATTTACTTGGTGAGATGTATTTGGTGAAATGCCTCCTGCAGTTGGTACTTCCTGTCCCAGACATCTTTTAGAGCCAGTCATGCATCCTGGGCTGGGGACAGACCTGAGCAACAGTCCTGCTGAGGAACTCAAGATTCCATTCCCAGTGGCAGCTAAAACCACCACGTACCTAGGAATAAGCTGATATGAATAAAATTGTACAACTTTCCAGAAGGGCGTGAAAGGAGATCTGAGTAAAATGGAGAGACACATCATGTTCCTAGTGGGAAGACTTGGGACTGTAAAAATGTCAGTTGTCTCCAAAGTAATCTATAATAAATTTAATGCAGTTTCAATGAAAATATCAAAGGAATTTTTATGGAATTTGACAAGCTGATTCTAAAGTTAATGTGAAAGGAAAAAAAAAAAAAAGAAAAGAAAATGCACAAGCATAGAATATCCAAAGAAAAATTAATAGTACTTGTGTTGTAGTAAATGATACATCACATAATATTTGCCATTTTAACCATTTTTCAGTGTACAGTTCGGCAGTATTTAATACAATCACACTGTTGCATAAACATCACCACCATCTGTCTCCAGAACTTGCCCATCGTCCCAAACTGAAGCTCTATACCTATGAAATAATAATTCCCTATTCCCCACTCCTCCCACAAGGAAAAAAAAAAAAAAAAGTAAACAAGTAAAAATAAGGGGAATGGTCAAACTAGAAACAAAAATATCTTGTAAACAAGATACAGTCCATTTATCTATCTGTCAGAAGCAAAGCATTTCAAATCCATGAGGAAAGTTAGACTCTATAATAAATGGCATTAGAATAACTAGCCCTCTGATCAAAAAAACTCTACCTCACACCCAACACCCACACAAAGTCCCTTTGATTTAAAGAAACAAATGTAAAAAACAAAACCCTATGAAAGTATTAGAAGAAAAACAGGAAGGATGGATAGATTTGACTACATAAAAACAGTTAACTTCTGAATGACAGAGTCTAAGAACAAAGTTTAGAGACAAGTAACAGACTGGGGAAAACAAACCCGCCATAGACATACAGGAAGGCTACAAGAACAGATCTTGAAATAATAACAGCTTCGCTTTCATCTTTCCCACTTCCTCACGTCAGTCAGAGGTTCCACTTTACCTCCAGGAGAATTAGTTCTTTTATAGCAAGGAAATAAAGACAGAAGCAGCCAATGTTTAGATGTCATTGTTTTTGTAACTTCCCAGATAGTCTACTGAAGACCACATCAGAAACCACACTTTTGAAAACCAAAGCCTTTGATTTGCAAGAGTCTGCTTTTGCTGAGAGAAGAAAATGCTCTTGAAAATCAAAAGGGAAGGTCCTGAAGGAAGCTGCAGATAAAATTTATGCTTTAACTATAGATTGAAAAGAACTTGAGAAGACCCGGCCGTGTGCCTTTGGGAAAGAAAATGGGGTCACTGGACTAGAAGAGAGCAAGGGAGTGGGAGTGAGGCATGACCTTGGGAGAGGTCAAGGGGATCTGGGAGCAGGGAACAGGACATGCAGGACTATGAAGGGGGAGTGGAGTCAGTGCGCAGAGCTGACGAAGCTCCCTCCATCGCTCCTCCTGGGAGCTTCCTGAGGCCTGTGCCATTACCGCAGACCCTCTGGCCTTTCAAGTGCGTGCAACAGGCCACTTTGGCTGAAGAGCTACGTTTCCATTCAGCTCTTCACTGTCTGACAAATGCCTCCATGGACAGCTGTCTGGTGTGCTCAGCAGGAGTGATGCCCAGCCCTGTCCTGAGACTGCTGAAGAGCCCTATCGACACTTATCCCTATTAATGCACCCTCCTGTCACATGGCTCAGGACATTAATCAGCCTTCCACACCAGAGGGTGGGATCTTTGAAATCCACAGGGAGGGTGGTGGTATGCAAGTGAAGACCCTCTGTGATCTGTATTTGTTCAGAACTAGATCATGATGAAAAATCTACCCAGGCTTAGTAGCACCACAATATATAAAAAGTGCCAATAAATCAATGATACCCCCAACCCAACAGAAAAATGGGCAAAAGGTACAAAAAAGAGAATTCACATAAGAAATACATTTAATAATAATAACGAAAATATTTCCAATGTCAGTTCTAATTACAAAAATGCAAGTTAAAATAATAAGATATAGACAAGTGCAGTGGCATGTGTCTGTAATCCCAGCTACTCTGGAGGCTGAGGCAAGAGTATCACAAATTCAAGGCCAGCCTGAGCAACTTACCAAGACCCTGTCTCAAGATAAAAAATAAAAGGACTAAGGATATGTTTCAGTAGTACAGCACCCCTGGGTTCAATCCCCAGTACAAAAAAAAAAAAAAAAAAAGAAAGAAAGGAAGGATAACTCAGCAATTATAAAGGTACACACCTTTAAACTCAGTAATTCCACCTCTGCCAAAGTATCCAGGAGTTGCTTGAGAAAAATCGAAGATAAAGGGATCTGTCCAATATGTGAAGAGTTGTTTAGCCACATTTTTTATAGTGAAAAACTGGGTAACAGATTGAATTCAGATGGAGGAAGAACACAGAGCAATTGAGAGTTGGAGAGGGAGGTGAGAGGCCAAGGCAGAGGCAGAAATGGGGCCAGTGGTGACTAAACCAGTGCAGAGGCAGGAGTGATGGGAGGGGCAGGAAGGAGCAGGGGGACACCAAGGCAGACAATTAGATGGGGAAAAGTGGGTCAGAGAAAGCTAGAGAGTGGGGAGAGCCAGAGATGAGGACAGGGGCTGGGCCTAAAGAAGCCCAGGGCCAAGACTAGGTACCTCCCTGGACTTAGGGAGGGCCCGGCCCCAGGATAGCCCCCGTCAGCCCCTTGACATGCCCATCAACACCACAGGCCTAGGTCCTGACCCAGGCAGCTGAGCAGAACCCATCTTCCATCTCAGAGTTGGAAAGATCAGGAACCATGGGTGGCTGCTCAGATAACCCTAAGCAGGGCAGTGACATGACGGAGCCTGCGTGTTCACAGAGCTCACGTCTGTGAAGAGGAAATGGTTTGGACCCGGCAAAAATACTCTGAGAAATACTGGGTACTTCTGAGAGCAAGGCAGGGCCACCAAGAGGTTTCACATCACACACATGTGCAGAATACAGGTTCACACATGCATGCATGCACGTGCACGCGCGCACACACACACACACCCTGGAAGGGACACACACCTGTTATAGCCCACCTGGAGGCGTTCTAGGTCCTAGTAAGGACCAGAAGTATCAGGTGGAGGTGCGCGGGTGGGAGGAGCTGCACCTGGCAGCAGGAACTTGTTTTTGAACCCACATGAGAGCCTTTCAAGACACATATAGACACTGGGGGTCCCTCCCCACACCCCCAGGCCCACCTGACTCTGGGCAGCTGGGGAGACCATTGTGTGCACCTTCCCCGAACCCACTTCAAACAGGCCCTGCAACTTCCCTCTGCTTTTCTGCCTCGGGCTTCTCTTTAGTTGGGGAAGGTCACTTCCATCTTTTTTGTTTTTTTTTAATTTGTCCTAATTAGTTATACATGACAGTAGACTGCACTTTGACACATCATACATAAATGGAGTATGCCTTCTCATTCATCTGGTTGTACATGATGTAGTTACACAGGTCATGTAATCATATATGTACATAGGCTGATAATGTCCGATCCATTCTACTATCATTCCTACCTCCATGCCCCCTCCCCTCCCTTCACTCTCCTCTGTCTAGTCCAAATTTTCTCTATTCTCCACCCCCCCCATTGTGAATTATCATCTGCATATCAGAGAAAACATTCAGCCTTTGGTTCTTCAGGATTGGCTTATTTTACTTAAGATAATATTCTCCAGTTCCATTCCTGTATTGGCAAATGCCATAATTTCATTCTTCTTTATGCCTGAGTAATATTCCATTGTGTGTATATACCACCGTTTCTTTATCCACTCACCTGTTGAAGGGCACCTAGGTTGGTTCCATAGTTTAGTGATTGTGAATTGAGCTGCTATAAACATTGATGAGGCTGCATCACTGTAGTATGCTGATTTCAAGTCCTTTGGGTATAATCCTAGGAGTGGGATGACTGGGTCAAATGGTGGTTCCATTCCAGGTTTTCTTAGGAGTCTCCACACTGCTTTCCATAGTGGTTGCACCAATTTACTGTCTAGGGAAGGCTACTGACATGCTCTGTACAGTCTTTCGGGGGGTGCCCAGAGAAACTGAGCTCCGATTGCCTGAGTGTCAGCTACTCATTGATTCTTTTTTAGTTGACTTTGTCCCTTCTCCATATTACTTCTCTTCTCCTTTAAAGGTGCTTCCTAAGACTATCTCCCAAATATACTACTTGTACCCAAGTCCTTTTCCTAGAGTCTACTTCTTTGGGGAACTGGAACAAAGACAGATGTGGCTTCATAGATGTGGCCATGTACTTGGTAGCACATCAGGAGACACGCACACAGAGTGGCACTTGGTTATGGAATTCCCTGTCAAACTTTTGTATTAATCAGCTCAGCAATGGGTGGTTATTGCTGGAATCCATTATTTTATTAAGGGATGTAAAAAAAAAAAAAAGTAGTTTTCTAATCCTATCAATCCTTCCACATTTATTAGTTGTTTTTTTTTTTTTTTTCATAAAGAACTTTCCCTCGTAAACGAGGGCTTTTAAGTTGAGATGAAATAGTGGAAGAATGACAGGATAAAGGCCTAATTCTTTCTTTTTCATTGCTAACTCTCAGAACAAGGAACTGTGTCCTAGTTACCACTGAAAGCATTTAATGATACTTGTTTGATTTGGGGTGTGTATGTGTGTGTGTGTGTGTGTGTGTGTGTGTGTGTGTGTGTGAACAAATGAGTGTTCATATATTCATTGTGTTTCAATACATTTCAGTCATTATTTTTTCATCTTTATCCATTGGGCACCCCTTCTGGTTGGCTCCTAGGACCTTCAGACATAATCTTAATACTCTTTGACGATGTCCTTGCTTTCTGGACCAAAAAGATGTCTCGGGTTCATGTTGTCTATTTCCTGCCCCAGACCTGGAATCTGCCATTCCTGCAAAAAACCCTGGTTCCTGGTAGTTGGAGAACACAGTCTGACCCCTGGGGGTGCTCATTGGTACTGGATTGTTACTGCTTCTGAACTTTGTCAGCGGACAGAGCTGTCAAACACTTTTGGAACAGGAGAAACTAAAGGATTATGAGTTTCTGCTGATCTTTCCAATTCAAATATAACATTTCAGGGTTTTTATGTAATCTCTTTGATCTTATCCTCACATCTCTTTTCTCATACACTGAAGATCTTAGGTTCTAGCATTAGCATAATTACTTATTTGCATTATCCTGTGATTTTTATAAAATAGTTTCAAAAATAATGTCAATACTTTTTTAAACTAGCAATAAGACTTTCAAATGAAGTTTTAAGATTTCTTTGAAGCTCTTTTTGTCCTTAGAAAATATTTCTTTAAGGACATACAGTCAATATGCTGTGAGGTAAAGTCATTCTTGAAATAATTATTTTTACTGAGTGGTTATTTCACCAATTTGATATATATTTAAAGTTCTTCATTTCAGATTGCTTTCAACTTTTAGGGATTGCTTTTTCCCCTTTTCTTTTTGATTTAATGTTATTTGGGAATGTGTTAAATATTTATGTGATTCCAAATTCAAAACCACATAAAAGTGTGTATCTAGAGAATTTCAGTTCCATCAGTGTCTCTCTACCCTGTTCCTTCCCCTGTAAGTAATCATTTTTATCATTTTTTTATTTGTTTATCCTTCCAGTGTTTTTTTTTTTTTGCAAATACAAACAAATGTGTATACATATTTATACCCTTCTTGCTCCTTTGTTACACAAAAGATAGCATGCACTATATTCAGTTCTAAACCTTGTGTTTTTCACTTATTATATCACGAGGATCATTCCATTGCAATGTACTGTCCATGCTTCTTCTTACAGCTTGATAGTATTCCACTGTGTGAATGTCCCAGTTTACACAATTAACCTCCTAATGATGGACGTTTGGATTATTTCCAGTATTTTGCTAATTCAATAATGCTACAATGGGTTACCTTGTGCATAGTCATTTTAGTAGTTTTTCCCAGCGTTTCTTTAGGATAGAAATCCACCAGTGGGATTACTGGGTCAAAGGGTAAATGCATTAAGTGATTATGTTTCTTTTGTTTAGATGTTTCCAAGTTCCCTTCCAAAATGTTGTATCATTTGTGTTCCCACTAATAACCGTTTTCAGTCATTCATTCAGTAAACGCATATTGCATTCCCTACTATGTATCAGACACTTTTGTGGGGGGGTGGGTACTGGGGATTTTACCACTGAGCTACATCCTTAGCCCTTTTTATTTTTATTTTGAGTCAGGGTCTCACTAAGTTGCCCAGGCTGGGCTGGAATTTGCTATCCTCCTGCCTCAGCCTCCAGAGCAGCTGGAATTACCCCACACACACACACCTGACTGGGCATTTTCTTATTTGCTGAGGAAACAACAGTGAAAAAGGCAAACATGGTCCTTTGATGCAGAAGTTATAGTCTGGTGAGGAAGTGAGAGTGAGCAGACAACCCCCAAATAATCATTTATGTGTTTGGGAGGGAAAGTACTGATTCTATAAGTGTGTATAATAAGTATCCTTTACCTGATTTGGGGATCAGGAAAATTTCACTGATGATAATGTCTAAGGTGAAATTTAATGAACAAGTAAGTATTAGCCAGAAAAGTGGGTGGGAAAAACACTTGGGCCAAAGAAGAAGTCAAACTTGGATCAAAACAAATTTTTATAAAAAGAGAGAGAAATGCTTTATAACAAAACCCATAGGGAAAGATAGTGCACCATGATCAAGTGGGTTTCATCCCAGGGATGCAAGGTTGGTTCAACATCAGGAAATCAATAAATGTCATTCACCATATCAATAGACTTAAAGTCAAGAATCACATGATTATTTCAATAGATGCAGAAAAAGCATTTGATAAAATACAGCACCCCTTCATGCTCAAAACACTAGAAAAAATAGGGATAGTGGGAACATTCCTTAACATTGTGAAGGCCATTTATGCTAAGCCCATGGCTAATATCATTCTAAATGGTGAAAAACTGAAAGCATTCCCCCTAAAAACTGGAACAAGGCAGGGATGCCGTCTTTCACCACTTCTATTCAACATCGTTCTTGAGACTCTGGCCAGAGCAATTAGACAAACCAAAGAAATTAAAGGGATACGAATTGGAAAAGAAGAACTCAAACTATCCCTAGTTGCTGATGATATGATTATATACTTAGAGGAACCAGGAAATTCCACCAGAAAACTTTTAGAACTCATAAGTGAATTCAGTAAAGTAGTGGGATATAAAATCAATGCACATAAATCTAATGCATTTTTATACATAAGTGATGAATCTTTGGAAAGAATAATTAGGAAAACTACCCCATTCACAATAACCTCGAAAAAAATAAAATACTTGGGAATCAATCTCACAAAAGAAGTGAAAGACCTCTACAATGAGAACTACAGAACACTAAAGAAAAAAATTAAAGAAAACCTTAGAAAGATCTCCCATGTTCTTGGATAGGAAGAATTAATATTGTCAAAATGGCCATACTACCTAAAGTGCTATACAGATTCAATGCAATTCCAATTAAAATCCCAATGACGTACCTTACAGAAATAGAGCAAGCAATTATGAAATTCATCTGGAAGAATAAGAAACCCAGAATAGCTAAAGCAATCCTTAGCAGGAAGAGTGAAGCAGGAGGTATCGCAATACCATATCTTCAACTCTACTACAAAGCAATAGTAACAAAAATGGCATGGTATTTGTACCAAAATAGAAAGGTAGATCAATTGTACAGAATATAGGACACGGACACAAACCCAAATAAATACAATTTTCTCATACTAGACAAAGGTGCCAAAAATATGCAATGGAGAAAAGATAGCCTCTTCAACAAATGGTGCTGGGAGAATTGGAAATCCATATGCAACAGAATGAAACTAAACCCATATCTCTCACCATGCAAGAAACTAAACTCAAAACGGATTAAGGACCTCGGAATCAGACCAGAGACCCTGCAGATTATAGAAGAAAAAGTAGGTCCAGATCTTCAACATGTCGGCTTAGGACCAGACTTCCTCAACAGGACTCCCATAGCACAAGAAATAAAAGCAAGCATCAATAACTGGGATAGATTCAAACTAAAAAGCTTTCTCTCAGCAAAGGAAACTATCAGCAATGCGAAGAAAGAGCCTACAGAGTGGGAGAAAATCTTTGCCAATCATACTTGAGATAGAGCACTAATCTCCAGAATCTATAAAGAACTCAAAAAACTCTACACCAAGAATGCAAATGATCCAATCGACAAATGGGCTAAGGAAATGAATAGACACTTCACAGAAGATCTACAAGCAATCAACAAAAATATGGAAAAATGTTCAACATCTCTAGTAATAAGAGAAATGCAAATCAAAACCACCCTAAGATTCCATCTCACCCCAATTAGAATGGCGATTATCAAGAATACAAGCAACAACAGGTTGGCAAGGATGTGGGGAGAAAGGTACACTCATACATTGCTGGTGGGACTGCAAATTAGTGCAGCCACTCTGGAAAGCAGTGTGGAGATTCCTTAGAAAACTTGGAATGGAACCACCATTTGACCCAGCTATCCCACTCCTCGGCCTATACCCAAAGGACTTAAAATCAGCATACTACAGAGATACAGCCACATCAATGTTCATAGCTGCTCAATTCACAATAGCCAGATTGTGGAACCAACCTAGATGTCCTTCAATTGATGAATGGATAAAGAAACTGTGGTATATATATACAATGGAATATTACTCAGCCATAAAGAATGATAAAATTATGGCATTTGCAGGCAAATGGATGAAACTGGAGAATATCATGCTAAGTGAGATAAGCCAATCTCAAAAAACCAAAGGACGAATGATATCGCTAATAACTGGATGATGACACATAATGGGGGGTGGGAGGGGTTAGTGTTAGGGTTAGAGTTAGGGTTAGGGAGGGGGGCAAGAATGGAGGAAGGAAGGACTGTATAGAGGGAAAAGACTGGTTGGAGGGGTGGGGGAAGGGAAAAAATAAGAGAATGAATCAAACAACATTACCCTATGTAAATTTATGATTACACAAATGGTATGCCTTTATGCCATGTACAAACAGAGAAGCAACATGTATCCCATTTGTTTACAATAAAAAAAAAAAAACCCATAGGGTGCGGTGATCAGTATTTAGAAGACAATTTCTAATTTTAAATTATTTTATTGTTTAAAAAAAAGCTGAAAATAAATGAACTAAACATGCAGCTTAACAACCCAGAAAAAAAGACTAAGATAAACAAAAGAAAGTAGATAAAATTAATAAAGATAAAACAAGAGAAAATAATGAAATAGAAACTAAAGAAATAAAAAGTAGTTAAAAGAATACATTTTTAAAACTAGCTCTTTGAGGGCTGGGGAGGTAGCTCAGTGGCAGAGCACTTGCCTGGTACACATGAGGCCCTGGGTTCAAACCCTAACAAACCTAAATAAGCAAAAAAGAAGAAAAAAATACACATAAGAGTTGAAAAGGGAGATATCATTATGGTAACAAAACTAAGAGAATTAAAAGATAGCATTGTGGCAATGAACGTGTGCAGTTTATAGGAGGCTGACAATCAATCAAAATATCAATTACCAAAGTTGACACAAGAAGAAATAGAAAGAGCAAAGAAAAGTTTTAAAAGGCCATTGAGGGCTGGGGAGATAGCGCAGTTGGTAGAGTGCTTGCCTCGCAAGCACAAGGCCCTGGGTTCAATCCCCAACACCGCAAAAAATAAAAAAATAATTAAAAAAAAAAAAAAAAAGGTCATTGAAACAAGGTATAGGTCTTGGTCTCTCTCTCTCCCTCTCTCTCTGTCTACCTTTGTGTATGGACACCGCTCTCCTGTTACACATAGTCCCTGCTAAGGTTTGAATATAAATGTCTCCCCACCCCCGCAATTCATGTGGTTAGAATTGAAGACCCAACACAATAGTATGAAGAGGGGTGGCCTTCAGGCGATGACTAAATCATGAGGGCTCTGCAAGTGGAATCCTCATAAAAGGATCAGTGGGAAATAACTACCCTTTGGCCCTCCATTCCTTCCGCTATGTGGAAGACGAAGCAGTAAGTTGCCATCTTGGAAGCAGAAATTGGGCCCTCACCAGACATGGAACCCAACAGCACCTTGAAGTTGGACTTCTAACCTCTAGAACCGTGGGAAATAAATTTCAGCTCTACGTAAATTTGAGTTCTGTGTACTCAATCTCGGGCATTTTGTTCTAGCAGCATGAACTGAGACAGTCTCCATATGACCAAAAGAGATCTACTGGTAATCTCAGAGGTAGCTGCGCTGGCAGCCTACAGCCCCCATTCTCTGGTGTAACCTAAGAATGAGTTATCCTGTTAATTATGATAGCAATAATAATAATAACAACAAAAACAAAAACTGTTGGCCGATCACTGAGCTTCAGCAAGGTCAGTAAATTCCAGCATCTGTAGGATGCACACAGCATTGGTTTAGGTTGGATCATATGCCTCCTCTTCGTGGCTGAGCTGACTGGGGCCCAGTGATTGGTAACTCCACTCAGACCCCATGGAGTTGGGGAGAGTTACCTGAGGGACCGTAAGCCTACAGATGGTTACAGTCCACCACAGGTGCTCCATCACTTTTAGACAACAAAAACAAGAAGAAACAAGTAGAATGTGTAATAGATGGGAGAACAGCATGGTGAACTGTGACCCCAAGTCAGTCCAAGCCACACTGTGCAGCTAAAATTTACCTGGTTACTAGCCCAAATACCATCTATTTAACATTCAGCAAATATTTGTGAAGCAACTACCTTACTCTGCACATTGTGCTAGATGAAAATTGGTTAAAAGAAAGGTAGGTAGATCGATGGATGGATGGATGCTGAGTTGGTGGTACAGGCCTGTAATCCCAGTGGTTCGGGCGGTTGAAACAGAAGGATTGAGTTCAAAGCCAGCCTCAGCAACTTAGCAAGAACCTGTCTCTAAATAAAACAGGCTGGGGATGTGCATCAGTGGTTAAGCACCCCTGGTTTCAATCCCTACTGAGAGGAAGGAAGGAAGGAAGGAAGGAAGGAAGGAAGGAAGGAAGGAAGGAAGGAAGGAAGGAAGGAAGGAAGGAAGGAAGGAAGGAAGGAAGGAAGGAGGGAGGGAGGGAAGGAGGGAGGGAGGGAGGGAGGAAGGAGGAAAGAAGGAGGAAGGAAGGAAGAAAATAAGAATACCTGTCCTCATGGTGTCTCCATCCATAGAGTTATGGATGCAACCAGATAAACAAAAGAGCCTATTCAGTTCAAAATTATTTATTGTAAAATGAAAAACCATGTTTACATATCTTAAGGACAAAAAAAAAATGCAAAACCCAGCTCCGACCTGAGTGAGCACACTGCCTCCTTTGAGGTAAAAGACCTGTAAAACGAGCACAGTCGCACATCACGTAAGGCAGGGTGTGAGCGTCACAGAGTGCCTGTGAGCAGCCTCGATGGCACAGCCTGCTAAACACTAGGCTATAGAGCACCGCCGTCACACACACAGTCGGCTGCTGACTGAGACAGTGCTGCGCAGCCTATGACTGAAACTGGAATCCAGGAAGCAGCCTCCAAGAGCTTCCATGTCGTCGGTTCAAAGAGGCACTTTTAAGTAGTAGTTAAGCACATGGATTCTCAGTTCTGGTCAGCACTTGAGCATGTGGATTCCAGCTCTACTACTTATTGACTGGATGATCTTGGATAAGTTTCTTAGTCTTCTTTGTGTCTCAGCTTCCCCATCTGTGAAATAGAGATAAAAATTTACTTCTCTCATGGAATTATTCACACAGAAAGTATTTATTGGGTATCTACCAAATGCCAGGCATTATCTTAGGGCATTTGGTAGACATTAGGGAAAAACAAAGATCCTATCCTCTAGCAGGAAGACAAACAGTAAACACAATAAATAAGCTAATTATATGTATTTTTGGAAGCGATAAGTGTTATAGAAAAAAAGAGTACAGTAGAAAAAGAGGAAGAGAGAGGGCTGAGCGGACGGGTTGCTAAATTGATGGTGTGGCCAAAGACAGCTTCCATGAGGTGGTGAGGTGAATAGGACTTGGAGGAGGTGAGTGAGTGAGTGGAAGCAGATACTTGGAGAAAGAGCTTTGCAGATAGAGGGACCAGCTGATGCAAAAGCCCTACGACAGGCACTTGTCTGGGAAAACTGGAAAAAACAGGAAGGCCAGTGTGGCTGAAGCTATGTAGGGGAGAGAGGAGCAGCAAAAGGAATCAGCCAGCCGTGGTGCTGCACACCTGTAAAGCCAGCAACTCAGGAGGCCGAGGCGGGAGGATCACAAGTTCAAAACCAGCCTCGGAACTTAGCAAGGCCCTAAAACAACTTAGACCCTATCTCTAAATAAAATATAAAAAAGGGCTGGGAATGTGGCTCAGTAGTCCAGTGCCCCTGACTTCAATCCCTGGTACCAAAAAAAAAAAAAAAAAAAAAAGGAATTAGGTCATGGTGAGGCCTGGAGACCACAGACCACTGCAAGGACTTTGGTTTTTGCTCAGAATAAAATGTGGAGCCACTGAAGGTTTTGAGGAGTAACATGATCTGACTGACATGTTTAAGGACCCCTCTGGACACTATGTTGAGTATAGAGTACAAGTGGGCAAGGCCAAAGCAGGGAGACCAGTTAGGAGTCTGGTGCGATCATGCAAGTGAAGTGAGAGGTGGCAGTGGTTGAGAAAAAGGTGACAGTAGTGGAGGTGGTAGGAATGGCCATGTGGACATATTTTGATGGTAGAACCAATGAAATTTCCCAATTAGAATATGGGGCGTGAAGTAGAGGAATACACACTTCTTGGTCTGAGCAACTAGAAGGAAGCATGCCAACTTTTGTTTCAGGCAGGTGGGTTAGGGGGAAGGCCGGGGATTCCGTTCCGAACGTGTTTAGTTTGAGAGGTCTCTGTACATCCAAGTGCAGAGGCTGAGGAGACGGCTGGATCCTCTAGTATGGAGGTGAGAATTCTGGACTGACAATAGAAATGTGGGAGCCACAGGTATATAAATAAACGTATGGAGGGTCATGGAACTGGATGAGAGCTGCAAGAAATTTGAAGAATGTCCAGGAAGGAGAAAAGCGTCAAGACCGAAGATCCACGACAGCAACATTAAGAGGAAGAGCAAAGAGGAGCAAAGCACAAGAGCGCGTTGGTGTGGTCAGTGAGGCAGAAGGAAACCCAGGGGGAGAGAAGTCACGGAGGTGTGTCTCCAGGAAGAGAGGGTGAGCTGCATGTCAAATGCCGCTGACAGGTCACACAAGATGAAGGAAGGCAACGTGGGCAGCGTGCTGGGAGAAAAGAGACTGGGGGACAGACATGGGGAGGAAGCAGCCTGTCCCGAGGAGTTCTGCTGCAGAGACTGGTAAAATAAATACATAAAGTGGTAGCTGGCAGGAAAATCTGGGAAGTAATGTTTGGTTTCTTCCTTTCATTTATTTATTTAGGTACTGGGGATTGAACACAGGGGCACTTAACCACTGAGCTACATCCCCAATCCTTTTTTATTTTTTATTTTGAGATAGGGCCTTGCTAAGTCACTGAGTCTGGCCTCAAACTTTATTGAGATCCCCTGCCTCAGCCTCCCCAGTCACTGGGATCATAGGTGTGCACCGCCACACCTGGCTCTTCACTTTATAAAATGGGAGCACTCAGGGTGTGTTCTTTTGCTGACAGGAATAGCCCAGGTGGGAGGCAGGTCACTGCTGAGAATAAGATGGAAGGAGGTGCTGGAAGGTTGAGCGGGGAAGAGAGCAGAATATGTGAAATGAACCCTTAAAAGCCCGTGGGGGAGTGAAGGCTCAATGGCACAAAGTGCCCTAGCCAGAGAGCCTTCGGGCCTACTTGAGATTTGTGGACAAGAATGGTAAGAATTCACTGAGCGGGCTGGGGAGATAGCTCAGTTGGTAGAGTGCTTGCCTTGCAAGCACAAGGCCCTGGGTTCAATCCCCAGCACTGCAAAAAAAAAAAAAAAAAAAAAAAAAAGAATTCATTGAGCTCGTATATAACACATGAAAAGCACTTAGACCAGAATCTGGCACATAGAAAATGCTATTTCGGTATTAGCTATTATTATTTAAAACTAAGTATAGAAAAGCCTAAGATGACTCTGAAAGCAGTATGGAGATTCCTCAGAAAGCTTGGAATGGACCCACCATTTGACCCAGCTATCCCACTCCTCGGTTTATACCCAACTTAAAATCAGCATACTACAGTGATACAGCCACATCAATGTTCAAAGCTGCTCAATTCACAATAGCTAGATTGTGGAACCAACCTAGATGCCCTTCAATGGACAAATGGATAAAGAAACTGTGGTATATATACACAATGGAATACTATTCAGCCATAAAGAAGAATAAAATTATGGTATTTACTAGTAAATGGATGAAGTTGGAAAATATCATGCTAAGTGAAATAGGCCAAGCCCCAAAAACCAAAGGCCGAATGTTTTCTCTGATAAGTGCATGGCAATATATAACAATGGGGGGGGTGGGGGAAGAGAAGGAACTTTGGATGATGTAGAGGAAAAAGGGGTGGGAGGGGATGGGGATGGAAAAACAGTAGAATGAAACAGACAGTATTACCCTATATGTATGTATGATTACATGAATGGTGTGAATCTACATTGTGTACAATATAGAAATGAAAAGTTGTACCCCATTTGTGTACAATGAATCAAAATGTGTCTGTAAAAATAAAAAAATATTTTAATAAAATAAAATAAAATAAAGAAAAGCCTAAGATGATCTGAACTACAGTATTAATAACTTTGTGATAAGAAGAAATCTACTCATGTCTGGCATTTAATGCTTTAGCATGGTTGAGACTATGTGATCCATTAGGATGACAACCTTGTAACTAATGGAAACGTGCAATGCAGTAATTGAGTAAGACTTAGGATTTCAGGTCGGAATCTTACTGAAGTCATGTACAAATTAGAACATCTGAGTTTTAGACTCACTATATTTATTAGTTTAATTTTCTGGATT
This sequence comes from Sciurus vulgaris, assembly GCF_902686455.1. Classification (NCBI taxonomy): domain Eukaryota; kingdom Metazoa; phylum Chordata; class Mammalia; order Rodentia; family Sciuridae; genus Sciurus; species Sciurus vulgaris. The sequence goes on from NC_136461.1 coordinate 22,945,112, forward strand.
GATAAGGACTATTTTGTTCTAAGGAAGGTTTCGTTTGTTAAGTGAGAACACTTAAATACTTAAAAAAAGAAATCAAATATGTTTAAAATTTATCATTGCAGTTTTACAATGGTGAAGGTGTTTAATTCATTGAATTTGTAAGTGGGACCGAGCATTATTCAAGATCTCCTTAAAAATGATTGTTAACATTTATTAGGCTTATAAATAGAATAATACGATTTGTAAGCTGAACATAAAAGCCTAAGGAAGGACTGAGGTTTATGAATTTGTAATTTTAATAAACTGACTCCACTTTTAAAACCAAAATAAACCTTCTTAATAGTCTTCTCTGAAGACAAAAATCATCCTCAAGGGCATTGAAGAAGAGTGTTGACCAATTGTAGGAGCGGCGAGTTCTTGTGGGAGAAGAATCAAAACTTAAGACAAACTATCTGAACTGGGGTTGTGGCTCAGCGGTGGAGCGCTTGCCTAGCATGTGTGAGGTACTGGGTTCGAGTCTCAGCACCACCTATAAATAAATTAAATAAAGGTCTGTCGACAACTAAAAAAAATATATAAAAACCAAAGACAAATTACCTTGCTGGGGAGGCTCCTCAGGAGCTCCCTGAGTGGGCGCCATGTGAAGAAGGAAGGGAATGTGGTGGGGGCACGGTGACAGATGGTCACCCAGCTGAGGTGGGAGCTGAGAGATCGGGGTGTCTTCAGTGCGGCTGAGAGGCCTGAGAGAAGGAAATTGAAAGGAAAAAGAGGCCAAAAGGTGGGCAGTTGTGGCACACACCTGTAATTCTGGCAACCCAGGAGGCTGAGTCAGGAGGAGCTCAAGTTCAAGGCCAGACTCAGCAATTTAGTGAGGCCCTATCTAAAAATAAATAATAAAAAGCACTGGGGATATAGCTCAGTGGTAGAGCGCTCTTGGGTTCAATTCACAGTGCCAAAATATGAAAGGAAAGAAAAAGAAGAGATATCAGAAATGAGCATTCTGTACTGAACCTTACATTAGTCAGGTTCTCCAGAAAGTCAGAACCTATAAGGAGATTTAGCTGGAGATAGATAGATAGACAGTCAGATATTAAAGGAATTGGTTCACATGATTATGGAGTCTGAGAAGTCCCATGATATGCCATCTTCAGGCTAGAGAACCAGGGAAATTTGTAACATAGCTCAGGCCAAGTACAAAGGCCAAAGAATCAGGAGAGCAGATACTGTAAGTCTCAGTCAAAGGCCAAAGACCCATGAACTTGTGGAGTTGCAGTACAAGTCCCAGAGTCCAAAAGTTGGAGCACCTGGAGTTTCTGATGTCCAAGGGCAGCAGAAATAGAGTCCCAGTTCCAGTAGAGATTGAATTTGCCTTTCTTCTGTCTGCTTGTCTATCCTGACCCTCTACCAATTGAGTGATACCCACCACAGTGGGTAACATGGGTAGATCATCTTTACTAAGTCCATTGATTCAAATGCCAATTTATTTCAGAAACACTCTCACAAACATACCCAGAAATCATGCTTTATGAGCTACCTGGGTACCACATAACCCAGTCAAGTTGACACATGAAGTTAACCATTACAAATCCCTTTGATATTATTTAGAACATGCCAATAAAAATGTGACTTACTTTATTATTATTATTATTGCTGAAGAGTCTTCTAATACAATCCTAGGCCAAGACTGACCATGCAGGGCCCTGGTGTGGGGCAGTCTGGGGCTCCAGGTGGAAAGCTGATTGTAGAGGTTGTCCCTGTGTCTCTGTCCTGGCAAGGGGTGCTGAACTTGGAAGGCACATGGGCCTAGGTCCCAGAGCCTGGGTGATGACCTTCACAGAGGTAGTTCTAGAGCCTTCCCTCAGCCAGGAGGAGCTCTTCAGGACTGTCCTTCTCCCTTGGCCTGACTCCTGGCTCACCAAACTACTTCTGGGTTTCGTTTCATCCTGTTTTTCAACTTCTGTCTATTTAGAGTATGCTTTGTGCCAGACTTTGCTCTCATCTTGCTAAAACACTCATGAGAACTCAGGTACATGTCCCAGTTCCCCCTCCCCCAAAGTCACCTGACTGGTTGGCCTGTCCCTAGAACCCAAACTCTTTTTTTTTTTTTAATTGCATGTTCTTCATGTTTCCATTAATGATGTCATAGTCACTTGCTTTTTTATCCCTTTATTTTATTCATTTACTTTTATGTGGTACTGGAGGATTGAACCCAGTGCCTCACACATGCCAAGCATGTGCTCTACCACTGAGCCACGACCCAGCCCACTAGTACCCAAACTGGTTTGGGTTTGAACGTATGTGTCCCTCCAAGACCCACGTGTGGATATTTAAACCTCGAGGAGCTGGTATTAAGAGGCGAGGCCTTTGGGGAGGTGATTATTAAATGGCTCCAGAGAACTAGCTGCCCCTTTCTGTCCCTCTCCGTCACATGAGAATGTTGCTGCAAGGAGACACCATCAAAGGAGAGTGCCCTCCACAGATACCAAACTTATTGGTACCTTGATCTTGATTTCCCAGCCTCCAGAAATGAAAAAATAATTTCAGTTTTTTATAAGTTATCTGGGGTCTCGGGTATTTTGTTATAGCAACACAAACAGACTAAGACCACTACCATACTGCCCTGCCTCTCAACCACAAAGCTCACCTTCCAGAAACCTTCATGTCAAGCTTAGAGGTGGTAGGAATGAACCTTAGTCTCCTCAGATATAAAATGGGAATAATGTATCCTATGTGCTGGGCAGTTGTATCAATTAACAGGAAAAGCTGTTCCAGGACATAGAGAGAGATGGAAATATACCTAGCGTTCTTTAGAAAGACCTTGTCCCCCAGGGTGGGAGGGGGTGGGGAAGGAAAGATAGTAGAATAAGATAGACAATATTACCCTATGTATATGTATGATTACATGAATGGTGTGAATCTACATTGTGTACGACCATAGAAATGAAAAGTTATACCCCATTTGGGTACCATGAATCAAAATGCAACCTGTAAAAATGTTTTAAAAATTAAATTAAAAAAAAAGACTCTGCCCCCCAAACTTGACTAGGAGAGTACAGAAAAAGAAAAGGTCAACTTCCACTACTCAAATCAGTGCAAAACTCCTAAATAACCCTGTAACAGAATGAGAAATGTGCTATTTCTTGTACAACTGAGTTTGTAGACTTGGTTCAGACCTTTTTAAATATTAGCAAGGCTTGGCATGGTGGTACATGCCTGTAATCCCAGTTACTCAGGAGGCTGAGGCAGGAGGATCACAAGTTTGAGACCAGTTTTAGCAACTTCATGAGACCTTATCTCAAAACAAAAATAAAAAGTTTTGTGGGTGCAGTTCAGTGGTAGAGCACCCAGGGGTAAATCTCCAGTACCACCACCACCACCATCATCATCATCAATTTTTAAAATATCAGCAAGAAGAACCTAACAATGCATTAGAAGAGAAATATACCATGACCAAGTGGTGCTGATTATAGGAATGTCAGGATAGTTCAACATTAATAAATCTATTAATACAATTCATTCTAGGAAATAGACTATGACAATGACTTAAAAGAAAATAAACCCTGACCGAGTCCTGTATATTGTAGTAATAAAAAGATCTGTATTAGAAGATCTATTCATATAATTTATTTTATTAATAAGCAGACAAAATCATATTACATGTTAAAGATAATGAAAATGCATTTGATAAATATAATATCCATAACTAAATTTTTTAAATCCAAGCAAAAGAGAAAGAACATATTTTCTTATGATTATTCTTTCAGTGTCTCAAACCAACTTTAAGCACATGTTCCACAATGAAACTGTAGTTCCATTTGGTGTAGAACAATCTAAGATTCCTACCAGGACTCTTAACTAACATTGTTTCGAAAGTCCTAGTTGATTTAATTAAGGAAATACATGAAAAGAGATACAAATGTTAGAAAGGAGGCAAATAGTCATTATTTAAAGTTCATATGATTATATATCTAGAAGTCCCTGCAGAAATCCATTAAAAATATTAAGTCCAGGAACACGGCCAATTACAAAATAAATATACAAAAATCAATAGCATTCCCATCAAACAATAAAAAGCAATTAGAAAGTGTGACAAAGAGAGATTCCATTCATAATATCAGTAAAGGCAGAAAATAGGTAGAAATAAACTTACCACAAGTGTGTAAGAAAAGATGCATGGAAGAACAATGAAAAAGACCTGGAGGTATATACACACTGTCATGGATAGAAATACTCGAGGTTTAAACCCCACCTCACTCCCTCAAATTAATATAAAATTTACACATTTCAACTCAAAATCCCTAAATGCCTTATCTTAGAACTTAGAAAAGTGATTCCTTAATTTGGAGACTAAAGCTAAAAGAATGTTCAGGAAAAGTCTGGAATATGTGTGAGAAAGGATTTACCCATACACTTTGTATGTTGGGAACATTTAGCAATGAATGACGTACTGGCAACAGTCCTTCTCGAATGTACCTGGGATTCCGTTTTAATCAGGTGTGGTAAGAGACAGTACCTTGGAAAGAAGATCTGTTTTTTTGTTGTTGTTGTTGTTGTTTTAATATTTTTTATTTTGTACAATGAAGAAGATCTATTACTTGCAGCTCCCCACGGAGCAGGCATGGACACCACTGGGGGGCACGTGGGGAGGCCCCAGGGTCGGGCAGGAAGGAGCAGGAGCAGGAGGAAGGCGTGGGCGCAAGCCTTCTGCAGGAAGGAACGGGTGAGGCGGGGTGAGTAACTGAGCCGTTTGGAAATGGAGAGTCTGAATAATTTCAGTGACTCTGAGAATTTGAAGATGGTCCCTACATTGTCCCATACCCGGCCCTGGGGCGATTTCGGGCAGGGGGAGTTTGGGCTTGGTGCAACAACCTCGGAAAAAGGAGGTGGTTCCGGTTAGGGCTTTGGATTGGTTGGTTTGCATATTGAAAGGGCTTACAGCCAAAATTGTTTACTCTCTCAGAATTAACCCTGGGAGGCGCAGTCTCTCCAGGATTAGTAAAACCCCGTGATGTCAAAGCATCATAAAATGCAGAAAATTTAAAAAGCATGATAAATACTTCAGAATAAACAAATGATGGCCAGGCGCGGTGGTGCACGCCTGGAATCCTAGCGGCTTGGGAGGCTGAGGCAGGAGGATCACGAGTTCAAAGTCAGCCTCTGCAAGTTGGTGAGACCCTGTCTCAAAATAAAAAATAAAAAGGGCTAGGGGTGTGACTCAGTGGTTAAGCACCCCTGGGTTCAATCTCCAGTACCAGAAAAAAAGCATTTGTTGGGGCTAGGGGTGTTGCTCAGTGGTACTTGCCTAGCATGTACCAGGACCTGCGTTTGATCTCTAGCACTAAAAAAATAAAAATCAAATTTAAAAGTTTTTAAAAAGTTTTTATATAGAGTTCAGATTTAACTGGGCATCCTGCATTTTTATGTGCTAAATTTGCCAACCCTAGGGACTTTTGCAACTTTTCTAAGAAAAACAAATTACCAAGTGACCAGCCAACTGTTCTGATAATCAAATAAATGCAAACAAAAAAATAATGAGAAACCTCTTTTACTTGTGAAATAGGGCAAGATTAAAAACTGGCTCAATCCAGTATTGCTGAAGGGCTAGGAAATAGGCATGACCTCTCTAGCCAGAACCATTAGTCTTTTCCCTCAACAGTTCCAAGCCTGTAGAGACCTGGCCCTCAGGATCTGCTTCCGCGCCTCCATCTGCTCCTGGAGCTGTTTAATCTGACTTCTAAACTGCTCTGGCCTCATCTCTAAGCTCACATGGACGTGTCTCAGTCTTACCCAATGTCTCCATCATGGAGCCCCCCTCTTCCCTTGGCCTCCATGGTCTCTCATAACCCTGGTTTTCCACCTGTTTCCCATCATACCTTCCAAGTCTTCTTTCTCTGTGCATCTCCGGTTTGAGCATTGCTCTCTTCTCAGGGAGGTCCTCCTCCCTCCACAGTCGCCAACAGGAATTCTCATCCACAGACAAGGACTTTCGCTCGCACTGACATCTGTCTTCAGAGCTTCAGGCCTACAGATCCAACTGTTTATCAGACTTTGACATCCCACAAGGAATCTCAGCCTCAAATGACCAAAACGAAAGCATCATCTGCACCTCGCATCTTCCCCATCTCAGAATTGCCATCACCCTACACCCAGAACCTGGAGGTCATTCTTATCTGCTCTCTTCTCCACCCACATCCAAACATCTCCCCAATCATCATGGATTCTGCCTCTTTCACTTGTCCCGCATCCATCTATTTATTGTCTCCCCCACATCACTTAAATCAACGTCAGCTCTTCCATCTCCCTTGCCTTCTGCAGACCAATAGAAACAGGTAAAGGGTGAGAAAGGAAGTCTGTAGAAGAAATTCAAATGACCTACGAATACAAGAGTGACCAACCAACCTTGTTAGTAACTAAAGATAGACCCGTAGTATGAATGAAGTTCTAAAGAAATGGAATATTCCTGTGTTGTACAAAGCCTTTTGGAGAACTATTTTCATTATCAAAGTTCTGAATGAGAAACTCTAACCCAGAAGTTCATCTTTTAGGAATCTGTCTAAGGACATGATTGGGTGCCACACAGGGTCTGTGAGAGTTAACTATCCACCAATCACTTACCCTGAGCATTTTCTCATTTAATCTTTGAACAGTCAACTCTGTGAGGCTGGGAGTATTGAACCCATTCTACAGATGAGGAAACTGAGAGTCAAATAATATTCCCCAGCATGCTTGTGAAGGTTAGAGCTCATGCCACAAGCCTAAAAGCTCACACTGCTGTCTCCTGAGCACAAAGGCCTGGAGGGAACAGGTTCAGGAGAAATACCATGCAGGTGCTTCCTGCTTGGGGGCTCAGCGGGGAGGCAGGGATGGAGCATGGGGGGCGAAGGGATATTTATGGAGCCCAAAGCAGCTACAGAGGACATGGAGGGGCCTAGGGCAGCCAGCTGGCAATGGGAGGATGCCTGGGACACTTGCTTCAATGTTGTACTGCGGGGACGCGTTTTTCCTCACCTGGCTTAGGGACTGGATGGAATCATAGACAAGGGTGTCAGAGGAATGATTCAAGCAGCGCATAAGCCGGCCAACTGCAGCTCGAGGAAGGGATTTTATTTTGCCTCCGGTGCTGCTTCTACCTTCTTCCTCCGCCCTTCTGCTTCAGGAATCACAGCCACAGTTAGGGAGAAGAGGGAATGGATATGGAACGGGTAGCCAGCAGAGTCTGCCGCACTGGAAGAGAGTCCCCAAGTCAACCTTTGGCACCGCCACTACAGAGACTTGAGTTTAAGGACAGCTCAAGCCTGGGAGTTCAGGGCCAGTTTGAACCACAACACCCTGTCTCCTGGGGGGGAAAAAGTTTCTTTGCACTCCCAGAGCCAAAGGGCTAGGGAAGCTGGTGGGGTTGGGGATGCTCAGCGGTGTTCTCTCTACTGCATGGGCAGCCCTGAACTTCACCTTTGGCTCCCTGAGAGGATATGACATAGTAGCCTTGGCAGGGACATCAGTCTTCTCAGGATGGCAGAGGGGGTTGGGGCTCCAAGAGCCTTCACTGCAGGGGCCTCTGCCAGAGGAGCTGAGGCCCCCTGGGGACAATAGTTTACTAACTAGTTTGGGGATCCTTGTTTGGTAAACTGGCTCTAATTTTTTTTTTTTTTTTTTTTTAATTTAAAAAACCACACTGATTTGTAGCATTGGCTGATTTCCATGGTGTAAATATTCCCAGTGGGGCCAATTTCAAGCTACCACAGTGTAACAACCAGCTTACAGAATTCCTTAATATTTAACAACTGGCTCTTGGGTGCCCTTACGCTCCGACTCGCACACACCACTCCTGTGAGCCCTCCTCTGGGGACTCCCAGAAATAACTGGGGAGTCCTCTGAGGAGAGACGGAGTGTTTATCATCACACGAGTGGGCTGTTAACGCAACCAGAGAATTAAATCCAGCTTTGTAGTAGCGAGCTGGTGAAGTCAGGGGCTTGGGCAGCACTAGTATTAAAGAGCTTCACACATTCTCTTTGTAAAGTAGACAAAATGCCCATTCATTCATTTAATGAGGATTATTTTTATTTTTTATTTATTTATTTTGGTACCAGGAATGCTCAACTGCTGAGCCATATCTCCAGCCCTGTTATATTTTTTTATTTTGAGACAGGGTCTCACTAAGTTGTGTAGGGCCTCATTAAGTTGCCAAGGCTGGCTTTGAACTCATGATCCTCCTGCCTCAGCCTCTGGAGCAGCTGGGATTACAGGGGTGCACCACTGCCCCCAGCTTCATCAAGTATTTATTGAGAACCTTCTATGTGCCAGGGACTGTCCTGGACATTAGAGATGAATAAAGCGAATTAGATAAAATTCTTGTCTTCAGGGAGTTCACAGTCTGGTACTTAAGAAACAATGTCCTATTACTGAGATCACTATGAAAAAAATTAAGGCAGAGAAGCAGACAGAGTGGTAGGACAGATACTTGAGAAAGGGAAAGCCCCTCCTGAAGGATTAAAATTTGAGCAGAGGTGGGAATGAAGTGAGGGCAGGAGCCAGCCCCAATCCAGGGGAACATTCCAGGCAGAAGGGAGAGAAGATGGAAATAAGCGGCCGGATTCCAGCGTGGCCGAGGCTCAGAGCATGGGTGAGCCTAGCGCCGCACTGAAGCAGGCAGGCAGCGTGAGCGCCGCACCTGCACTGAGCGGGTATCCTGAATGCAGTGAGGAGACATGGGAGGGCTTGAACCAAGGAACAACACCTTCTTTGCATTATAAAAGGATGCTGTGTCAAAAATAGAAAGTGGTGGTAAGAGAGGAAGCAGGGAGACCAATTAGGAGACTACCACTGCAGTCTGGGTGAGGGATGATGGTAGTTCCAGTTAAGGCAGGAGAACCAGAGGGAGTAAGAAGTGGTCGGAGCCAGCGTGATGGCACGCACCCGTAATCCCAGTGACTCAGGAGGCTGAGGCAGGAGGATCCCCAGTTCAAGGTTCTGCGACTTAGCCAGAAGACCCTAACTCAATTTAAAAAAAAAATTAAATATATATAAAGATATATAAAGATTTAATTTAAATATAATATAAGTATATAAATAGAAATATAATTTAAATATATAAATATTTATGAAAATTTAATAATTAATTATATTTATATTATTATATTTAAATTAGATATTTATATATGTGTGTGTGTGTGTGTGTGTGTGTGTGTGTGTGTGTGTGTAGGGCTGAAGACATAGTTCAGCAATAGTGCATCCCTGGATTCAATTACCAGTACCAAAAAAGAAAGTGATTGGACTGAAACAGAACTTAACAGATTTATTTTAAACATCAGAGATGAGGTAAAGGAAAAAGAAAATGAATCGTCACTAACTCCACTACTTTTGTGTTCCCCACCCAAATTTTTGGGATTGCAAGAGCAGAACAGGTTTGGGGTGGGAAGAACCAAGTAGGAGAACTCAATGCTGTCTTCGTTCTTGAAGGATATTTTTGCTGGGCGTAGAACTCTGGTTTGACATTTGTTTTCTTTCAGAGTATTAGACATCTGGAAGAAGAACAACCCTACAGGTAACATTTTCAGACAAATAAAAACTGAAATGTGGGGCCGGGGGCATATCTCGGTGGTAGAGCATTGACTAGCACGGGGGAGGTGCTGGGTTCCATCCCCATAAAAAAACAAGACAAAACAAAACAAAACAGACGGAAATGGTTTGCCACCAGAAAATCTAAATACACCAAAGATATTCTAAATATTTTATTTCAAGCAAATAGAAAATGATTCCAAGTAGAAGGTCTAAATTTACATTGAATGTAATAATATCTTGTGAGGTATAAAATGTAAATGTTTCAGTCAAAGGCAAAGATTGACAGACTGGATAATAAAAATTTAAATGTGTATTGTCTATAAGAAGTACATCTAAAGCATAAATATACAAAAAAGAGAAGTAGAAAAGGCACGTTATGTAAATACTGTCTTAGTCTATTTCGTGCTTTTATAACGGTATCAGAGAGTGGGTAATCTATAATGAATGGAAATTTATTGGTTCATGGTTCTGGAGGCTGGGAAGTTCAAGATTAAGGTACTGGCATCTAGTGAAGGCCTTCATGCTGAATCATAACATGAAGGAAGGCAGAAGGGCAAAGAGAGGGAGAGCGGAGAGAGACAGCAGGAGCAAGAGGGGACTGACCTACTCCTAATCTTAATTCGAAATACCTCTTAAAGGTCCTACTTCTGAACACCGCGACAGTGAACTCCAACATAAGTTTTGGAAGGGCAAATATTCAAAACACTGCAAATACTAAACAACAGAAAGCTGATGTAGCTAGATTATTTATAGAAGAAAGAAACCAAAACCTCAGTACTACAACCAATACAGTCAAAGGGACCATTTCTCCCCCAGTCTGTGTTATACTTTATAGTGTGAAGTCTGCATTTTTGTGACTCTTAAGGTTGTTGGTCAGGTGGGATGAGTGCACTTGCTTCCTGTGGCAATAAAGATTTTCTTTGCCTCACACACACAAAAAAGAACAAGAATAAGGGGCTGGGGATATAGCTCAGTTGGTAGAGTGCTTGCCTTGCAAGCACAAGGCCCTGGGTTCCAATCCCCAGCACCACAAAAAAAAAAAAAAAAAAAAAGAAGAAGAAAGAAACCAAGTTTTTGTTTGTTTGTTTTGGTTTGGTTTTTGTTTCTTGTACCACGGATTGAACCCAGGGGCACTTAACCACTGAGCCACATCCCCAGCCCTTTGTATTTTACTTTTCAAATTTTAAGACAGGGCCTCACTAAGTTACTGAGACTGGCTTCAAACTTATGATCCTCCTGCCTCAGCCTCCCAAGCGGCTGGGATTACAGACATGTGCCACCACACCTGGCGAAACCAAGCTTTAAACACAAAAAATTTTGTAACCTGGGGTAAATTCAAAATTATTTTTAAAAATCAGTTTATCAGGAAGACATAACAATTCTATGTGTGCATGTATCTAATAATTAAAAAAAAACATAAAGTCAAAAAAAATGGCAGAATGACAAAGAGAAATAGACAAATCTATATTCCTAGTGGGAGAGTCTCTCTCTCTCTCTCTCTCTCTCTCTCTCTCTCTCTCTCTCTCTCTTCTCTCTCTCTCTCTCTGTCTCTCTGTCTCTCTCTGTAAGTGCTAGGACCAGCAGCAGACCAAAACAGTTCTAGATGGACTAATGAACACACCCAACCCAGCAGACGTCTACAGAACACAGTATGCAACCCCAGCAGAATCCATGTTCTGTTTCAGCTCTTATGGAACATTTCCAGAAATCAAACATACCCTGGGACTTTAAGCAAATCTGAACAAATTTCAAAGTTATTAAAATGATACAGAATATGTTTTCAGACCACAACATATTGATGCTATAAATTAATAAAGAAAACTACAAAGTCCCTATGTATTTGGAAATTAAGATGTTTGTAAATAACTCATGTTATTCATTGACAACAGAAAATTAATAATAATGTCTTCTGAGAGTTAAAAAAAAAAAATGAAGGTAAAGTTAAAATATTCAGTGACAATACCATGTAAGCTGGGAGCTGATTAAGTGTTTAAGATCATTACATGGTCTATAGAGGAAAAGACATTGATTAACTTTAAGAGTTCATAAGTCAAACAGCAAGTTGAAATTACTAGGGTAACTACCAAAAGAATAGAGACAGAAACTAGAAGAAATAAGAACAAGATTAACTGGGCACGGTGGTGCACGCCTTTAATCCCAGCAGCTCAGGAGACAGGCAGGAGGATGACAAATTCAAAGTCGGTCTCAGCAATTTAGCAAGGCCATAAGAACTTAATAAGACCCTGTCTCAAAATAAATTAAGAAAAAAACAAACAAACAAAAAAACAAAACAGGAAGCTGGGAACCAAAAACAAGAAAGAAAAAAAAAAAAAATACCAAGATTAAATAAATAAATAAATATTAAATAGATAATCTCCCTCATGGTAGAGAGAAGGCAAAAATGTAAATAAGGAGCTCTAAGATTTAAATATATGTCAACTTCCACATGAATGTCTAAAATGCTGCTTCCTAGCCAGGCACAGTAGTGAACACTTGTAATTCCAGCAAATGGGGGTGGAGGGATGGGGGGGTGGCTGAGGAAGGAGGATTGAGGATTCAAAGCCAGCCTCAGCAAAACTGAGGCACTGGGCTGGGGTATAGCTCAGTTGGTGGAGCGCTTGGCTCACAAGCATAAGGCCCTGGGTTCAATCCCCAGCACTGCCAAAAAAAATTAATTAATTAAATAAAATAGCTTGTTAAGTAGCTCAGTGAGACCCTGTCTCTAAATAAAATGCAAAATAAGGCTGGGGATGTGGTCAAGTGCCCCCCTGAGTTCAATCCCTGGTACCCCAAAAAGTAAAATAAAATGCTGCTTCCAGCCTATAGCTAGGGACTGCACATGAAGATCTAGTTCTTAGTGGGATAAGGGGCCTGGGAATATCTGTACTAGATGGTGGGGATGCCATCCAGATCCCTCATACCTTCAGTGTGCTTCTTTCAATTTCTTTTTTTGGGGGGTGGGGGACCCTGGGATTGAACTCAGGGGCACTCAACCACTGAGCCACATCCCCAGATCTATTTTGTATTTTATTTAAGAGACAGGGTCTCACTGAGTTGCTTAGTGCCTCGCTTTTGCTGAGGCTGGCTTTGAACTTGTGATCCTCCTGCCTCAGCCTCCCGAGCCACTGGGTTTACAGGCTGCACCACCGCACCCCACCTGCTGCTGTTGATTTCCACCTTCCAGTTTCTGCATCTCTTTTCCTGAAGGCTTTTATTTATTTATTTTTAATGGGGTTGGGGTTGAACCCAGGGACTTGTGCATACCGGGCAAGTGCTCTACCATAAGCTGCAGTCCCCAGCCCACCTTGAAGGCTTTTTTCAAATCTGCAAGAGACCTTTCTGCCATGATAGTGAGCAGGATGGCAGCTCCCTCACTCTTCAGTGAGATAAGCCTGAGGCATTGCCCAGTTGCCCCTGGATTCTAGCTCAAGGTCACTAATGTGGTCCACCTCTTTCTGGCAACCTTCCCTTCCCTGTCTTGGCCGTATCCCCTGCTGGTGTTTCCTGCCCCTCCGGAGTAACTGTGCACTTAGATCCACATCTCAGGGTCTGTTTCTGGGGAAAGCAGTGTCTCCTGTGCCATTTCCCAGGCCTTTGTTAAAAAGAGGCAGTTGCCCAAGAGACTGCTGGTCACGAGAGCCTTCCTGAGTGACTGCGCCTCAAGTGGGTGTGTGGTTACAGAGGCCACGGCCCCGGGCCCCTGGGGGAACCTCCTCTGACAGGGAAGCACAGGACTCAGGGTTGGGCTGGCCAGGCTCTCACCCGCAGCTGGCAAGAAAAATTGAAGGCCCCAATGTGCTTCTTTTATGGCTGTAAGGACAGGTGGCAAAACAGTAACTCCAGGTCAGGGGGCCTCATGCCGTCCTGGGCCTGCTCCCTGGCACTGATGACCAGAACTGAGACCTTCTGGTCCATCCCAGGGAAGACTTGATAGCTTTGTTGGCAAGACCATGAACCTTCCTAAGGTGAAATGGGTCCAGGACAGGTGGCTCCATTTTGTTTTCAAAATAACTAGATAGAGGACTTTCTAGTCTCCTTGCTCACAAATTCTCCACATTCTGTGACTACAGTCAAGGGAATTAGGGAAACCTATTTCAAGTCGGGGGGACACCCACATTTCAGAGGAACGAGGATCCTGTATGGATCCTCCAGCCATCCTACATGGATGGTGAAAGCCGTAGGATCAGGAAGAGCCCCATTCAAATCCCAACATGGCCACTCAGTAGCTGGATGATGTAGACAAGTGACTCAACCTCTCTGAATGGCAGGTTCCCCGCCTATAAAACAGAGATCATAATTGTATGGCTGTACAGTATCATTGTGAGGATTAAATTAAATAGTGCATGTAAACAACTTAGTATAGTCTCTGCGATATAGGAAATAATCAGTAAATGGTACTATTATTATTATTATTGTGTTTGCCACAGCTTGCTTATAATAGCAAAACAAAAAAATGGAACGACGTAAATTCCATTAATAGAGAATTGGTTAAGGGAAGATTTACATCCATACACATGGTGTAAATATGGAAACAGCCCGCTAAGTGAGGTAAGCGCTATAATCCCTGCTTTACAGACGAGGATACTCAGACTCAGAGAGATCACGTCCAAGGACACGGTGCCACATGAGCAGGATGGATGAGGTTATGTCATGGTAACAGATGACCCCAAAATCTCAGAGACCATTTTTCTCCCAGCAAATATTTATTTCTCATTCATGTCACTTGTCATCATAGGGAAACCTGGCTGTATTCCACATCATCTCCACGCCTGGCTGGCAGGACAGCCCCTTTCTGGGACTCAGCTGTACTCATGGTAAACAAGAAAAAGAGGCAGAGCGCAGGGAGCTCTTAACTCTGCTTAGCAGTGATCCAGGTGTTTACAGCCACATTTCATCTGTCCAGTCTAGTCATACCCTCTCCAGAGGTCAAGCGAGCAGGGATACTGAACCCTTCCCCAGTAGGGCCAGTCAATAGTTGGAAAAGAATTGTAGTCTACCCCTATTCCCAGTTGGGAATGCTCTGGAGCTAAGAAGGGTGACAGCTGAGCTACAGGGGAATCTGACAGGTGTTCAGGCTGGATCACGGGGCTAGGCTTCCACTTTGCAAAAGTAGAAACCCAAGTTTATGAGAGCTGAAGACAGAAGCATGTCCTCCTCAGAGCCCTGACCCACATTAACCCAACTCCAAGGAGACTAAGGAGAAGAGGAGGCCAATAGAATTAGAGAGTGGGAAAAACTAAAAGTAGAATTACCATATGATCAAGCAATTCCACTTCTGGGTATATGCCCGAGGGAACTGACGTCGGCATGTTGAAGAGATGTCTGCACTCCTGTGTTCGCTGCAGAATGAATCATGACAGCCATGATATGGAAACAGTCTGAGTGTTCACGAGTGGATGACTAGATATTTAAAATGTGGCGAATTCTCAGAGTGGAGTACTACTTCACAAAGCAGGAAATTCTGTCATTTGCTACAACATAGGTGGACCCGAAGGACACAATACAAAGTGAAATGCCTAGACACAGAAAAATACTGCCTTCTCTCACTTCCATGTATATGGAATCTCAAAATATGGAAGCCTTAGAAGTAGAGAGTGGTGGTTACCAGAGGCTGGTTGGGGAGGCTAGTCAGAGGGTGCAAAGTTTCAGCCAGACAGGAGGACTATGTCCTAGAGATCATGACATGGCATGGTGACTGTGACTACTGATAATGCACTGTATATTTTGAAATAGCTAAAAGAATGGATTTTAAATGTTCTCACACAAAGAAACAGTATTGAGTTTATATTCATTAGCCTTCTTTGTTCACTCCACAATGAGGACGCGAACAGAAACCCTGCATTCCATCCCATAAACGGATACAATTATTATTAAAATTAAATAAAACTTATTTTAAAAGAAAGAAAGGCCATGGGGGTCCTTTCACAACACAGTGACCTTCCTAGAAGGGGCCCTTAGGTGCTCTGCTTTCACCAGGAGGCAGCTTGGTGACCTCTGCTATCCATACTGCCAAGCTGAGGTCAGGTCTTGAGACTGGGTTCTATAGGGCATGCACCAGGCCTAGGCCCCACCTAATTTACTGAAATGCCACCATCCTCCCCTTTGCACCTAGAAACAGCCTCCACTGTGCACGCACCATTCCCTTGGGAACCTTCCTGGAGCCCCTGCTGAGTAGGGATCATTAGGCCCGTTGAACAGAGGAAGGATGGCAGGCAGAGGAACCCCAACCCACACACAGGTAGCTATAGTTAGAGAAAGGTCAAGGTTGGTTTTTTGTTGTTTTTGTTGTTTTGTTTCCTGGATGATGCAATTATGGATATTTAGATTTTTGTTGGTTGGTTGGTTGGTTTGGTTTGGTCCTGGGAATTGAACCCAGGGCCCTGCACATGCTAAGCACATTCTCTACCAGATAAAATATACTCTGGATATTTTGATTTTTAAAAATGATTTTCTGATCTGCACTGAGCATCTAGCAGTGTAAAATCAGGAAATATTTATTGAAAATTAAAATAATCTGAGTTGGAGTTGTGCCTCAGTGGTAGAGTGCTTGCCTGGCATATGTGAGGCCCTGGGCTCGATACCCAGCACCATATATAAATAAATAAAAGATCCATTGACAACTAAAAAAAATAATTTTTAATTAAAGTATTCTAATAAAAACCAGTAAGCTAAAGAGTTGTGATACTCATCAGAATTAACCTCTTCTGGATTTTTCTCCCCCAAACCCATTGCAGGTGTTCAGTTTGTGAGGTACCCATTGTTTGCCAAGATGCTGTATGTTGGAAAAGGCCCAGACACATCCCTACAGAGCTTACAGGGTGGCGAAGTACAGTGAACAAGGGACTTCCATAAAGTGTTAAAGAGGCCCAAGAACCCAAGAATTCACATCATCTGGCTGTGCGACCCACCACCCACTCCAGACAAATCACTAGACCTCTCACCCTCAGTTTTCCTCTCTGTAAAGTGGGTCCTTATAGATTAATTGGGATAATGCCTGTAAAATCCCAAGGTCAGCGCCTGGCACATGGTGAGTCACAGACAGTTAACAAAGCAGGACTCCCAAATCCTCCTTCCAGTCCACAGCTCTGCCTGCAACTAGAGACAAGGCCGAATTCTCAGTCACAGTTGTGCTGTCTGCAATGTGGCAGTGACCTCATGTGTCTTCAAAGACAGTGACTGGCAAGAAACTCTTGGAGAGAGGGAACTGGGAGGCACAGGTTGAGGAGAGGACATATCCTTCCTAAGAGTTTGAAAAAAAAAAAAAAAATTGACTTGTTCATGCATTTCTTTTCAGGCTTAAAAATATGGAAATAAGTTTGAATCCCCAGCACCTCGGGGGAAAAAATATATGGGAATAAAATTATTTTAATAATTTGAATTAATGAACCATTCAGTTACTCCTTCGGTGAAAAGCTCCTTTCTCCTGTGGAGCCCAGCTTTTCCCAGAAACTGTTTGAAGACCATCTGGCATAGAATCCTCTGCTTCCCCACCTTCATCTCCACTGAATGAGAATTTCTGGGGCAACTGAGAAGTTGGGGGGAGCCTGCTTGGCCTCTCTTTTAATTAGCTCCCCAGGTAATTCCTAAGGACACCAAGCTTAAGAGCCACTACTTCATGAATCCAGTGGTCTACCAAGTGCTCAGAAACATTACCTTCCCTTTGGTCTACTGTCACTGAGATTATATTACAGTTCAGTAGACTAAGTGAATCCACCTGTGACTTTGTCATTATTTACTATGCCAACCAAAATGTCTCATTCCTTCTTCTTACCCATACCAACGGTCAGATGCTGCCTCAGCTGGCTAAGTATAATGGAATACTATGTGAATATGGAAAAAGAATGAGGAGACTTTTTCCATTGTACTATGGACTCAGCTCTTAAAATATGTAAAGGGAAAAAAAGTGTACAACAATGTGTTTAGTCTACTCATGCTTGTATAAAAAAGAATCCCACACACACAACATATACACATTTATATTTATATATGCAAATCTCCAAAAGAATATGCAAGAAACTGGGGGGTGGGCAGGGTTGCGGTTACCCCTGGGAACATGGGGTGAGTGGGGACATGGGTAAGAGAAAGACTTCACAATGCTGTAAACCACTCCAGTTTTTGAATTTTAAACTATCTGAGTGCATTCCTTTTTCAAAAATAAATTAAATGTAAAATGCTGCCCACGTGTGCTGTCTTGGAGCTGCTCTGAATGCGTGGGCCTGGTTCTCCGGCATCCCTATGGTTCTCCCGACTGCCTTTTCTTCTAAAGCTCTCCTTCCATGAGTCAGTCACTGACCTTGTCTAGCCACAGGCATATTTTGATCGGACTGTTAAGCCAGACAACTCCTCCTGCACTTAACATTCTGGTCCAGAGGCAGCAAGAGCACACTTGCAAAAGATTTCATGATTTGAAACTTTGGTGAGAAGCAAGAGGTCAGTGCGCTTACGTAAGTCAACATTGATTCTCAAAGGCTACGTGCTCAGGAAGGTAAGGTACATGCACAGCCTAGCACTCAGTCTGCAGCAGCTTGACTTGCAAGGGACCAGAGTCAGCTTGGAGGAAGTCAACAGAGAAGGAACTGAGGCCCAGTCCTGCTGGGGACATTGACCAATCCTAAACTAATGGACTTAAGCAAAAAAGAGAGACCTATTTTTAAGAATAACATAAAGGCCAGGTGCAATGGTGCATGCCTGTACTCCCAGAGACCAGGGAGGCTGAGACAGGAGGATCCCAAGTTCAAAGCCAGCCTCAGCAACTTAATGAGATCCTGCCTCAAAATAAAAAAGTAAAAAAAGACTGTGGATGTGGTAAAGCACCCCTGGGTTCAATCCCCAGGGCCAAAAAAAAAAAAGGTAAAGGTAACACATGGTCCAGTTCTTCCACTCACAGGTTTCTACCCAAGAGAAAATACATGTGATATGTCCACATAAAGACTTGTACATGAAAGTTCATAGCAGCTTTATTAGTAACAACCCTAAACTGAAAGAACTGAACTATCCATCAATAAATGAGTGAACAGACAAATCATCACATATCCATGCAATGGAATAATCCTATGGCGGTGTGGGGGGGCTTACTGATACACTCAATGGCATGGATGATTCTAAAAACAATTATGCAGAATGAAAAAAGACAAAAAAGTGTGCATATCATCTGATGCCGTTTATATAAAACTCTAGGAAATGTCAGCTAATCTATAGAAAACAGATTAGTGGTTGCTCAAGGATGAAGAGAAAAGAGGGTTGGGAGAGAAGGATCACCAAGGGCAGGAGGAAACTGAGAGGTGGTGAGGACAGTGTTTATTATCCTGGGTGTCACGTACACCTCAACAAGACTTTTGATTTTTTTAAGAATGTTAAGGTATTGTGTGGAACCTAAGAGACAAGTTATGCTTTTTGGATTGAAGAAAATGTTTTATATCTTAATTGTGGCAGTAGTCACACAACTGTATGCATTTGTTAAAACTCTTAGAATTATATGTTCAAAATCAGTGATTTTGCTGGGCACAGTGGCCATACCTGTAATCCCAGCGGCTCAGGAAGCCAAGACAGGAAGATTGCGAGTTCAAAGTTAGCCTCAGCAAAGTTGAGGCGCTAGGCAACTCAGTGAGACCCTGTCTCTAAGTAAAATACAAAAAAGGGCTGGGGTTGTGGCTCAGTGGCTGAGGGACCCCGAGTTCAATCCCCAGTACCCCCCCACACACACAAAAAAGAGATAGGTGATTTTGATTGAATATAAGGTATGCTTCAATGAAACTTGTCATTTAAGAGGACACATACGTGGAAAGCAGATTAGGCAGCCCAGAGCATCATATATTGCCCACCTGCCATGCTGTGAAGATGCCCCCTCCATCTCTCGTCTGTCTGTTTGTCTGTCTGTCTTCTTCTCTGTTCTCTAAATGACTACGTCATTCTCTCTCTCTCTAATCTTCCCCAGTGATTGATTCTTTTCCAGTTCTCTGCTTTAAAAGGCAGAAGGTTTGGCAGCTGATACTCTCTGAACCATATGTCTTAAGACCCAGGTACCCAAAGAAGAAGGGAACATCCGTCTTTGTGCAGTTGCAGCTTCATGGTAAAGGACTCTGATGAGTCTGCTGGGGCTATGTGTTAGACCTTTATTTATTTATTCAAAAGATATTGAGCAGCACTTTCAAGCATTGTGCTGACCCTGGGACACCTCAGAGAGTGAGACTAATGAAATCTCTGACCCAGCATGGCTTATAGTCTAATGAGATAACAAACACCCAAACAAGTAACACTCCCACTTCAAATTGTGAAGAGTGCTTTAAAGAAAAAAAAAAAAAAAAGTAAGGGAATAGAGAGCAATTGGGAACATTGTGTTTTTTAGATGTGGTAGTCAGGGATGGTCCCTAAGGTGGATCAGACACTAAGATAAGGGAACAGTTCTCCGATGAGCTGACTTAAGAAATTAGAACCAGAAGTCAGCAAGTTGAAGACCCTGAGACAGGAACGTGGGTGGTATAAGCTAGTGTGGCTGGAACACAGGGAAAAGGAGAACAGAGGACTTGAGACCAGGCCATGTGGCCTTCTAGAGCAGAGAGAAGAATTAGCATTTTATTGCCAATGTCTTTGGAAGGCCCTTGGAGCAGCTAGGCAGAGAACTTACTGGTTGTGATGTATTTATTAAAGGTTCCTCCTGCTGTTAGGAGAATAAAGGGTAGTGGGAGAAGAGTGGAAGCAGAGAGGAAGGAGGCTACTAATGTCACATATGTGGAAGGGAGAGTCAATGGGACTTACTGATAAATTGGATGTTGGAGAGGAAGGAGGACGAGAAACAAGGAAGAAGACCATTAAAGATTGGAATGAATGGGATAAATTTGGCTGGGGCAAAGTCCCTTTATAATCAGGCATCCCCAACTGCTATCACAAGGCTGAAGGTGGGGATGGGGTGAGCAAGCAGTCAAGACAACAGGCACCAGCCTCATGCAGTGGTGCACGTCTGTGATCCTAGCTACTCAAGAGGCTGAGGCAAGAGAATCAAAAGAATCAAAAGAGATTTGAACTGGGTGTGATGACACTCGCCTGTAATCCCAGCAGCTCAGGAGGCTGAAGCAGGAGTTCAAAGCCAGCCTCAGCAACTCAGCGAGACCCTGTCTCTAAATAAAATATAAAAAAGGGCTGGGGATGTGGCTGAGTGGTTAAGTGTCCCTGGGTTCAATCCCTGGTACCCAAAAAAAAAAAAAAAAAAAAAAAAATGATTTGGGAGTAGGGGATGGAGCTTGGTGGTAAAGTGCTTATGTAGCATGGAAGAAGATCTGAATTCAATCCCCAGCACTGGAAGAGAAAAAAGAAAAAGAATTGATTTTGGAATAGCATCTCATCAACACAATGCTCAACACACCTGAATCACTTTACCTTTACAGGGGCGGCATCCAGGGTGATTCTACATACAGGTGCAAACATCACCTCCATCTCTTCTAGGGTAACCTTGCCTATATCTTTATACGTTTAAAATTCACTTCATTACAATTACTTTCCTTTCATTTCTCCTTTTTTTACAATTAGAAAATTGTAATCCTAAACATATTATACATACATATATTCATCTAATCCTCAAAACAATCCCAGGAGGTAGACATTGTCATAGACCCCATTTTATAGATGAAACTGATACAGAGTAGTGCCCAAGATCACATGTACTGAGCTGAACTCAGGAGCTTATGCCAACATTCAACATTCATATTGTGTAAAGCACTAACTGCATCATATAGACTTGCTGGTTATCTTATCGTTGACTCTTACTCAGGGTAATAAGGTGGTTTATGGGTCTTGTAAGGACGAGACTCCATGGTCTGGGTGTTCTCTTGGTCTCTCCTAGCTCTGACATTCTTTTTCTGGAGCTACATTTCTAAATAACTTTTGTCACTCAAATCAACTTTTTTTTTTTTTTTTTTTTTTTTTGGTACTGAGGACTGACCCAGGTCCCTCACTCAAATCAACCTGGAAGCATAAAACCTTCCCTGAAGAGGAACGACATTAAATAAGATGTTTGTTTTGTTTTGTCTTTAGCTATAATACCCAAGTCTGGTGAGATGCAATTCAGGCTCTCAGTCACTGCTGGCAGGAGGGCAGGGAATGATCCCTTGGCAACATATCCCAAGAGCTTGAAGATGTATATATGCTTTGGCTCTGACTTTATTTTAGAAAATCTTTCTTAAGAAAATAATCTTGGGCTGGGGTTACCGCTCAGTGGTAGAGCACTTGTCTAGCATGTGTGAGGCACTGGGTTCAATTCTCAGCACCACATATAAATAAATGAATAAAATAAAGGTCCATCAGCAACTAAAAAAAATAAATAATCTTATTGTGACAAAATACACATAACACAAGCTTTACCATTTTAACCATTTAAAAGCGTGCAGCTCGTGCACCTAGCACCTTCATGGTACTATGCAATTGTTACCACTGTCTAGTTTCAGATTATTTCATCGGCCCAAAAGGAAACTCTGCAGCCATTAAATGATCATTCCCATTCCCCACCACTGCACCCCCAGCCTGGACAACCACTAACCTGCTTTCTGTCTCTGAGTTTGTCTGTTCTGGACATTTCCATATAAATGAGATCCTACAGTGTGTAACCCCTGGCTGGCTTCTTCCAACTTGGCATAATGTTTTCAAGGTTCATCCACGTTGTAGCATGCATTAGTACTTCATTCTTTTTTTTAAATTTGTTTTAATTTTTTATTGAGGTAAAATTCGTGTAACATGAAATCAAACATTTTAAAATGTACAATTCAATAAGATTTAGTACATTCACAATGTTGTGTGGCTACCACTCTATTTCCAAAACATTTTCATCACCCCAAAATAAAATCCTGTATCCACGGAGCAGTTAGTTTCCCTCTTTCCCTCCCCTTAGTCCCTGGCAACCCCAGCCTACTCTCTAACTCTATGGATTCTGAATATTTCATATAAATGGAATTGAACACAATGTGGCCTGTGTGTCTGGCTTCTTTCACTTAACATGAAGTTCTGGGGTTCATCCATGTGTAGTATGTTACCAATATTGTATCTTTTTATGACTAGTATTTCATTGCATGGATAATATACCACATTTTGTTTATCCATTCACCTACTGACAATAATTTCTACCTTTTTGTTTATAGTGCTGACTAGTGCTGCTATGGACATTCATGCACAAATTTTTTGTTTCTACATCTGTTTTAATATATACCTAGGATGGAATTGCTGGGGCAATTCTGTGTATAACTATTTGAAGAAAGTCCAAACTACTTTCCACAGCAGCTGCACCATTGTACATTTCCCCCGGAAAAGTTCCAATTTCTTCATCTCCACATCCTTACCAGTACTTATTATTTTTTTATTAAAACTATCCTAGTGGCTATGAAGTGATATTGTGGTTTTATTTGCATTTCCCTAGTGACTAATAACACTGAGCATCTTTTCATGTGCTTTTGGTCATTTAAATCTTCTTTGGAGAACTATCTGTTCAAGTCTTCCGCCCAATTTTCAATTGGATTGCTAGTCTGTTATTGAGTTGTGCCTAAGGAAATAACTTTAAATTTGAAAAATTATTTGAGCATAAATTCATCACAGTATTATTTACATTAGTGAAAAGATTGAAAATCATACTAATGTCTGACACAAGGGCACACACAGATAGTTCCAGCCTCAAAGGGCACTCCATCTTATTGAGAAGGCACAACAAAAATAAATCCAGTAAATTCCATGTTCCCAATGTGCACAGGGTACCAAAGCAGCTCCGAGGAGGGAAGGGTGTCAGGGGCTTCCCCAAACTGTTGAGGAAACATGAGGACCGGTGTGTGCAAGGCAGAAAGGCACTCATCAAGAGTGGTGAAGAACACTAGCATTGGGGAACGACAGTTTTTTGGGCTGTGGTATAAGGTTCAGTGTAGAGAGAAAGGCAGGACACGGAGCAAGAAGGACCTATTACGCTAAACCTGTACCTGAAAGCCCAGGGAGCTTCAAATGGATGTGGTATATTAACTTAATATTTTGGAAAGATTACTCTGACAGGTGTACAGAGCATGGGCTATGGTGGGCCCAGTGAGGTCATGAGGAGACTGTTGTAAGAGAGAATGAGGTAAGACAGTGGCTACAGGAAGACAGGAGGTAAGATATTAAGACCTGTAGCGTTGCTGGACTGTAAACCACACCAGGTCAGCAACCACATATGACCCCCGTATTATAAAGTTCCAGTCCATTATGGGTTAGATTGTGTCATAGGCCATGTCATAAACTAGGTAGCTTATAAACAACAGAAATTCATTGCACATAGTTCTGAGGCTGGGAAGTCGAAGATCAATATGATGACAGATTGTGTCGGTGAGGGCCCTCTTCCTGTTTTATGGGTAGTACCTTCTCACTGTGTCCTAGTAAAAGAGCTGAGCTAGTTCTCTGGAGTCTCTTTTATAAGGGCACTAATCCCTTTCTTAAGCATCTCCCAAAGGCCCCACCTCCTAATACCATTACCTCAGGGGTTAAGATTTCAACAGATGAATTTTAGAAAGACACAAACATTTAAATTATAGCAGATTGTGTTACTCCAGAAAACAAATATACTTAAGTTCTAAACCCCAGCACCTCAGAATGTGACCTTACTTGGAAATAGGATTGTGACAGATGAATTAACTGAGATGAGGTCCTGCCGGAGTAGAGCAGATCCTGATCCAAAATTACTGCTGTCCTTTTAAGAAGCTAGTCATGTGAAGATAGAGACATACAGGGAGAACACCATGTTACTACAAAGGCAGAGACTGGAATTATGCCCAACTAACCAAATAATGCCCAAGATAGCCAGTAAACCACCAGAAGCTAGGAAGAGGCCAGGAGGGTTCCCTACAGGGGTTAGTGGGAGCATGGCCCCATTGACAACTTGATTTCTGACCTCTAGCCGCAAGAATTGTAAGAAAATAAATTTTTGTTGTTTTATACCACCTAGTTTATGGTACTTTGTTATGGTAGCCTTAGGAAAAGACTATACTGCCACTTAACTTATGATACTATCCTGACAAAAATACTTAGCTCCAAAAATACAAATAACATTTCTTGAATGCTTACTCTGTGTTAGGCTGTTTCAAGTGTTTTATTCAGAACAACCTATTTCTCCTAGCAGTTTCCCATAAAGAATATTCTAGAATCATTCCCACTTCATATTTAAGAAAACTGCAACACACAGTGGCCAAGCAAATTTCTCAAGATTACAAAGCGAATTAAACAGAGCCAGGATTTATGCGTGGCCGGTTGACTCCAAGCCTACTGCTCTCACCCAATACAATGTATTATGCAGTTGTTCTAGTAAATATTTACTGGAAATTTTGATGGCTAGATAAATGAATGGCTGTGTTGATCTGGTTTGGAGCCAGGTTAAAAAAAATGAGGGCAGTGAAGCAAAGAGGAACTAAGGGTGACTCTCTGGAGTCTGTTTAGATGACATAGCCACGAATATATTCTTGAAATGCTGAGTGTGAATGCCATAAGACCAGTGAGTGAGATGTTGGATAAGTGAGTCTGGAGCATTAAAGGTGTGGGTCAGAATTATAGATTTGGGAGCCATTAGTACACTTAGTGGCACGGGTTTGGATGGGATCACTGAAGAAGTGTAGGAAGAGAAAAACAGACCATCCTAAAAGAATCCTGAGAAACACTGGAACTCAGTAGGTAAATGGAAGAAGAGTCGTCTTTATTTTCTTGCAGTTGTCATGGGAAGGACAAAAGCCATGTTATGGTGGGTTGAGGAGAGAACAGAAAGTTAATCAAAAGGTAAGTGTGATGCTACAGATGAGAAAGTGAGAGAGGTGGATCAATGAGCTGTGGTCAGAGTAGGTGCAGAGATGACCAAACACAGGGTATGCTGAAGCCAGCTCACACCAAGTGAGTTCACCATTAAATTTCAGGAATTTTGCAAGTTAGTTAAATACAGTCAATATTAAATATCATATTCCAGAGAAATTAACAAAAAAACTAAAAACTTCTTAAAACTCATAACTTCCTAATTATTTTACTATTACCTATGCTTTTCTATTTTCTATATCTGTATGGTGGAAACACTACAATGCTGTGCTATTGTGCTCATTCCCCCAACTCTATGTTCAATGACATCAACCAGTCGCTTGAAATTGACCAAAGCAAGACTTTGTACCATGAAAACTGGCAACTGTTACAAATCAGAGCTTGAGTTATTAAAACATTTTGTTGATTGTCTAGACTTAAGAAGGTAGTGGAGGAAATGTTAGATGCAGCCTGAACTTGAAAGCACATCATGTACAGACATGTAATCATTACATTTAAAGGCACAAAAATTTGCACCCAAAATTGAGGAAATAGTCTTCCAGTATTCAAAGACCATTATGCAGTTCCACAGAGAAGTTTCTCATATCTCTGATGAGTAAGTGAAATTCTGACATCACTGATCTTCATTGTTTTATTTCTGAGTCTTTAACATAAAGGAAAATAATATTTATGTTGGGTTTGTCAAATGCAACCATAGGTTGGCCAGAATATAAGAGTTTGGCAGAAATCAACCAAAACATTTATTATTTTTAACTGTTACATCTTTTTTATATCAGTAAAATCTATAGCAAACTAACTTGCATATGTATATGTGTGTATATATAAACACATGCATAAACACACACACAGCTGTTCTTTCTTAGACAATGGTCAACCTCCTGACTACATGAGAAGCAGAGCAGTCCCACTCCTACGGAAATAGGTCATTGCAGTTAAAGACCAGGCTGAGAGGGCTAGAAGAGGCACTGAATTCAGAGGATAAAAAAATGACTGAGGGTGGATCTTCAAGGCCCAAGGAACTTCATGCAGCGAATGATGGGAAGGGTAGCAGAGGACAGCAATAATGGGGATAGTAGCTATACCGGCCTGACAATCACCATCTCAAAACAGGATTGCCCAAGGATAAAAAGCAATGGTTTGGACTTAACCATAGAGAGCTGAACCCTCAGTTCCCACTGCCCTGTAGTATACAGGACATGGTTGAATGACTAGCTTCCATTTTTGAGATCACAGAGAAAGAAGTGTCTTCTGGGGCCAATCTGGTTTCAGTTAATAATCATAGCTTCCATTTATTGAATATAAGGGGAGCACAATGCAGTAATATGATCAGAGTTTCTAAGTTAGACAATTCAGATTAGAATTCTGGCTCTGCCATTTACTAAGACATGTGATACTGGGCAAGCTACTCACCCTCTCTGAGCTTTCATGGCCTAGTGTGTAAAATGGAAAAAAAATGCCACCTGCCACTCAAAAGATAACATACTTAAAACACTGAGCATAGTGCCTGCCACATGATGAACTTCCAATAAAATTATAAATATGTATGTGAAAAACAAGATACATAATTATACAATTACAACTATACATAGTGGGAGGTGAAAAGTATACATTAAAATGTTAAAAATTGGGGGCTAGGGAGATAGCTCAATTGGTAAAGTGCTTGCCTTACAAGCACAGAGCCCTGGGTTCAATCCCCAGCACCGCCAAAAAAAATGTTAAAAATGGTTGTCTCTGGATGGCAGGACAATGAGGATTGTTCATTTCATTTTTTAAAACTTCTACAATAAATCCATGTAAATTTTCATTCTGAAAATAATCTTTTAAAATAAAGAAAATATGTAAAGGGAAATCATTTAAAAAATAAAAACAGTCAATGTTGTCTAAGAACATGAAACAATTAGTCTTCTGTAGTACACACAGGCCTGACACGTGGACAAATTATTTTGACAGGTAGAAAAAATACTTAAGAGTTCAGCTCTGCTGGGGATATAGCTCAGTGTAGAGTGTAGAGTGCTTGGCACAAGGCCCTGGGTTCAATCCCCAGCACTGAAAAAAAAAAAAAAGAGTTCAGCTCTTCTAGGTGATCCTTTTCACCACTAAAAACTGGGTAAGTTCAAAGGCTGTCTCCTCTTCTCCATTTTCTGTGTTATCCATGATTTTTAAATTCCAAGGGGACTTATAGTAATGAATAAAGGGGATATAAATTAATCTAAACATGATTCAAATCCTTAATTTATGCACTCATTAAATTTTTACCTGTTATCAATCTTAGGGTTCCAGGTGTTAATGGCAACTCTAAATGAAAGTCAAATATAATAATTTACATAAAAGCATTAGATGATTAATTGGTATTTTCATGCAGCTGTGATTTATTCTGTACTTCTAGAGCTGAAAAAAAAATTTAACTAAAAACATTTACCTCTGCTAATCCTCATGAAATTGCAGAACATCCTCCAGTTTTCCATGTACTCAGCCATATTTATAGCATTTTGATTACTGGGGTTATGTTTCATATTTCCTGATTTTAAAAGGCATCACAATTGTGCCCTCTTGAAAATGAGGCTGATTTTCACACCATTCTTTAAATATTTATGTGTTTGAATCCAAAAGGAAGATAGTGATCAAATCTACTCATGTTGACAAATTCCCATTTGTATGTTTCAGCATGATTTGTGAATTCATTCCAATTTCAAGGAACCTAAGAGATACCCTAAAATATAAGTCACAGGGCTTAGGCAGAAAGTGTTTTTAGAAAAGTGATTTATCTCTGCTGAATAAAAAGCTGTACCACTGGCAACTGAGATCCAGTTATGATCCCTAAAGCATGTCCTGGCTGGTTATCTAATGCCTCTGCAGGAATTTAGGCCACGCATTAATGCACTGAAGATAAAATCAATTTGAAAATTTCTTAAATCAAATACCAATCCTGGACTAATACTCTATGTGCAAGAGAAGCAGCCAACAGTAATAGGAAGCCAATTATAAACTATAAACCACTCTGCTCAAATGTCCTGGTTTGCTACTGGCAGGGCCCATTACACACAGTTTGCACCAGTTAACAAGTCAGAATGACATACCTATGCATGCACAGGAGCATGCCAACCCTTACCTGCCCCTGCACTTAATGTCAAGATTCAGCTCAATTAAAAGGAACTCTTATTGAAGACAAAACCCCACAACAACATCCTGAGCATTAAGACTCTCCAACAACACTACTGAAGCAGCGCAGCTGAGGAGTAAAGTACAATTCTAGTCAGACGGTCTCAAATTACAATACTGGCACTACCACCTGCTTATTATTACTTCACTTCTCAGTTTCCTCATCTGTAAAGTGGGATTAGCAATGAGGCCTATATGGAAACTTATGAATTTTAAATCTAATCATGGATGTGAAATTCCGAGCACAGTAGTACTAGACAGCTGTTGGCTAGGATCATTCCCTCTTTCCTCTATCTTTTCAACTCTCTGACCCTAAAACAGCAAAGGCGACACAAATGGTATGGCTAATACCACATTGTCACATTTGTCAATAACCTCTTCCTGGGTGGTTGGCAAGTTTACAAGCAGTGAAGTGTTTTAACTGCTTTCATTTGCATGTGTGATCTGGAGAAAATCAGAGGCAGATGGAGGGTGAGGAGTTACAAGTCTTTTCCAAGGCCAGATATCCCAGTTGGATATTGAAATGTGAATGTAGATATACTGGTCAACTTCTTTCATGTAGATCTGGTCTCTGGTGGTTAAAAAGAGAAGCCTTCTACCCTGTTTCTCTGCTGCTTCCTTACTTGAGGCCCCAGCACCTCTGTCCTGAACCACTGCAGCCCATCATCAACCACCATCCCTAAAGGATCTCTCAGCTTCTACCCTCTCCAATTCATTCTCATTCATGCAACTAACATCATTGCACCCATAGTACAAATCAGGCAGAGTTTACAAGTATGGCCCTTCGGAGATTATCGAATAAAATATTTGAACATAGATCTGACTATATAACTGCTGGGCTTAGCAACCTTCAAGGCTCCCATTGCCCAAAGCAGATTCACAGTGAGAAATTCTGATTCAGAATGATTTGAGTGGTACCTGAACATGGATATTTTGGATAAATTAGAGTTTAATTTAATGCCTCCTCCAGATTCAGAAATGATTAACTTTCTAATTTCTCTGACACTTAATACTCTGCAATATGATCCCAATCTTCTACCCAGACTCACTAAATCAACACAATGTAGTCTCTTCCTAAATTTTGCCTTCCTTCCTTCCTATTCTCTAACCATACTACTACATACTGTTTCTGAGTACACCAAGCCTACTTTTTGAAGCTTAAACACATAGTTACAGTGCTCAGGAAATGCTGGCTCCATCATCACGGAGCATGTGCATCAAGTAGCCCCTTCCCCTTTTCTAGAGATGCTCCCTGACCATCCCTATCCCCTTCGGTGCTTTATTTGCTCCCTGTCCTCAGACCACTGGTCACTACCAGAAAATGTATTAGGTGTTTATTCTCTATCTTCTCTACTAGAAGTTAAACCCTATCAGAGCAGAATTTGCCTTGCTTCCTACTATATCCTGTGGTACTGAGTATCCAGCATGTGTGTGTAGATGCACACACACATGCTGGAGATTGAACTCTGTAGGGCCTCACACATGTTAAGTACATATTCTAAAATTAAGCTACACCCTGGCCCAATTTTCTTTTCTTTCTTCTTTTTTTTTTTTTTTGGTACCAGGGATTGGACCCAGGGGCACTTAACCACTGAGCCACATCCCCAGCCCTTTTATTTTTTATTTTTAATTTTGAGGGTCTCACTAAGTTGCTTAGAGTCTTGCTAAGTTGCTGAGGCTGGCTTTTAACTTGCAATCCTCCTGCCTCAGTCTCCCAAGAGGTGGGATTACAGGTGTGTGCCACCATGCGTGGCTCTCGGCCCAATCTTTAAGTAAACAATTCAGTAGCTTTTAGTACACTCACACAGCTGTACAACTGTTTTTACTAATTCCAGAATGTTTTCATAATAAAAAAAAAAAAAAAAAAAAAACTCCATATCCATTAGCAGTCTTTTCCATCTCCAACCCAGGCAACCACTAATGCTTCCAATTTTCTTGGAAATATACCTAGAAACAAATACCAACAATATTGGAATTGCTGGGTTGTACAGCAACTCAGAAAAGCCAAATCATTTTCAAAAGTGGCCACACTGTCAATTAACATTATAGCCAGCAATGTACAGCAATTCCAATTTCTCCACTCATGTTGAGTGATTGTCCATCTTTTTTATCATACCCACTCTAGAGGATATGATGAGCTATCTCATTGTGCATCAAACTCTTCTCATACTTTGAAACCCAGCTCAAGCCAGGCAGGGAGGTGCACACCTGTAATCCCAGTGACCAGGGAGGCTGAGGCAGAAGGATCTCAAGTTCAAGGCCAGCTTCAGTAACTTATCGAGACCCTGTCTCAAAAATAAAAAGGGCTGGAGGTAAAAAGTAAAAGTAAAAAAGCTCAGTGGTAGTGTGCCATTGGTCTCAGTACCACAAAAAATAAAAAAATAAAACCCAGCTCATATATGACATGTGCTCCAGGACAGCTGTAATAGACCCCTAATACTATAGTACCATGGTTCATCTATGCCTCCACTAATGCCCTTTCATTCAATGCCTATTGAGCATCTAATATGTGCCAAGCACCATTCTACATGCTGAAGATATGGTGAACGAAACAGACACAAAACATCCATCCCCTTTGCACCTTATATTCTGGTGGGGAGGCAAATAACGAGTTTGGGATAGGGATGCATGCCATAGAGAACACTGGAGCAGAGCAGAACAACAGCATGCCAGTGGGGTGGTGGAGACGATTTAAAATCGGGTGCTCACAAAAAGCCTAACTGAAACTTGAGCAGGAATTGGAAGTTTTAATGCAAGACATTCATGAGAGATATAAAGGAGGTATTAGGACATGAGTCTAAGGGTCCAGAGAATAGAGCTCAAGCAGATAGAGAAATGAAGGAACTAATGAAGAACCAGAAACTCATGAAGTGACCAATAAACTGGTTGGTGTCCTGGAAGGCAAGTATCTGTATCTGTATCCATTTTCTATTGTTGCTTTAACAAACTACCACAAACAACAGATTAATTATAGTTCTACAGAAGGCCCACATAGGACTAAAGTGAAGATGTTGGCAGGCTGGGTTCCTTGTTTCCTTGCCTCTTTTTTTTTTTTTTAATTTAATAACTTTAATGTGTTTATTTTTGCTTTAATCTTGTCAAGGGTGAATTTTTAGCTGTTCATTTTGTATACAACATAGAATTTTGTGATCTCATAAACACATTAGTCTTTACAATGCTAACTGTACCCCACCACACATCAAAGGGACCTGAATGACGTGCCATGCATCTTGAGTGACCATGGAAGCCACACACTCTGAGCTCAACTGCCAATAATGCTCCATCAAAGCAACGTTGCAACTTCGTTTCAAATGATTCTAAGAGACAAGTGCAAAATAGTACCAATAAAAACAGAAGAGTGCCAGGAGTAATGAAGTTTTGTCAAGATTTTGTTATATTTATCATGAATGCGCTTTAAGAGGAACTAATCAGAAAGCCTATTGATGTGAGCAGTCATTTGACCTGAGATTTAAAACAAAAATATGAAACACTTCACGAATTTGCGTGTCATCCTTGCGCAGGGGCCATGCTAATCTTCTCTGTATCGATCCAATTGTAGTATATGCGCTGCCGAAGCGAGCACTTCCTTGCCTCTTACATGTTCCAGAGGCTGCCCTTAATCCCTTCCTCCATCTTCAAAGTCGGCAACATTTTATCTCTAATTTCAGCCATGAAAGGTTCTCCACTTTGAAGAACCCATACTATTGGATCAGGTTCTCCCAGTTTACTCAGGACACACTTCCCATCTCAAAACTCTTAAACACATCTACTAAATTCCTTTTGCCACGTAAAATAATATTCACAGGTTCCAGGGACTTAGGATATGGTGTGTAGGGGCATGGACAGGGAGGTGCATCGTTCTGCAAATGAATAGCAAAACATTTCAAAAAGGAATAATCAACTATCATATTAACAGGTGAAAAACATTATCAGAGCTGGGCATAGTAGCCCACCTGTAATCCCAGTGGCCTGAGACTGAAGTAGGAGAATTGCAAGTTCAAAGCCATCCTCAGCAAAGTCTGGTGCTAAGCAACTTAGCGAGACCCTGTCTCTAAATACAAAATAGGGCTGGGGATGTGGCTCAGTGGCCACATCTGGTACCATTAAAAAAAAAAAAAAAAAAAAAAAAAAAAAGGCACAATGGCAATCATTGGTAATCCCAGCAACTCAGGAGGCTAAGGCAAGAGGATTTCAAGTTGAAGGCCAGTCTCAGCAATTTAGTAAGACCCATCCCAAAAAGGGTTGGGGATGTCATTCAGTGATAGAGTGCCCCTGGGTTCAATTCCCAGTATTGGGATGGGGAGGGAGTTGTATGATAATTGGCCATTGAATTAAGTTCCACAGATGTTCTGTTAGTATTTACATAGGAAGTTCCCATGGTGTCAAAACCTTCATTTAAAATGGGCTCAAAAGAGAAAAGCAGAAAGTACAATTCTGAATTTTGTTATGAAAAACAGAATGGTAGCTGAAGGGGTTAAGCAAGGTTTTTAAAATTTAAGAAGGGCGGGCATGTTTGAAAGCTGATGGGAATGATTTAGCAGAAAGAAAAGGTAATGAATAGGAGAGGGAATGTCTAAATTTGAGCCCTTCAAACAGGTAAGGGATGGAATCATGAGAGGAAGAGCTTGACCTAAAAAGGCAGGGAAGGTGGTAGAGTGCTTTGCCTAGCAATGTGTCAGGCCTGGGTTCAATTTCCACTATTGGATGAAAGAAATGAAGAAAACTCTGCAACTAAAGTGTAGTGCAGATGCAGGTGGGTGGGTAGAAACCTGTGGAAGTTTTGTTTCTATTTTCTAAGACCAAGAGGTTGGAAACTGAGTGAGAATGGGAAAGGCATTAAAAATTTCAGTGTTCAAGGAGAGTAGAAATGGAAATAATGTAGTAGGGCTATGAGATGGTACTAAAGTCTACAAGAAGTCATGACTAAACAGAGACCAAACCAATGCATTCAGTTGCACAAATGTAAAGAAGGGAGGACACTTAACCAAAAGTGGAGTCTGACAGTATAATGGGACAAGGCAAGCCAATTTTATACAGCCAAGAATGACTATCACAAAATCTAAACTGGGTAATAAGGATACAGTAAGATGAAAATTGGATAGGCAACAAGATCAAAGAATTATAGGTAAGTGGTACAACCATCCATTTTTAACTGTTGCCTATATCTATGCCTATGCATATGCCTACATCTAAATCCCCTCTCTAGTCTGAGATCCTCCAAAAGTAGGATCCGTGTCTTACCTTTTAACTCTTAATAGCTTAGCACATAAAGTTATCCAGATGTATAAATGCAAACTCATGGTTAAAGGTAAATTCCCTACCCACAAACTCTATGATAAACTTGCCATTTTTCTCATTGCTCTTCAAGGGTTTAAAACCTTGCAATGCTTCATCCAAATTTATGGTGTAAATAAACCCTTTCAAATGAGTTAAGATGCTGAATTCCCACTGTTGTATAGAAGAACTAAAATAATGTACCAGTTCTACCTGAACTATAGTTGAGTTTTCCCTTATTGAACACCTGGCTAATACAAAATCTTTGTACTTCCCAACCTCAAATTTAACCTCCTTGCAGTAACCTAGCAGGCCCAAAACAGATCTTCAGAATAGCAAGAGAGAAGGGGAGCAGACAAATGAAACTCAATTTGGAGGGAGAGGGAAAAAATGCACAAAGAACGTGTAAAATATGTTTTATTGTTCTTTAAAAGGGTTCAGGGTTTGGTTTTAAATCAGGCTGCACACCTTTGATCAGTCTGACATCTCTCACCATGTCAAACTGGCTTCAGCTAGCAATACTTCATTAAATCCAAAGAAAAAAATGTTTTGAGGGGAAAAAAAATCCAGTTCTGAGAACAATTAACATTAGTCTGTAATTTAAAATAAAATAAGGGCTAATGTTTCATGTTTTTATATACCCTTCTCCTCACATAGAACCAGTAATGCAGTTCTCAACTTGGGCAGGCATATTGGTACTGATAGAGACTGCATGTACGCACACACACGGGTACACGCGGGCACCCACACCTACTCTCCCCGCCCAAACAAAATTCAGAGTATGTCAAATGTAAAAGGTTTCTGATGGTATTGATCCAAGAGTTGAAAATCTATCTGAACTCAGAGGGTACGATATTTTGATCTTGAGTCTGTGTTAATCTATTGTCATGTTCAGAAATAAAAAGAATTTTGGATAGTACCACCATTTTTTTTACTTTAAAATTCTAGAAACAATGTCAAAAAGCATTATTTTGCTTTGTCTTCTGGGACGAGGGAGGACAGAATCTACAGATTTGTATTTAGTTAAAAGTCACAACTCCGGCAATAGGAATTAGGCAGTTCACATAGCCGGCCAACGTCTGAGGTATCATCAGAGAGACGAGGTCCCATGCCATTCCTACTGGCCTAGCTGACACTAACAAAACAGGAAGCTTATGGCTCTGCACAGCAAACTCCAGCAAGACAAGATGACTCTAAGCCTGTATTCAGAGCCTTAGAAGCAGGGCACTGCTTTGTAATATTTAGGTGAAAAGAGTGCAAGACCCCCTGATGGTGCCCTTCTACTTGCTTTGTCAATACAGCCTGGTCATAACTGCCTTCTGTAAATGAGGAGAAAAACAGATTTTTCTTTCTAAATCGGCACATTGAACCCAGCAGAGAATTTGCAAAAATGTTACTATACCACTTCATAAGCAACACAGTCCCTTTGCTACTCATTGGGTTGCTTGGTGTCTTCTACCCTGTTACGGCGTTGCTGGCTCTGAACCAGTGATTTTTTTTTTTTTTTTTTTTTTTTTTTTAATCTCAAAAAGAATCTAGAAAGAAAATAACAAGGCATTCAGTGGTTCAACTGAACTATTCATATTGGGAGTAGTTCAGAAAATGACCACCACAGGCATTTCTCAAGACCTAAATATTGTGAATTTGTTGTTGCTCCTCCGGCCATTTCTGAAAATTCAGAGTACAAATAAGTCCTAAAGTAAAACTTTTAAGCTACCAGCATTCCCTGACATTAGACAGAAAATCAGAGCAGTGCTATAGTCCACAATTCTACCTTTTGTAAAGTGTGCTAATTCTCTGCCTGGACATATTTTTAGTAATGGACTACAGCTTGTCCTCTCAGAAAACAAGTTTCTGGGATACCCACTAAGCTTCATTGGTTGGGAAAGAGAAGAATTCTACTCTCAGCTAAGTTTTTTGAGAAGACTCCTCTTCAAAAGCTATTTCCCCACTAATTTACCAAAACGAAAGGCTCTTGGCTACTTTGCCTAATGTTAGATCAGGGCTTTGAGGAAAAGAAACTAACATGAACACTCCTTCAGTAAAGACTAAAACCACCTGCATGCCACTTTTTTTTTGGGGGGGTGGTTTTTTGTTTGTTTGTTTTTCCTCTAAAAGTGCCCAGGTGGGCTTAAGGCTGCCAGACTGCACGCAAATCTACAGCAATAAGGGCTTCTCCTATTCCATCTACAATGTGTATCAGAGGAAAAGAGGGGACAAGAGAAAGCAAAGAGGGGAAAAATGCACCCCTTTCCTCCCCCTAAAAATCCCACCACAGGGATATCTATGTGCCAAGCATAATGAAAGAACGTGCTCCCCAAACAGGTGGTTCTGCACAGGCTAATATTCTGCTGGTTTTCCTTAGAGACCTATTTTGAAAAAAAGTTAAAAAAAAAAGGACAGGAGATATTAAAATAATTCAATCCTGACAGAAAGTAAAACTCCAAAACTAGGAGAAAAATCATCCTTCACTGAATTAATCCCTTTTTTCTTTCATTTTTTTCTTTTCTTAAACATTTTATTCATGTTGTAGAGGGATTTCTTATTTGTTTACTTTTTCCTAATCATTAAGAAGAGTGGTTGAGGAGTACTGAATCCATCACTACTTCGATGACACAGGTAAATCCAGATTCACATTTCCAGGTACCAAGAGTTCCCTCTAAATGCCACAATCGCATAAGCCTTCGTTTGTATTTTTTTCTACTGAACACAGCAATGCCCATTGGTATCTCTGAAGCGTAATCGCATCTTAGGTCGGTATTTCTCCAAGTAAAGCAGCTGTTTGGAATTGAATGCTCCCCTTCTTTTTCTGAAAATACAAGAATGACAGATTTTTACCATGTAATAAAAGAGCTTTCTGATTCACTTGAGATGCATTATTTATGGCTTTAAAGTCTTTCTAACTAACTACACCCTACTGAAAACCAATGTCCCACAACGCATCCCTTTTTAAAGATCTAAGTTGCAACATGAACTTTCTGAGCCTTCCCAGAACAGAAATTTTTCCTTTGATGACTATCATTACAATATATATATATTATTTTGTGTGTGTGTATGTGTGTGTGCGTGCGCGCGTGTGTATGTGTGCATGTGTGTGGTGCTGAGGATTGAACCCAGGGCTTTGTGCATGCAAGGCAAGCACTCTATCAACTGAGCTACATCCCGAGCCCTCATTGCAATATATTTAAATAAAGATGAGAATGAGCTGCACACAGTGACATATGCCTGAAATCCCAGCTACTCAGGAGGCCAGTCAATTTATAAAGATCCTGATCTCAAAACTTAAAAAATCTGGGGATGCAGCTCAGGGGTAGAGCACTTGTCTAGTAAATCAAAGCCCTGGGTTCAATCTCCAGTATAAATACAAAGTATTTAGGATGCTTTGGGGGAAAAAAAAAAAAAAAAAAACAGATTAAGATGAAGCAGCAGGTTCAAGACATACACAGATGGCAGATAGCATTCAATAATAATAGGTTACTGTCTTAGAGCTACTACCATATATTTCATGCCCTCTGTCACAGTCTTTCTTCTTTTTTTTAAGGAAAGAGTTGAGCCAGGGACCATGGCAACTTGGGAGGCTGAGGCAGGAGGATCATGAATTCAAAGTCCACCTTGGCAACTTATTTATTAGCAAGGCCCTAAGACAGTGAGATCCTGTCTCAAAATTAAAAAAAAAAAGGGGGGGGGGGGCTGGGGATGTGGCTCAGTGGTTAATAGCACCTGGGTTCAATCCCTGGTACCAAAATAAGAAGAAAAAAAGAGAAAAGGTTGAAGGGCAAGACAATAACTGACAAAGAATTCTAGACAACAAAATGCCATGGCCTGTTATTTCAGATCAATGCCGACCAACATTCTGAGTACAGCCATCCTAATTTTGTGCCTGAACACATCACTTAAGAGTCCAGGGTGATTAATCTGCTCCTCTATACATTCTCCTTGCCTCTTGGTAACACAAAGTTGCATATGGACATTATTTTGGAATCTATTAAAAGGGGCACTAGATCAATGAGACACTACCTAATTATCCATTTTCAAGATTCCTACATATTCAAATTACATACTGGATACAGTCTACAATGTTCAAATTTAACACCCAAATCTGAAAACCTTTAAACCTAGGAGCCAGTAATACTGAGTCCCTTTATCACTTGTTTGAGATTTTGTATACCTTCAAACAATTACTTTAAGGCAAAGTCAGCAATTTATTCCATACTAGAAGTACTTTTTCATATAATTCCTTCATCAAGCATGTGCTTATGTGTTTCTGAACATAAAAATTTCATACTCACTGTCTTATAAACTGAACTGCATCTTCATACTTCATTCCACATTCAATCAAAGCAAGTGCAACCAGCACAGGTGCCCTGCAAAGAAAAACCTATTCGTAAATATCCAAAAGTCTTTTTGGAATTAAAGGATTTTTTAAAATGCAGGATTATATATTACTGAAATAAAACAAAGCCTGAACTTTAACTTTTTCCATCTACTAAATTATCTGGTATTTTCCAATACAGTAAAAATATTTCTATAATAGCATCTATGATACTATCTATTTTTAGTAAAGCACTAAATTCTAAACTCATAGTGAGATATGTTTGCTTTTTAAAATCATCACATAACTCCAAATTTTTTCATCATTATATACTATATTTTTTTAAAATCTAAAAAAATAATGTTTTAAAAAAGCCCATTATAGGGCATCAAAGGTGAACTACCTAACTAGTATAACTACTAGTAATAAAATTGCCCTAGCCAAGCACAGTGGCACATGACTATAATGCCAGCAATTTGAGAAGCTGTGACAGGAGGACTGCAAGTTCAAAGCCAGCCTCAACAACTTAGTGAGACCCTGTCTCAAAATAAAAAATAAAAAGGGCCGGAAATGTGGATTAGTGGCAAAGCACCTTTGGGTTCAATCTCCAGTACCAAAAAATTTTAAAATAAAAAAATGAAATTGCCCTAAGTTATAATACTATCATCAGCCTTCAGGATACTGAGTGAAACTGAACCTTCTAAAAAAAAAAGACCACACAAAAAAAAAAGGGCTAAGCAGAGCTAACAGCCTGAGTCACCACCACCTTGAGGCAATGGCAGCTTGCACTAATGTTTTGAGTCAAAGTGTATATCATAAATTGGCATTTAATGTGCTGTTGATGAGAGTGTTGCAACTTCAGCCAAAGCAACACTCAGAAAAAAGGAAATTAGTCAATTCCTATTGTCTATACATCTCCTTTTAAGAGTTTAAAGTTCAGCCATCTGGTTTCCACCTATTAACTTTCCATTTGTCTCAATTCAAAATTAACCAAGTTAGAATCCTCAATCTCTAAAATGATTTTAATTTTGTTGCCCATTTCAATGATCTAAAATCTTTGATTACTTGAAATGGGAAAAAAATAAAAAAATCTAAGTGCACTATGCTATCAGAATCAATCAGACAATCAGAAATCATGATACTAACTTTTGCTCTCATTTTCTTTTCCAACAATTTCATGTTATTTAGAATAATACATGCAAATTTCTACCAAAGGGAAATATTCAATGGGCTTACTCAGGCATGATAATGAATTCAGACTAAAAAGAGAAAAAGGCAGGAATTTACCTTCCCAATCCTGCAACACAATGCACTGCAACACAGCAACCTGGCTCTTCACGGAATTTGGTTTTTAACAGGTTCAGCCAATCATCTACTATCTGATTAGGGGGTGGAGCTCCATCATCAAATGGCCAATCCTAAAAAGAAATGACCTCTTACATTAAATTGATATTTTCTCCAGGACTAACATCCTAATGTACAAGAGCTACACAGAATAGACAAGGCAGGCCTACTTGAACTATGCCATATATACCTGTTCTTAAAACAATTCTGATCATTGCTAAAAAAGTACCTAAGACTAAAATTTAATTTGCCAAATAAATTAGTCTTCTCAAAGAAATGCAAAGTGTCACAACCATCTAAATTTATCCTACAGAAATCTCTTTATCAGTCATAATAGCTAATGTTTTCCCAAATATTTTATCAAGTCGTAGACATAATGGGAAAACTACAATTAAAGCCAAGACCATGTAAGAGAATAAACACATGTCAACATGATTTAAAAGTCCACTCTGGCAAAGTATACCAAATGAGTCTCAATGGTGTCTACAAGTATTTTTCAGAATTATCTTCCAGATGACTATATCTTTTCTTAGAGAAAGGATAAACTCAATAATTAGTGAACCTACCAAACACACTACCATCTTTATCTTATCCAAAATATTTTAAAAGGACGCCTGTAATCACAGCAGCTAAGGAGGCCAAGGCAGGAGGATCTCAAGTTCAAAGCCAGCCTCAGCAACATCAAGGCACTGAGCAACTCAGTGAGACCCTGTCTCGAAATACAAAATAGACCTGGGGATGTGGCTCAGTGGTTGAGTGCCTCTGAGTTCAATCCCCAGTACAAAGGAAAAAAAAAAAAAAAGTAGCAAAATGTTAAATCTCCACCTAAGTTATACATATGCTATTTAATAAAGACAATACCACAAAATATTCCTTTCTCTTTTTGTGCTCATCAACTTGGGCTGTATGAGTTCTTCCTTGCTACCTAGCAAGAGATCCTAAGAAACCTACAAAAATGCCTAGAATTTACATTTTACACCTCTCTCTCCTCTCAAAGACTGAAATGCAAAACACCATTGGGAAATTTTTTTTAAGAACAAGGCTATTCTAACGAGACTAAGAACACTTTAAGATACTAGAGAAAGAAAAAAGCAACAGAGCACTAAATTGATTCTGCACTCATTATTGGCACCACTAGAACACTTCGTGTAGTCCATTAGCCACAACAGCACATTATGTTTGGATTGTCAACTACACCCCATAATTAAAAGGCTGTCAGTGTTATTATAAATGTCACTACAGAATTTAACTATAAACAACAGTAAAATCAAAAGCACCTTAGTCAAGAGCTTACTTCCTATAATATGCCCTTAAAATGCACCTCTTAAGAAAACTTTCCCTTACTCATATTTCTCATATTTCTTTAAAACACACACGCATGCACACACGCACGCACACACGCTAAGGGTATAATCCAGAGATAAAAGTGCATGCCTAACATGTTGGAGGCCTCAGTTCAACCCCCATACCACAAAAAGAAAAAAATAAAAGCTTTTTTTTTTTTTTTTTTTTTTTTTTTTTAACTTTTGATACCAGGGATTGAACTCAGGGGCACTTGACCACTGAGCCATATCCCCAGCCCTATTTTTGTATTTTATTTAGTGATAGAGTCTCATTGAGTTGCTTAGTACCTTGCTTTTGCTGAGTCTGGCTTTGAACTTTCAATCCTCCTGCCTCAGTCTCCCAAACCACTGGGATTACAAGCATGTGCCACCATGCCCGGCTAAAAAGAATTCTTCATTTAGAAATATCTGAACCTCAAATTGACAGAGCTGAAACTAACATTAATCTCTTCTAGTGGCCTTTGATTTGCAAGCACATTCAAAGGATTAAAAGGTCTTATTTGAGGGAGATCCTCTTACAGTTAAATGTTCCAAACCCTCTTCACCTGGCAAATGTAAATTAACTCCATCTTAAATCTCTGTGAAAAAAGGAAATTCCAACTTTAACACTAAATAGCCTTGTTTTTTCAAGTTTAAATTAAACCTTTAATTTTATCTGATAATAGCTATTTAAAACAAAACAAAAAGCTAAAGTTAAAGGCCTGGAATTAGTCCTAGACCTAACATTATATTCAACAA
The DNA here is from genome assembly GCF_902686455.1 of Sciurus vulgaris. Lineage (NCBI taxonomy): Eukaryota > Metazoa > Chordata > Mammalia > Rodentia > Sciuridae > Sciurus > Sciurus vulgaris. Next base: position 22,986,612 of record NC_136461.1, read on the forward strand.
ACTAGTTCAGGTTCTTTAGTTCATTTCTATTTCATGAAAATGTTTACTAACATTACTGATTCAACTGACTACGGTCAATCCAAAGTCACTTAGATGCCACACATCAAAACAAGTTTTCTCATCTATCCACTGGAGAATATACTCACAAATACAGGGAAATCAACTTGTATTTGACTTAATTTCAGAATTTAAAAATGTTTTTATTAAAAAAAAAAAAAAAAAAAAACACAAGGCAGCATTTTACATGTTTCCACTTATCCTCAGTGATTTCCAACCCATGGACCATAAATTAGATATGGGAACACAAGCATACTATTATCATGCCATACTGTTAGAAAAAAGCAGCAGGCAGGGGGGTGGTGAGGCACACCTGTAATGAGGCAGGAAAATCACAAATTCAAGGCCAACCTCAGCAACCTAGCAAGGCTCTAAGCAACACTGGTGAGACCCTGTCTAAGAAGATGGGGCGCTGGGGATGTAGCTCAGTGGTAAAGCACCCCTGCGTTACAGAACAATAGTTATCTTACTAACAGGAAATTTATTCTTTGCATTAACTGCCTTTCTAACCACTGACCAATGTAATAAAAAAGATGATAGAACTACCTCTCAATAAGAAGTAAAAACATAACCTTCGACTAATATCTTCCTCATTACTTTCTTCCTATTTACAGAACTTCTCGTTCTCCTCTTACCTTGCCTTCCTACAATTAAATCTAATAGTTCTATTACATCTAACCATACTGTCATTTCCTAACATGCTCCCAAAAACCACTCCTGTGATTCAGACAACTATTTAGGAAATAAGGTAAAAAATTTTAATCTGAGGCTGTTTTCTATAAGGAAACAGCATAAATATTACAGAGGAATTTAATTTAAAATAATTTCAACCACTTTGTGTTCAAATTGAACTATTAAAGAAATTAATCCCACAAAATCTCCTCAGAAATCTACCAAAGCATCAGAAACTATGCATTTGTAGAAAATGCTTTGCATTTATAGACTAAGACCACAACTGAACAAAACTGCCAATTAATCAAAAGGAATTTTATTTTCATCCCCAACCCTTTTTATTTTGAGACACAGTCTTGCTTAATTGCTTAGGGCCTGGCTAAATTGCTGAAATTGGCTTTGAACTTGCCATCCTCCTGCTCAGCCTCCCAAATCACTGGGATTACAGGCATGTGCCACCACACTCAGTTGATCCAAAGAAATTTTAAAGATTGTTATCAATACTGTGTTTACTATTATAACCTTAAAAAGCAAAACTACCAAGCATCAAGTTTTATAAATATCTGTATTAGAAAGTACGATTTATTTGTCTCAAAATAAAACTATAACACTACACACTCACTAGAACGTAGATTCCTTCTTTTTCAACTGGAGCTTTATCATATGTAGCATCACAAACTCGAACCAAAGTTGTCACTCCATACTTCTTAAGTTCCTTTAAAAAAGAAACAATTAAAGAGAACTTGCTTTTGGAATCTGCATTCAAAGCTTTAGAAATGTACTGTCATAAATTAAAACGGTAAGATATCTTTCTTTAAAAAAAAATCAAAATCATTCTCATTGTAATAACACATAGGGACAAATAAGACTCATCTCTTAAAGGGCTATTTGGTGGCATAGCACAAAACCCTTAGAAGTTCGCATACACTTTGTCCTAGAGATTCTACTTCTGGGAATGTATACAAGAAAATAAGCAAGGATATATACAAAGATACAGGCAGCAACATGTTCATAACAGACTATTTGGAATAGTGAAAAACTGGAAATAATATTAATGGTCCCAAAACAAAGGAATGGCTAAAGGAGACAAGGCATACCAATACACTGAATGCTAAGATAACTATGAAAATAATACTAAAGAGGTAGGGGACAATATTTTAAAATAGCCAGGCATGGTGGCAACACCTATAACCCCAACAGCTTGGGAAGCTGAGGAAGGAGGATTTCAAGTTCAAGGCCAGCCTCAGCAACTTAGCAAGGCCCAAAGCATCTGAGTGAGACCCTCTCAAATTAAAAACATAAAAAGGGCTGGGATGTAGCTCAGTGGTAAAGTTTACCTGGGTTTAATTTTCAGTATCCAAATAAATAAATTTAAAAATATATATCATGATCCTATCAATATGTATATCTACAAATATACATATGCAGAAGAAACATCTAGAAGCCAGATATTAACAATTAAGTTATGGGGTGTAGAAACACAGACCAGTAACCCCAGCTGGTCTCTAAAAGAGGAAGATTAGGCAACCTAGCAAAACTCCAATTTAAAAATAATGCCAGGTGCACACATATAATCGCAGCTACTTGGGAGTCTGAGGCAGGAAGATCCCAAGTTAGCCACTAGTCTTGGCAACTTTGAGACCCTGTCTCTAAAAAAATAAAGAGGGCTGGGGATGTAGCTCAGTGGTAAAGCACCCCTGAGTTCAATCCCAAATACCCCAGTTCAATCCCCCTGAAACAGTCTTATTTTCTTTGTATAAAGATTTTTTTTTTTTTTTTTTTTGGTAATAAGCACGTACTGCTTTTTTAAAATAATAAAGCAACTTCGAAATTAAGAAAAAGTGATATATATTTTTTTTTTTAAAAAAAAGCCAACACACAACTATAGCCAGACACCTTGGTTCTCTCCCATAAAAACCTTTGTGTGGTGAATGCCTGAACCAACGACTACCTATCTTCAAGGGACCACCATCTTTTTATAGTTGTAGGATAGTGGCCAATGCCACTTTTGGAGTTCATAGCCAAGGACTCCATAGGCTAAAAATAGTAGCACATAATTCAGCCAGACTTAAAGGTGACTGAATAACCTGAGGACACAAAGATCTTGGAATCAATTTGCACACTGCATGTGAATTTAAGAACCTCAAAGAAGTGTAAGTATAAAATAAGTATCAACAGTAATATCCTGGGGCTGGGCTTGGTATCAGAGCACTTGCCTAGCATGTGTGAGGCACCGGGTTCGATCCTTAGTGCCATGTAAAATAAAATAAAATAAAATAAAATAAATAAATAAATAAATAAAGGCATGCTATCTATCTACAACTACAAAAAAATTTAGACAGTAATATCCTATAAAAAGTATCCATTGTTCAATTATCAAGAATAAAGTTATTTTAATTGTTCAAGGTCTGACTCTGAAAAGTTATAAATATTGTAACAATGTGTTTTAAAAATTGGTTTCAAAAATACAAATAAAATCCCACTAAAATGAACTCCAGCCAGATGCAGTGGCACAGTCCATAATCCCAGTTACTCAGGAGGCTAAGGAAGGAGGATCCCAAGCTGAAGTCAGTCTAACAATTTAGCAAGGCCCCATCTCAAAAATAAAAAGGGCTAGGGGGATGTTTGCTTTGTGGTAGAGTGCACCGCTAGGTTCCATTCCCACTATCACAAAACAAAACAAAACAAAAACAAAAACAACAACAAAAACTGGGGGGGGGCAGTAGACAGATCCCTTCAATCGCTGTTATGCATTGAATGTTTATGAGTTAGGTATGGTAGAGAACACCTGAAATCCCAGTTGCCTGGGAAGCTCATGCAGGAGGATCAAAGCCAGTCTCAGCAACTTAGGGAGGCAGGCCCTAAGAAACTTAGTGAGACCTTTTCTCTACATAAAAATATAAAAAATTAAATCGGGCTGGGGATGTGGCCTAGTCATTGAGCACCCCTGGGTTCAATCCCTGGTACCAAAGCGGGTGGATATCAAGGCTCTGATATAACTTTCCTCCAAGTTTCTGTACCTGTATATAATGGCTGCTGTTACTAAGTAGTGTTGCAGTGGCTTTTCATCAAGGATGGTTAGAACATTTAAGGTATAACAAGGGTTTTAGTATGACAGACCTGGTTAAATGCCAGTTTTGCTACAGATAATGTGTCATTAGGCAAGTTACTAAATGGCTCTGAACCTTAATTTTGTCATTGGTTAAAGGGAAATAGTGGTATCCACACCTCACAGAGTTTTTCTATCTGTGACCTTAAACACAAACATGGCTTGTTGCATAATAAAATGGCTTATTGTAATGTTGACTAAAGTATGACAAAAAGCTATACAAATATAGAAAAGACACAAGAATAAATGTAATACTAGATAATCTCTATGGCATTCCCAAATCCCATCAGTATTTTTTCAAAAATCTATTATAACTATTTCAACCCAATTCAATTCAGTACTGGCAGATCAATCATCCAAAAATTATAAGGATTTTCTTTTTAAAAAAATAAGGTCAATCTTTAATGGGATTTTACCTATAAATCAATCCAAAAAGTAGACTGTACTACATACAATCTTACCTCTGTGAACTTGTTCAGAGTTGCATTGGTAGGGTTATGAGTTATCAGAAAACGCATGTTCTCATAGGAGATCTCCACAGGGGCTGGACGGTTCATTATGGCAAATAAAAAGTGTGAGCGTGCGTGTGTGTGAGTATGATGGGGAAAATGTGTGGGGGGGAAATCAATAAATCTTGAAATGTTTCACAGCAGAAAACATTAAAAAGACCACTAAAATGCCTATTATCAATCAGTATTTTCTCTATTCAACTTGTTTGTTCTTTATGAAGCTTTTGTCTTCAAGATAAGCAGAAGTATTTAGAATCCACTCCAATCCAAATTCAACTTGGGCCTCAATGTCTGCAGATGGATTCCTTCGGTGTCCAAAAAAATCCAACTACATACAAAACATAAGCAGCCTTTACTACATTTAGGCACTAGTGAGACACATTAAAAGTGTAGGTCGTTTTCCACTTTTGTTTACTTGATGCTTAATTTACTGGAGTCATTAAAAGAAATATGCTTGCAATTAAAAAAAAAAAAAAAAAAAAAGTCAACTATTTCTGAGGCCAGTCTCGGTGTCCAGAGTCTTCAAGGCAATGTTAATTATGGCACATAGAACCCCCAAGCTCACTTGTCAGCGAAAACGCTGTGCTGAGCCTGGCAGAAGTCTGCCCTCACACTCAGAATCGCCATAAATGTGCAACGTATATTCCAACGAAAAACCTGGGGGAGAAAAACATAAGTAAAATGAAATAAGGTTGACAGCATAGTAAATATGATGACTTAAGTCAAAAATACATTCTTTAACAGCCACAAATGTAAAATGCCACCAATTCTAAATTATTGCCACCTATGAAGAACAGGATTAAGGATATAACAAGAGTTTTAAAAATTGAGAGATTTTAAAGTATATCTTTGTTTTTTTAAAATTGGGTTCAATGATGCTTCTTTGCCAGTAAGTTATTTTTAGTCTTTTTTTTGGGGGGGAGGGTGTTATGTACTGGGGATTTTTAACCCAGGGGTGGTATACCACTGATTTATATCCCCACCTCTTAATTTTTTTTTTTTTTTTGACACAGGATCTAAGTTGCTTAAAGCCAATTTAGAACTTTACTAAATTATTGCAGCTGGATTCAAATTTTCCATCCTCTTGTCTAAGCCTCCCAAATCACTGGGATTATAGAAGTGTACCACCACACCCGGTTTCAACTCATTTTAAAACAACTATATTTTTAAATTCATTAAAATCATTTTTAAATGATTAGAGGTACTCAAAACTTTCCTCCATGGACTCTTTTTATAAAACCTCACACACCCTTATTTTTCTGCTTTGACGGTTAGGTCTTTAACATGTATTCATTGGTTAATACAAAGTACATCTGTAAATAAGTGGAGGATGTTTCACTTTGCAAATTTAATTCTTTCTATTAAAAATGTAAGCATTGGGGACTGGGGTTGTAGCTCACCACATATAAATAAAATAAACATCCACTGAAAACAAAAAAAAAAATTTTTTTAAATGTATGCACTGAGCCCCAATTTTAATAACAGCTCATGAAGCACTTTCAAAAATTACTTCCTTTTCCTCACAACTGGGTAGCTGTTACTCCATACTTGAAGAGGATCAGAAGTGAAATGACTTTTCTAAGATCATACAATGAATTAATCAAGCCCAAATTCAGACCAAAGTCGTCTATTGGCCATGTGTTTTTTTTCCAACCTATCACCAATGCTTAATGACTCAAATAATGTATAAATTTCACCTTCTCATTTCTAGTCCAGAGTACCTTTTTGAAATTTTTCACATCACTGCCTCAAAGTCATCTAAAGGTCAATGCTTCACATAGCATTCTCCACCCTAAATATTAATCCCTACCAAATAAAAGGCAAGAAAGAGAAGTGGCAGAATTTTTAATATTAGTATAGGCCTTCTGCTTTAAGACAGTAATCTATATAGCTGACTCAGAGAAAGTGACATAATCAAACTCCTTTGGAAACAGAGACAAGGTCTAATTTCTTTCACTTGCCTCTTCCCTAAACCACCAATAAATGCTTACTTTAGAAGTCTCCAGGTGAGGATATATAGCTCAGTGGTGGTGCTTGCCTAGCATTCATCAGGCTCTTGGTTCAATTCCTGACACCATAAAATTAAAAAATTTAAAAATAATGTTTGCACTGGAGGTGAAGATCAGTGACGGAGTAATTGTCTAGTAAGAGAGAAACTCCAGGTTCCATCAAAAAAAAAAAAAAAAAAGTGACTATATAAAAAGATATGGAAGATACTGGCTGTAGAGCATCTCAGGAAAAAACTGAAATATAGGTAAGAACCTAGGCCTACAAACTTTCAAACTTAATTCTTCTAAAGTCTTTTGAAATGATAATCTTATGGGTATATTTAACAGTAATCGTACTTTGTAAGTTGCAAATTTATGATTATATCATCATGGACACAAACATAAAACTAAAATATACCTAAAATATGAAAGATACATACGATATTCAAAAAGGCATTCTAAGAAATTTAGTAAGAACTCAGCAGAATGAGTTAGCCACTACTGTAAAAACATTACAACCTGCCAGACATGGAGGAACGCACCTGCAGTCCCAGCTACTCTGGAGGCTGGAGATGCAAGGATCATAAGTTCAAGACCAGACTGGACAACTTAGTGATACCCTAGAGATGTGTAGCTCAGTAGAACGCTTGCCTAGCAAGCTAGAGGCCTTGGGTTCAAACTACAAAAACCACAAACAAATATCTAAGAAAAAAACAAAACATTCCACCACTCTAATTCATAATTCCAACTGTAAACCCAAAACACAACCTCCTTAGATTACACACAAAAACATTTTGAGTACTCCTTGTATAGCCAAGGAATTTTAGAGCTGGGGAAACAGATGTATTCTGACATTTTGAAAACTAAAGATGTTTAAGGTTCAAAAGAGGTTAAAATGACAACTAAAACCACACTGCTAATTAGTACCAAATCAAGGACAAAAACCCAGATCTCCTAACTTCCTAATTATTTTTTCCTTCAATTTTGAAGGTACCCACATATTTTTCAAGTTACAATCTTTTTCAAGCAAGTGTAACTTTTCTTCAAGTATCTGCAACTGTGACCCTATAAGAAGGGAAGATAATTAAAGCACTACTCAAAGAACAATGGTTTGCATGCAATACAGAGCAAAACACATGAAATTCTAACCTCTGAAATCCTTTTGATTCAATGTTATCACAGTAAACGTGTGTCAGCTGAGCAAAGAACTGAAAGACCAGCATTGTAGTGGCAGCTAGGCTTAAAAGGTTATAGCTCTTAGCATTAAGTTTTCTACCTAGTCTTCAGTGTTTGCTCAGCAAACAGAACAAGCTTTATCCCATTTTATCCCTCCAAACTCAGTTTGGAAGAACCACCTCCAAGGATAATGATAATTCATCATTAGATTTTCGATTCTTAATACTAAGAGCTCCTATGTATGAACTATGATATAGTTTAGTGGTAGAGCTTTGCCTAATGAAATAAAATACATAGGAAGTCCCAACACAAGAACTGCTGCCAAAAGTAACAAGTGTGTTCTATCAATGTTAATACATGATAAAGCTGGGAGTGGTGGCTAACGCCTGTAATTCCAGTAACTTGGGAGGCTGAAGCAGGAGGATCAAAGTTCGAGACCAGCTGCAGCAAACTTAGTGAGTACCTGTCTCAAAATAAAAGAAATAAAAGGGTTGGAATGTGTGGTTAAGCACTCCTGGGTTCAATTCCCAGTACCCCCCCCCCCCCCAAAAAAAAGAAAGAAAGAAATACACAATAAGAGCAAGTTTCTATTCCCTCCCTCTCCAAAAGTTCAACTACATACACATCAACAGTAAAAATTTTGCACCTGTTAATTCGGCTAAACTAATGTTAACTCTGGTGACACACAAGAATGCAAAGAAAACAGCCTTTAAAAATAATCTATCACAGCTGTAAAGTACTCAGAAGTTGCAGCACCCTGTATTTTAGCATAAATTCTGCACCTGCATGCCATGCAGGAAAACTTTCTTCTAAAGTTCTCTCTCTGGCATTAAGTCTGCTCTACCTAAGTAAAAATTGGTTACTGGATCGGGAATGTAGCTCAGTTGGTACACCCAAAGCAATGGGTTAGATCGCCAATGCCACTCTCCCACCCCCAAAATTGATTGTTTTACCAGGTGATGTTACATGCTAAGCTTGACAAATAACAGCAGTTAAATTCAAATATGCACCCAAAGATTATCTCCACCTTTTATCTTTTAAAGAGTCTTACTTTCAAAATATTAATTTGAGACACTTCTACTTCCTAGGCAATATTTCAATCTTCAACAAAAGAACATAACTTCACTGGAAAGGCTAAAAAGGATGTTCTGTGACAGAAATCATTTCAAATTAAGAGGAATGACTGAGGGAAGGGATAAAGAAAAGAATGAGGAAAGGGAGCTGGTAGAGGAACAAGCAGAGTCATAAGCTGAGACAGTGCACTGCCATAGGCATAAAAGAGATGACTTAAAACTTTGAAGAAAAGTGTGTTAGAGTTTAAATGTCCAAGGTCAATAGTATACTGTTAATATTTACCTAGATGAGAATTAAAACCAAACTGCAGGAAATACAATATTCACCATCTAAAAGCACATTCTTAGAAAACTACACAGAAGTTAAAAATAAAAGATCTATAATGAAATGTTAAGGAAAGACAGCTAAAAGACTAAGTAAAAAGACCAAGGTGCATGACAGAATTAACAGTATGTTTAGAAATTTTCCTTGAGTACTGCGTATGCTTTCATACCCAAGGACTATTTGAAAGGTTACAAAGATAAGAGGGTAAAACAGTGGCTTCCTGAGGCTGGGGAGGGCAGGACTAGAGGTTGGAGGTCAGGACCATAATTTATCTTAACATATACCATTTGAACCGTTTTCATTTTTTCCATGTATATACATTTTTTAAGAATTCTAGGATAAAGAACCCCATAATGATTTGTAACTATGTTCTTAACAGTGCTATAATCATAGGATTAGAAAAAGTCTCCAAAGGGCTAGTCCCTCTGGCCCAGGCAGGCCTGTAAACTACACAACTCTGGGAAGGCATTTTTCTTGTTAAAAACAATAAATAAGCAAAATTCATGTCCTGCCTACCAACTACAATTCTAAGTTCAAATATAAATATAACAAATTCAAAGAAGGAATTTTATAAAAGCAGCCCCATTTAACCAAATTTTACTGTGCATTCTTTTAAAAATTCTATCAATCCATTCCCACCCTAGCTTTACACACACACACACACACACACACACACACACACACACACAACCTTGTAGCTCCAAAGTAAATGATAAATTAAATCCTCTGATTTGATGGCCTATGCCAGTACTCACTAAATTAAAAGAGCACATTATAATATAACTGTGCAAAAAAAAAAAAAAAAACCTAAGTAAGTGGAAATAAAACCTAAAGGCAAAGATCTGAAGAATAAGCAAGGATGTTTACTATGCTACCTTTCTTACCAGAAATTCTACAGGAAGTCATGCAAATTTGAGTCAGCTTAGTTTCTATAATCAAGCACAATACAAACAAGCTGGGCACTGTGGCCAACGCCTGTAACCCAGGCAACCAGGGAGGCTGAGGCAGGAGGATTGCAAGTTCAAGGCCAGTTTTAGCAATTTAGGGATCTCCTCAAACTTAGGGAGGACTAGTGATATAGTTCAGCGGCAAAGTGTACCTAAGATCAATTCCTAGTACCAAAAAAAAAAAAGACTTATATGCCTGCAATGTTTTCCTAAAACAAATTCATCTCATATCAAAAAACAAAAAAAAACCCTGCACTTCCCATTAAAATAAGTACAAAAAAATCTACTCTTTCAGTAGTAAAGAATTTACCCCAAAGAAGAGCTAGAGGGCTGGCCTACCAGGCAAGAGGCCATGGGTTTAACCTCCAGAACTGCCAAAAAAGCACCAAATGAAAAGCTATGTGTTTTCTTTGCAAATGTCTACTTAAGAATTTATGAGCTAGGCACAGTGGCACACGCCTGTAATCCCAGCAGCTAGGGAGGCCGAGGCAGGAAGATCGAGTTCAAAGCCAAACTCAGCAATTCAGCGAGGCCCCATCTTTAAATGAAATATTTAAAAGGGCTGGGATGTGGCTCAGTTAAGCGACCCTAGGTTCAATTTCTGGTACAAAAAAAATTTTTTTTAATTAACTGCCAGCGTGGTGGCATACACCTATAACCCCAGCAACTTGGGAGGCTGAGACAAGAGCACCACAAGTTGAGGCCAGCATCAGCAACTCAGCAAGGCCCACAGCAATTTAGTGAGACCGTGTGTCAAAATAAAAAGGGCTGGGCACAGTGGCGCTTGCCTATGATCCCAGCTGCTTGGGAGGCAGAGGCAGGAGGATCGGAAGTTCAAAGCCAGCCTCAGCAAAAGTGAGGTGTTAAGCAACTCAGTGAGACCCTGTCTCTAAATAAAATACAAAATAGGGTTGGGATGTGGCTCAGTAGTCAAGTGTCGCTGGATTCAATCCCCAGGAACAAAATAATTTATTAATTCATAATTTGTTAGTTCAAATATTTATTGGACAGATACTATGTGCCACATACTCTTACAGGGGAAGCAAGAACAGTAAACAAAAAGTTCTACCAGAATGGATCTTCTAATTTAGGGGAGGATATCACTGCTATGGAGAAAAGTGCAAAGCAGGAATTAGCAGACAAAAGGAGTAGGGGATTCCAATTGTAAATAAGCCTATCCAGTAAGTCTTGCTGAAAAGAGTAACATTTTATCTAAGACCTGGGGGTGTGAGCCAAATAGATACTTGAAGAGCATTTCAAGCAAAGAGATTAGCTGTAGCAAAGATTATGGGGTAGAGACATGCTTCATGCTTGGTTTATTCTAGGAACAGAGGGGGCCAGTGCTACTGGAACAGAGAGGACAAAGGAATAAACAGGGTCAGAGAAGTAAATGAATCTTATAGGAGCTATAAGAAAGACTTTTATTCAGAATTCAGTAAAGTCTTTCATTCAAGAACAATTTGCCAGGCATGGTGGCACACACCTATAATTCCAATGACTAGGTAGGCTGAAACAGGAAGATTACAAATTCAAGGTCAAGCTCAGCAACTTAGACCCGGTTTCAAAATAAAAAATAAAAAGTTCAGTGGCAAAGTGTCCCTGGATTCAATTCACAGTACTAAAAAAAGAAAAAAAAAAGTTTTAAAAATATGTAACTGCTATTTGTAAAGCATTATATGGGTGGTAAGGATGGAAGCAGAGAGATGGATTAGGAGCCTATTGCTATAACCCAGGAGAGATAAGGGTACCCTGGATCTAAATTGCAGTACTAAGGGGGATGAGAAGGGGTAAATTTCATGATACACTCTGAGGTAGAACCCAAAAGGATTTGTCCACAACTTGGACATGGAGTTTGCAGGAAAATGTCAAGTAACTGAATAACTGTAAACATTCAGAGAAGCTTATCTTAATACTCAGAAACTCGTCAAACAATAAACCATAAAATCTTCTCAACCATCAAAGTAAGGAAATTCTTGCCAGGCTCAGAGGCGCATGCCTGTAATCCCAGCAATTTAGGAGGCTGAGGCAGGAGGATCTTCAGATCAAAGCCAGCCTCAGCAACTTAGTGAGGTTCTAAGCAACTTAATGAGACCCTGTCTCAAAAAAAGGAAAGAGCTAGGGGAGCTATGGCTCAGTGGTTAAGAATTCCTGGGTTCAATCCTTGGTACAAAAAAAAAAAAAAAAAAGTAAGGAATTTTTTTAGTGAAGTACTATTCTGCATTTTGACCATCTGAGAAAGTTTATTAAGACTTGGAAACTAAGGAGAACTCACATTTACTAATTAAGCACTTATCTTCTGGTTAATTAGTCTCAACATGAAAATTTTCTCCTTTCATGACTTACTCCCAACTCATCAGGGTCCTAACAAAAACAACTGCTTTGTGTTACCTTTGTTCAAACCTTTACTATTGCATTTATCAAAGCAAAATGAATATATCTGGCTTCCAGAAACTTGGAAGATTCAAATTAATGTTTTCCTAAGCCCACCAACTACAGACCTAGGGAGTTGATGAAAAGGTATCCATCAAATTCTATACAATTTAGGACTGAAAGTATCTGTAAATAAGCTAAAAATAACATGATGCTTTTTTTACTGCTAAAAAAGAAAAAAAGTTTCATAGTTACTCTCTTGGTTATTCCCACTTTTCTACTTCCTCATTGAAGAAGGGAACTTGAGAATCAAGTTCCAGTACAGAAATCAATAATCAGTTCCATAAAAAGAAATTTGACCTTGATGGTAGGAAAATATCTCAATATTTCAGTATCAGCAGAAGATATACGTCCGGCCACTGGGAAAGAAAAGCAATTAACCAACAATCACACCTGCTTCTGAAAACAGTGACAGTTATTTACTGAAGTCCTGTGTGGCTTTGTTCCCACCCAAATGAAGAGGGAGTGGTTTTCAAATGTGCATGTACCCTGATGATTAGCAGCTGTCCTTTTCTAGCAATTTCTATCTCAATAACTATAAAATAAAAATATTAAGTATTTTATGCCACATTTGAAAATATTTACTTTTCAATTTTGTACTTCATTTTTCCTCTAAAGATTAGCAATTCTCCAGATGAATCTCCTGTCCAAAAATGTCATTTTTCCTTTCAAAAATAAAACTTAAAGGGACTAAAGGCACTACTATCAATTTTCACTTTTTCTAATTTTTTTTTAATTATACTGGTTAAAACATTAAAATCCTAACATCATAATCATAATTGGGCATTAATCTAACTTTTCAGTTACTCTCTTAATATTACATTAAATTGATTCTATTCATCCATACTTTTCATTTGTAGGCAAAGGTATTGTGGTTATCTTTTCTACGGACTTTATGTTTAAAACAACTTTAATAAGCATTTTAAGATTCCCAAGTCTCTTTATTATAAAGTTAAGCACATTCTTTTTCTAAATAAATGTGGTATACTTCTTATACAATAAGAACCACACCTCCAATTAAGTTGCTTTCCCACAAAATTAAATCCTAACACTTGTTTTCCCTCTTCCCTCCATCCTCTGTTTAATCAAAAGGCTTAGCAATTTTCCTGGAGAACATTTTAAGTCTTAATCATTTTCATTGTTTCCACATCTCTATACATACATTAAACTAAGAAGTACTCACTGAATTGATTTCATTACTAAAGAAACATATTTAAAATTTTGAATTTCAATTGTAATAAAGCAAATTCAGTAATAAAAATCAAAAAGGACACCATCAACAACACTGTGAAATGTTTTCTGGGCTGTATCAGGACAGTTAGAATGACTATAACAGCTGCAAGTTCCCTGAGGTTGCAAAATAGATACTTGGGAAAGGTTATTTGAATTACCTTTCAAAATAACCTAGAGCACAGAAGCAGCATGCAAAGCAAAAACTTCCATGCTATTGTTAGCATTATTTTAAAAACACCAAGCTTCAGAATTTAGCAGTTTATGGATTAGCTTAACTCTCTCATTTCCCATATTGTCCAATGTACTGACAAAATACATTTTGTCCAGGGGAGAAGGAAGCTCAGCTTTCATGTACAGGATATAGGATAAAACATTCCAACTACATCTTGTCAGCATAAATTCTTTTGTTTGAGCTCGTTTTTCTGCTTGTTAGGGCATTTTGATCTAAATTTCCCCTAAAACCAAGTTAATTACATTTCACTTCCTCTCCTACGCTTGCTTGATTCACATATTTCACAGCTATCTTTCTGTGTATGTTGCTGGTGGCCTTTTAAATATACTGTCCATTCACTAACTATAGATAATTACACAATGTTTATTTTCACAAAACATAGTAACTAACATTCACAACCTCTAAAAACCACACAAAGAAAATGCTGCAAGTTATACATGAATTTCAGTAAAAAAAAAAAAAAAAATGGTGAAATACATCCATCATGTCAAGAGGTTACTATTATTTTTTCACTAGCTTAATTCAACATGGGTTCACCTGCCTTCTCTTTCCAACTAAATAATGCAAAAGTCAATGTCTTGTCCTCTTTTCTGCAAAAAGATACAAAATTTTGAAAAGATGCAAAAATGCAGCCAAAAAAATTTTTTTTTTTTTTTAATTTTGCATATTGAAGACTGAATGAAGTTAGGGGCACTCTACCACTGAGCCTGCCCTTTTCATTTTTTAATTTTGAGACAGGGTCTCACTAAGCTGCCCAGACTGGCCTTGAACTTGCAAGTCTTCTGCCTCAGCCTTCCGAGTAGTAGCTGGAATTAAAGGCTATGCCACCACACTCAGGAGCAGATCTGATCTTTGAACAGGCATTTGCACAGTTCTATGTACACACCATACAAACACTACCCAGGATCAAACTCCTAGAAGTCAATGTGAGTAAAAAAATATTTGTTAGAATTTCAGTTCTCACATTAATGCTACATACTTTGAAGAGACAAAGCAAGCAAAAAAGAATGAAACAGGATTAAGTCTTCTGAGGAAAGGCAAAATTTTGACAGAAACCAGTAAGAACAGTGAAAGGCCATAATGTAGTATGACTTGAGAAAGGAGTATGGCCTTTGGTTAGATAATTTTGGGGAGACTTGACCATACAAAGAATTTCATATCAATTAAAATGCTCTAAAAGCTCTAAAAAATTTAAAGTAGAATAGCAGTCAAGAAAAAAGAGAGGAAATATTGCTGTAGTAGTATTGCCTCTTTGGATTTGAGATGCCCCATAATTACCAAAAAGCAGAACAAAAACATTCTCTCAACTTAATATATCCTATGTGATAGGTGCATTATTTTTCCTAATGAACAGATGAGTAAGTTTAACTAAATTCTACTGGCTGATAACCTCTTGGTAGAAAAACAAAGGTGAATAGTCTATAAACTTATATTTGACATGCTTTTCACTAAGAAAGATTCATATTTACATAATTCAAACTAATAACCAAAAGGAAGTTTGTGACCACACATCTGGAATGAAAAATGTCACTATATTGTTTCTCTATCACATCCTTCTCAATTTGCTGACAAATCCTACTGATGACTCATATCCTTCTGTACTAACCAGGCACTCTTTTCCCTCACCATAGGCTTTTCACCGATAATGGAAAGTAGAAAACACATCAATTTGCTTTGCTACTAAAAACAAATATGTACATACACCCACTTTACAAATACAGTGGTAGTTCACCCTAGTGCTTCCAGTAAACAGTGGAAAAAGATGCTCGGATCTTAACTTTCCAGAATAATGAAAGAAAGCAGACTTGATTGAGTTTGAATTCATGTCAAATGATACATTAGCTAAGAGCCAACATTTTTGACCACTGCAGAAATAAAAATATAAAGTAATTTATGTGATCTGCTAAAACAAATATATCATGTGTGCATTTTATGCCAAAAGAATTAACATTTTCTGAGAAGAATGAAATTTCAACCCAAAAATACTATGAAAGGAATTAAATACACCACTTCTCTAAAGGTAAAGACTGTTCTAATGCTCAAAATATTTTTTCAAACCAAGTTCAACTAGCAAAGAATCACAGAAAATCCTCATCTGGAAATTCTGTATAGTTTAAAAAGCTAGCACAATACAGCATAAATTTATACTCAAATAATGAAATTTAGTTTCTAGGCCACTTAAATTGGAGTAGATGCTGTTAACAGAGAGTATCCATGAGAAAAATCAGTGCATATAAACAAAAAACACAGGTATTCAAGTTGCGTAATAAATATAGGCAGCCCGGCATAGTGGTGTACACCTATAATCCCAATGACAAGAGGATGAGGCAGAAGGATTCCAGGTTCCAGGCCAGCCTCAGCAATTGAGACTATCTCAAAGTAAAAAGTGAAAAGGACTGAGGATGGGTACAGTGGCACACACCTGTAATTCTAGCAGCTTAGGAGGCTGAGGCAGGAGGATCACAAGTTCAAAGTCAGCCTCAGAAACTTAGCAAGGCCCTAAGCAAATAAGTGAGACCCTGTTGCTAAATAAAATACAAAAAAGGGCTGTGGATGTAGCTCAGTGGTTAATCACCCCTGGGTTCAATCCCTGGTACCCAAAGGAAAAAAAAAAGGAAAGAAAAAGAAAAAAGAACTGGGGATATAGCTCAGAGAGAAAGTGCCTCTAGGTTCAATCCCTAATACCTCCATAATATGTGTGTGTGTGTGTGTGTATCTGCCAACTACAGTACAGGGGAAACTAACTTAGGACATACAGAAGGATCATTTTCTCACCTGAGCCCTGGTAACTTCACCATGGGGACCTATGAAAAGTGGACAGAGCCTGGAGTATTATGTAGCTTCTTTCATGAAGATGTCAGGACGATGACATTTTCTAGTTCAGCCTAGACTTCTGTAACTCCAAGAAATAAAAGATTTACAGGCAACATCCACTTTAGCTCTACACCAAGCATTCCTATAAGACACCAAGTCCCAAAAGAGTGACCAAGAAGTCAACTGAACTAGAGAATGTGTTTCAATTGATAAAAACAATTAACTGGAGAAAGTTATCAAACACTTCTATACATAACAGTTCTGAAGTTGAAAAATGAAGACAAAACTCTAATATTCCAGATTAACAGATTCAAATTACCATTTCTCAAAGCAACTATAATTGGTGGCACCCACGGTTAACTACAGCAATTTAAGTACTTTAAGCTTCAAGAGGAAAAAATATTTTTACCTGCTGTCATCTACTTACAAATAGCCTTTAACCTAGATTCCAAAACTTGGGATTCAGCAATCTATAAACCAATTTTCTTAAACATGTGAAATGGAAAGAATACCACAAAAAAAGATTCTCAAGAAGGAAATGTTGAAACCCAAAGCCCTAAAGTTTAATGTTGGACTTTACAAATATCCCAAGACCACCAGATCTCCACTACTACCCTGTTCATGAAACATAACTTAGTCCACATCATGTTAAAACTATGGATTCTGATTTCCAGTTACTCAAAATTTTCAAATATCCTAATCTTCTATTCAACAAGTTCTATAACTAATGGAATACCTGAAGGAAGGAAAAAAAAAACAACCTTAGATTTCCCTTTAACAAGTTTCACTCTTCCAAGAGCGACAGCTAAAAACTTATGTTCCTCTAAATCTTATTTTTAAATGCTTTTTCTAGAGGCTTCACTGATTACCAACCCACATTCCAACAAAAAGGAACAAGTACAAACTCTGCAAACTAAATCCCTACTGAATTTCAACTTTGTGTCTCAATTATAAAGTAGTCTATAATTACTGCATAAGGAAATACTACCTTTAAAGGACAAAATAAAAAGTTTAAGAAAGGAGTTCAGGGATGTAGCTCAGTGATAGAGCAAGACCCTAACTTGTTCACAATTTTTTTTCCACTAAACTATATATATGTACATACATATACTAATAGAGAGGACTTCCAGATTTTTTAAAAATGTTATATAAGCAAAAGTATTCAAACATTTATTCTTTAGTGCCACCAAAGTTCAATGATTTTGTAAACAGTTTCTGCCTATAAATTTGTTTCATTCAAAATTAAATATTACTTCACTGACTCATGGAAGGAGTGGTCTGACTCCCTGTTCTGAGTCAGAAAAAAACAGATTCAGCAGTTCTAGACTATTTTTCATTTGTAAAGGTGTTCAAAATGCCAGCCTTTTCTAGCTACTAAATGTAACAAACTTTTGCCTTAGTAAAGACTTAGTGGAAATATTTTGCATCTGTATTTTAATTTATAATTAACAAAGTGCTTTCACATGTATTTTCTCACAAGATCTTTACAATATCCAGATTTAAGTATCCCACACATCTCAAAAGAGAAACTTTCACAAAGTGGCAACTTCCAGTTGACTCAGCCCCCAAAACCTACCCCCCACAAAAGAACCAAAAAACATAAAAGGCTGCTGCATTTCTTTAATCACACTTACCTCTCCCAGACTTATCCCAGGTGCCTCATAAAAACTGTCTCAAAGCACACACCCTGGGGCCCCAACAGTTTCTAGGCAAATTTGCCTCCCACATAAAAGCTCAGCTTAGGCCCCAAAGAGCCTGAAGTCAGCATCTCCCAAAACCACCCCTGTGCCTCCAGCCTTTTCTCCACTAACTTCTATAGCTCTCATGTTTACACGCTGCTAGGTCACTGTGTGAATGAGAATCTCAAAGTGAGACCATCTATTGAGAGGGTAGTATGGTGTAGAGAAATATCAGGGCTTTAGAGTCAGAAAGATCTCAATTTTTCGTATTTGCTCAAGCAGAGAGGGCCGGGGACTCGAACCTGGGTCTCCAGCATGAGAGTCAGGCACTGTACGAGAGGAGCTATACGGCCAGCACTGCAAGATCTCAATTTTTAAACCAGCTCCCATACTTATGATCTGTGTGACCTGGGACAAATTACTTTTCATTGTAAGGCTCTGTACTCTTCATCTCATCACTATAAATCTATGGGAGTTCATCACCAAATTCCTAGAGCTTGGCAAATAGGAGCAACTCAAAATACATTGAATGAATGCAAATGAAGGTTAACTAACACCTTTATTGTGACTGAGAATTAAATTAGAGCTCATAAAGAACACCTGTGCATAGTAGGCACTTAATACTAATTAATCCCTGAAGAATGACATTACCATTTCTGAAAGCAGAGAATGCTAGTGATTGAGAAAAAGAACACTAATGAAATTTATAACTTCTAGTTACCAGTGATTTTACCTATAATTCTATTATGTCTACTATCAAAAGAACCACCTTACTCTGCTTGTCATACTGAGACTGCCAACTTCTAAAGATAGCATTATCTTCTAAGACTGCTTCATCAAGGTATGAAATCCCTATCAAGGCACTCCTCATTAATTAAAAAAAAAAAAAAAAAAGAATTCCTATATTTGCCTGTTGTCGTGGTATATGCCTGTAAACGCAGTCCTCAGGAGGCTGAGGCAGGAAAGTCTCAAGTTAGAGGCCAGCCTTAGTAACTTAGCAAAACCCTATATCAAAATTTTTAAAAATTTTTTTAAAAAGGACTGGGAATGTAGCTTAGTGGTAAAATGCCAGTGGATTCAAACCCCAATAACAAAAAAACAAAAACAGAATCCCTATTAATCCCTATTTCTAAAACACCAGATGGGAAAAGTCCACGACAATGATTTAGTCCATTCAACATTCAACTTCAAAAACGTCAAGATCAGAATCCTGGCAAACAACTTAGCATCTTCACTAATATAGTGGTATGCCACCAAGTGATTCTGAAACCCTGATAATGTGTCCTTCTGTGTCCTTCCTTTCCTTTTGCACACTTAACAAGGCATAACTTCATTCACTTCCTGCCGGAAATTACTCCATAATACATACAGCATGGCAACAAGTAAGTGCTAAGTACTAATCCAGTAGCAGTTGTGGGCTGGTGACTCTAAATTGTCAAGCATATGCTGAATGCTTACGGTGATTCTATAACTAGTCACTTTACATATCTTGACAACTTACAGGAAATATAAACTAACCTATAGTTCTTCATCATCAATGTTATACTGCTGTCATTTCTTAGGAACTTTTCTCCAGTAGAACAGGAGTCACAACCCAAAAGATACTGTTTCAATT
The DNA here is from genome assembly GCF_902686455.1 of Sciurus vulgaris. Taxonomy (NCBI): domain Eukaryota; kingdom Metazoa; phylum Chordata; class Mammalia; order Rodentia; family Sciuridae; genus Sciurus; species Sciurus vulgaris. The sequence continues at coordinate 23,006,471 of NC_136461.1, forward strand.
TACCTAACAATACAATACCTTTCACCTGAAAAATCAGAACTTTACGAAGAAAAAAAAGTTCATGTTTCTGAATAGAGACAAGAGTGTAGGCTCTAGGGCAAGAGTGAAGTCTGTGTTGGCTACGTCTGAGCCCCCAGACTAAGAAGGGAATGGCAACCACATCCTTGAAAATCCAGAAATGTATGCTAATATCACTAAACATGGGTGAAAAAAGTATAGATAGAAAATAAAAGGCTACATTCTTTCTAAGAAGAAAAAAAGAGAGAGAATCATAGCGTCACTGGGAGAAGTCCCCAACCCTATCCTCTTTACTAGAACTCAAGGACCTTGGGACAAGATGCTCCTGGAAAGAACTGCCCCCAACCCAAGACACCAAGGTTCACTACCACCACACACAAAGACCAAGGGAAAGGGCGTCCAGGATGCCTGCTCACACGCTGGACAAATGCAGGCACACCCTTACACACTCCCCCATCTGCCACTCACCTTTTCCCCTACGGCGCGCTCACGCTCCCCCACGGTGCCCCCACGCTCCCCTCGTCCCCCAGCCTCCCTAGGCTCCCCCACGCTCACTCGCCCCGTACTTTCTCCCCCCACCCACTCTCCCCTCCCGGCGCTCCTACAAGGACACTCACACTCGCCCTACACGCGCCCTCCCCGCGCGCACACACGCCCCACATTCTTCCACACACACGATCCGCTCGCTCACCCACCCTCGCGCTCCACGCTGCCGGCCGCGCTCCCCGCCCCCGGGCCGGCCCTCCTTCCGGGGACGTGTCTCGGGCCTGTACTAATGGCAGCGGCGCCTCCCGCCCTCCCCTTCCCCGAGGCCCCGGCGCGGGGCCGCCCGGGAGGGGCGCACTCACGCTGGCGAGCTGGGGACTGGGCATTGAAGTCCGGCGGGGGCGGGAGCGAGGAGGCGCCTCTCTCCTCAGTCACCTCGGCGGCGGCGGCGGCGGCGGTAGCGGTGGCGGCGGCGGCGACGACTCCCCCCCAGCCTCGGCGCGCGACACCCGGCCCGGCCCGGCGGCGGCGGCGGCGCGTGTCCACGAGTCCGTCTTGCTGCTGCTGCTGCGGCCGCCGATGCGTCTCCTGCTGCCGCCGCTGCCGCCGCTGCCCTGTGGCGTCGCCTCGCGCCGTGCCCGACCGCCGCTGCCGCTTCAGCCGCTCCCGGACAGACGACGGTTACAGCCCGGCCGATCGCGCCGCCGCCACCACCGCTGCGCGCGCAGCCGGAACCAGCTCCTGCCGCCGCCCCTCAGGGGGCGCTGCGGGGCGCGGCGCGCGCGGCCGCTGGCCCGCCCTCCGAGCTACTGACTGGCTGGCGTCTGGCTCGCAGGGCGGTTGGGCCCGCCCACCTACCCCGCGGGGTGCTGACCCACTGCCCTCAGCGCCTCCCCCGCTCCTCCTCCTCGTGGTTCGTTCCGCTCCGCACTCCTGGCGACGGAAGGCGCGTCCATGTGACCGGGAAGGGGGGGCCGAACGTGACCCGAGAGTCGCCCGCCCAGCCTGCGGCCCGCCCATCCGCACCTGGGCTGGGTCAAGGGCCCAGGACTGCCGGGTGTCCCGCAAGGTCGTAGGCTGATTTCCACTCGCGGGCGTTCAGCCTGGAGCCAGATGTTGTTGGGACGGGGCGGCAACCGAGTCCTGTACTCGGGGATTTCCAACTCAGAAGTGGGAACCGGGGCAGCTGAGTTCTTGACTGCCCTTCCTGGAGGCCTCAAATGGCGTGCGCGTCTTCTCGAAGGATAGTCTGCGCCGCTCCCCGCCCCCACCTTCTCCAGCAAGACCCTTGCACAGACAGAAGAACTCTTCCTGAACAAAATTCAGACTCCAGGATGAAGGAACTTGGCCAAGTGATTTCCTAAGTGTTCTCATGGAAATAATGATCAGCCAGCTCACTGGGCTCTTCACGTATTAATAACGTAATGTATAAAAAAGTACCCGATGAAGAAAAGACCCGGAATTTCAAGGTTTCCGACCTAACTAATGCCCCCATTTAATGACGTGGATTACTCTAGAGATTCTCCAGTGGAAAGTTTTCAACCTCTTGCATTTGGAAGCTGGCCAGAAATTCTTTGCCAGATCATGCGTCCTGAGTTTTGGTGTGGAAAATGTGGTCACCAATGAGTTGAGAGACTGGTTTGGGCCATCTTGGCAGCCAGGAAAGGCCCAGGAGGCTGGCTTGGGAGGAAGAGGGGAGACTCCCCTAAGGTAGTTGTGGGGGGGAAAGTTCTATCCACCCTGGAAATCTCAATTGCCCAGAACTAGCACCTTTCCAGAAGGAAGTGAAGTTGTCCCTTGGGCTGTCTTCTCTCCCACCTTACTAACACACACTTGTTCATCCTGCCCTATGGGGAAAAGCAGTGGTCAGTCATCATTAGTTCTTCTCCACGAGGTGGACCTATGGCATTGCTCCTAACCAGAAGGCTTCCATTAACGCTTAGGACTAAAAGGAAAGGCCTTATGACTCAGTGGCATCAGAACTTGGAATGTTTACCACCAGCAGGTGGCCCAGGAGGGGGTATTCTAGGGCAAGGCTGGCCGGTAGGGCTGTGTGGGAGTTGAAAGTCCTTGAGGAGCGAGATGGACTACCAATCAGAAGCAAGGCTCTGTGGTGAAGGAGCAGAGGCTCAGCTAGTGCATGCATTCTACCTGCCTCCAGCAGGCAGCCTTTTCCACTTCCTGGAATAAGACTGGAAATGGAGAACTACCTTCTCTCCAAAACTTTTGCTGTATCTCCTGGTTAGTGATTCTTAGTCTCAAAACACCTTATGCAATCCCCCACCATAGCATTTATAATATTCTATTGTAAATGCCTATCTTCATGATTCTTCCCTGCTTAGACTCATCTACTTAGGGCAGTCTACTAGATAGTTGAACAAATGAATGAATCTTCCCTCCATCTGGCTCTTAGCCTGGCCCTAAAATATCAGTAAATGCTATAACAGAACGATAACAATAATGGCTATGATAATGGCCATTTATTAAGCATTCACTCTATTCCAAGCCCTGAGCAAGGTGTTTTTAAGTATATTACCAAGTTTATGCTTCAAAATAACCCTATGAGGAAGGTATTATTATACCATTTTAAAAGGGAATGGAGACTCAGAGACGAAATAACAGAAGCAGGATTCGGCCCAGGTTTGTCCGCTTCTGGAGCCCAAATAATCATGGTGTTAATTCATGACTTATGTCAATAATCAGAGTAAGCTGGAAACTTTTTGAGATGTTGGAAAGACACCTCTAAGAATGAAAGGCCTGACACCACGGTGATACTACGACCTTCCCTTATCCCCAGTCGGGCTGAGAAGATGCCGTAGCCTCTGACAGATGGTTTCCCAAAGAAGGCTGTAACAAGGCTTTACTTCCTCCACACCTCAAACAGTTCAGGGACTGAGCTGCGGACACCTTATTAAATCATGCACCACCCTTGGCAATGAGTTTCATACATAAGTGCCCTGAGTTTATCAGGGCTTTTGCTGAAGCATTCCAAGTGCCATTTGCTTATTAATCCTCCCAGTGCCCCTGTGAGGTGAAACTGGCAGCACTCTTGGCTGATTATATTATAGAGTGTTAGCTCCTTGAGAGCAGGAGCTGTGTGGGCCTGCCACACACATGGGGTTGGAGAAAGAAGTAATGGTGATATGGCAAAGAAAACCAGGCCCTGAAGTTGGGACACAAGCCAAGTGCCTAGTTCCCCTTGGGCCTCCATGCTGTTTTATCTGACATCCTTGCATTGCCATGTAGTTGCTGTGTAATCTTAGAATGTTAATTCATCTCTCTGAGTCTCAATTTCCCCATCTATAAAATGGAAATGTTAACGCTACTTACCTCGTACGATTTTTTTTGAGCACTGAAGGATTTTTTTTTGAGTACAGATTCATGCAGCACTGTGCTGGACACATGTTAAGTGTTAATAAATATTAGCTAAATATTAAAATTACTAGAATGGTACTTGGCACTGTAGAGAGTGAATACATGGAATGAGCTTTGATATCACTGACTCGGTTGAGTTCATTTTAAAATTACAGGTTCTAGCCTGCTCACAGTGGCCTGTGCCTGCAGTCCCAGCTATTCAAGAGGTTGAGGTAGGAGGATCACTTGAGCCCAGGAGTTCAAGGCCAGCCTGAGAAACATAGCAAGACCTCATCTCTATAAATAAATAAATACATAAGTAAATAAAGCTATAGACTCTACTTACTATTAGTTTTGTGACTTGCACAGATGTCTTCATGAATAAAACTCTGTCCCCCTCTATGATATGGGATGATAGCTCTGACATGATGAGCTTGAAAGTTATTTGTAAACTGACAAGCACTGTGAAGACTATTAGAGATTGCTGGGCGTGATGGTACATGCCTATAATCGCAATACTCCAGAGGCTGAAGCAGGACAATTGCAAGTTCAAGCCAGCCTCACAAATTAGTGAGACCCTGTCCCAAAAAATAGGGGCTGGAGATGTGGCTCAGTGGTAGAGCATTTGCCAGGCACACATGAGGCCCTGAGTTTGATCCCCAGCACTGCAAAATAGATCAATAATTTTTAAAAGGGGAGCTGGGAATGTGGCTCAATGATAGAAGCAATCCCCAATACTGGGGGGTGGGGGGGCGTGGGGGGGGTCGGGGGGGGATGAAAAGAAATATGGGTGTGGTCCAGGCATGGTGGTACAGCCCTGTAATCCCAGCAACTCTGGAGGCTGAGCCAGAGGATCAAAAGTTGGAGGCCAGCCTCATCTCAAGTTTGAGACCAGCTTTAACAATTTAGGGAAACCAACATGGGGAGGTAGTTCAGTGGTAATGTGTTTCTGGGTTCTATTCCCAAGACCACCCCCCTCAAAAAAAAGTATATTTAGAGTAGTTGGCACAGTGGGAGGTGGTCCATAAAAGTTACTTCCCTACCCCCTAACAAACAAGTCTTGCCTTTCAATGACCTAAGTAAAGGAAATGACAGGGTGTGGTGGGAAATGTGTGCAACCAACAGAGCTGGGGTTATTTCTGGCTCTGCCACTTGGTGACCTTGGGAAACTTACCTATCCCCTCTGGGCTTTCTGATTCCTTGCCTCTAATACTAAATAAAGTTTTTAGGAAGAGAAGAGCAATTGACTCTGCTTCATAGTATGGAACTGCCCAATAAGCCAGAGCTACTAAGGAATACACATACACTTAGGAAGTACTCTTGTGAAATGGACTCAGTTGGGCCCAGTGGGTCGTGCGGGTCTGAGGCAGGAGTTTAGCAAATCTGAGGCCAGCCTCAGCAACTTGGCAAAATCTCGTCTCAAAAAATTTTGCACTGGGGTTAAACAGGGGAGCTTTACCACTGAGCTAAGTCCCCAGCCCTTTATATTTTTTATTTTGAAGACAGGGTGTCATCGCTAACTTGTTTAAGGCCTCATTACATTGGTGAGGCTGACATTGAATTGTAATCCTTCTGCCTCAGCCTCTCAAACAGCTGTGATTACAGGCATGCACCACGGTGCCCAGCTTCAAGGTTAAATTTTGACAGGCTGGAGCTCAGTGGTGAAGGGCCCTGGGTTCAATCCCCAGTACTACCAAAAACAAAAACAAAACACCAAAAAGCAAACAAACAAAAAGCCTCAGTTGGAAGCAACAACTAAAACCAAATGGGGTCATACACTGCAAAATAAACGATCCAGGCTCTACAAAGTTCAGCTGAGCATGGGAGGCTCCCGCCTACCACTACTTAGCTCATCTGGCCCCTGCCAATGCATCGGTCAGGAGGCCATGAGAGGGCCCAACCCTCCCAAGAGTGATAACCGAGGCGGAGGGGCGCGGGGAGAAGGAATGTACTGATTCACCGCCCCACCCATCCCCTGCCTCTAATTGCTCTTCCGGAATTTTACAGTCCTCTTCTACAGGGACCAGGGCAGAGGGGGCAGGGCGCCGGGTCCAGCCGCTGCAGAGCCCTCCTCACCCACTACTCCCCGCCCTGCCCATCAGCCTGCGCAGGAAGCCTCTGGGAGCCGGACGCAGACCGCGGGCAGCGTGCTCTCAGCTGCCTCCCAGACCCCCGAGACTGCCCTGCGCGCCGCGGTTTCCGGGAGCCCAGCCTGGAGGTGAAGGAGCTGTGAATTCCGGGAGACGCGAAGGCTCGGGGCGGGCGGGGGTCTCCGGGCCAGCGGAGCGTGCCCTCCCCCGGTGCCAGCTGGAACTGGAAAGCTTCGGCTGAAGCAGGGCGTGGGCCTGAGAGGACTAGAAGGCTGTGGCCAACTTCTAGATCCTTCCCAGGGGCCATGGGCAAGCCATCAGGATCCCCATCTCCACCACCATCAGGTGAAACTGGATTGCGGCCAAAGGAAAAAAAAAAAAAAACTTCAGGAACTGGCAAGGACTGGAAGAGGGAAAAGTTGAGAAACGCGGCTCAGCCTCCTTCTGTCTTACAGATGGGGCAACTGAGGCCGGAGGGGGCGGGGATCTGCCCAAGGCAGTATCAAGAATGGACAGTCAGCTGGGGAGATAGCTCAGTCGGTAAAGTGCTTGCCTTGCAAGCATGATCCCCAGTACCAAAAAAAAAAAAAAAATTGGAAATCAAGAATCAACAGTCAATCCAGACCGGCTCTGAACCTTTGGTACTGTTCTGCTTCTTTGGTTTGGTTCACAGCATTTCCTGATACCTTGCGACTGACTTAGTTTCCCCATTTGGCGGCAGGAAAATATCAAAGAATTTATTGATAACTGAAGCTGGACCTGTTGGAAGTGAGGCAGCAAATTCCCTTACAACAAGGGATTAGGAAGTACTGATGCTTACAGTTAACATTTATTAAGCACTTACTATGAACCAGGTACTGTTCTGATCACTTTATATTAACTAATTTTCACAATTCCAGAAGGTAATATTATCCCTGTTTTACATTATTATCCCTATTCTTATTCTGTTATCCCTATTCTGTAGGGAAACAGTAACAGCAAATCCGTATGACCAAGGTCACCAAGCTAGTATATGATAAAGCCAGGAGGATTTAAAGTCAACAGATATTTTTCCAGGAGAATTCAGACCCAAAGAGTTTTTCCAAGACCGCATACCCTCAACCACTGTGTGTTGGCATCTAATGAGAATGTGGTTACCAACTGCTTGGGTTCTAGATGTTGGTTTAAGAGTGTAAACTTCATTATAGCAACTTCTTTCTGAGTGACTTATTATCTGGGCCTTTATAAATGTTTAATATATGCTCTCTGACCAGATAATGTTTCTACACACTGAGACCTCAAAGCACCAGGTTAAGTGGGACAATCAAGGTCACATTGTGAATTTGAGAAGACTCCTTCCCCCATGGTGCAGAGCTTTCTTAATTCTGTCAGGTGCTATGGTCAGAAGCTTGACTTTCTTCCCAACAATGGCTCCCCATTCATTTAGTGGTAACTTCCAGGACCCATCACCAACCACATCAATGATCCTAATTTGACTACTGCTATATTTTCAAGAATGCTGAAAAGATTGCCCTGCCTTCCCCCAATCACATTCCCTATTCTGTCCTCAAGTTTATGTGTGTAGAAAATGCACAATTGGAGTTTTTCCTTCCTGGTTTAAGGCTAAACTGGCAGTTCATCTTTTATTAAAATGCAAACATCACAAGAGAGAAAAATAAACTGGGCTCCATTAGCCATTTTTGGGTATTGAGAATAATATTACCAGATTCTCCTCCCTAAAAACAAATTTCTGCAGGATAAAGATCAGTACTGCCGACTCACCTGAATTCATATCTGAAAGAACCTCAGGAGTCAACCAGGTAAGACCTCCTTTTAAAGGCCCAGGTAAAGAAGAAGTGTTTTCTATCTCACTGTGAGATACAAAGGGCCTGGGAAGGGCCCCAGTGTGGGGAGGGAAACAGAAGGATGGGCAAAGAGACAAGAGATTAGGTTAACCTCAGTGTCATAAGACTTCTATTCATGTTTTTAAAAAATCTTCCCCACCCTGCCACTGAAAAATGATATATGCATCTTATGGTGTGTAAATTATACTCTAATAAAGCTATTTTTTAAGTATAATTATGTTTTTTATTTTTATTTATTTAATTTATTTATTTATTGGTACCAGTAATGGAACCCAGCGACGCTTAACCACTGACATCCCCAGCCCTTTTTATTTATTTATTTTGAGACAGGGTCTTGCTAAGTTGCTCAGGGCCTTGCTAAGTTGATGAGGCTGACTTTGAACTTTCGATCCTCCTGCCTCAGCCTCCCAAAACACCGGGATTATAGGCAGGCACCATCGTACCTACATGATTTTTTAATTAGAAATGAATAGTTAATAAAGTAAGAGTCCTTGCAAATCTACACAGAGAAAGAACCACTATTAATGATTTGGATTATATTTCCTCTCCAGATTTTTTTTTCTGTTTATTCATATTTTTTTCTGTATATTGGGGGTGGGGTGTGTTTTAGTCAGCTTTTTTGCGGCTGCAACTAAAAGACCCTATCAGTACAACTGTAGAGGAGGAAAAGTTTATTTGAAGGCTCACGGTTTCAGAGGTCTTAGTCCATAGAAGGCTGGCTCCATTCCTCAGGGCTGGAAGTGAGGCAGAACATCATGGCTGAAGAGTGTGGCAGAGGGAAGCAACTTACCTGGTGATCAGGAAGCAGAGAGAGAGACTCCACTCATCAGATACAAACATACTCCAAAGCCACGCCCCTTATTCCCATGCCCTCCAGCCACACCCTACCACTTCGGTTACCACTCAGTTAATCCCATCAGGGGATTAGTTCACTGATTGGGTTAAGACTCTCACAACCCAATCATCTCTCCTTTGAACCTTCCTGCATTTTCTCACATGTAAGTTTTGGGGGGACACCACATCTAAACCATAACAGTGTGTTTAACAGAAGTAGGGTTGTTTTCCTTAACGATATTTCTTGGGCAGCTTTTCATATCAGTATATTTAGATCTATTAAAGGCTGCCTACATGATCTGGCTGAACTATAATTTACTTAACAAATTCCCTATTGATAAATATTTGGGTTATTTCCAATTTTTTGCTATTAGAAGCAGTAATGCAGTAGACATTTTTGCACATACATCTTAGAGCACTTTGAAGGGCATTCTATAGGATAAATTCCCAGAGAACCTTCCTTTTAAAACATGCCTCCTGCTGGCGATATAGCCCATCACACTGAGTGCCTGCCTCGCATGCTTGAGGCCCAGGTTCAAGTCCCCAGCACAGTATGATTGTGGAAATATCAAACTAAAACATGCCTCATCTTATTCCAAATGCCCTGACATAAAATCCTGTTCCAGATCAAAATCACATAAAATGCTTAGCATACAGTACACATGAAACAAATGCTTGTTATTTTCATGGTCATGATATCATTAGTCCAGTACATGAATATTCATTCCTTTGGTAAACAATCATTGATGAACTGCTGCATGTGATGGGTCCCAGTATTCAATAGTAAACAGCCATAGACCTTGCCCTCAAGAAGCTGATGTTGATGATGTGTCAGCTGGGAATTACAACGCCCTGAGATGAATACACAAAAGTGGTAACTGCAGAAGAGATGAGGAAAGACAGCTGAGGGACACCCTAACTGCCTGAAGAAGGGTAGACAAGGGAAGGGCTAAGAGTTGTAAGTAACAGTGAAGCTGTAGCTCAGAGATAGAGTGCTTGCCTAGCATGTGCAAGACCCTAGGTTCCATCCCTGGTACCCCCCCCCCCACATACACACACGAGTAAATAACAGCTTGAATCAATCAAAGAGGAAAAGTAATTAGCACCCTAGCTACCAGAAGTATCCAAGCAGAGACCAAGACACCATCCCCAAGAAATAATGGTAAGAACAGTAAAATAGACCAGTATTTCCCAAATGTCCACCCTCAGACTGATACTAGTGCACGGAAAAAGTACGCTAAGGATATGATTAAGAGGTGAATTTTTATGCGCTAAATTTATGTGGTTTAAGGAACAGTATTGTATTGTGAAAGCATATACCCTTCCTACCTTTTGATATTAAAATGTGAAACAATCTGGGTGTGGTGGCCCACACCTCTAATACCAGGGACTTGGGAGACTGAGGCAGGAGGATTGCAAGTTGGAGGCCAACCTTAGATACTTAGTGAAGCCCTAAACAACTTAGGGAGATACTGCCTCAAAATAAAAAATAAAAAGGGCTAGGGATGTAGCTCAGTGGTTAAGCACCCCTGGGTTCAATCTTCAATGCTAAAATAAATAAATAAAATGTGAAACAAAATAGTTGCAGTTCTTTAATGTTCTTGTTTCTCCAGACCAAGAGCTAGCAACTGTATCTCTGTCTCCCTTCTTATTTTTTAAACTTTTAACTATTGATAATATCTAAAAGTCAGAGGGCCTCTGAACCAGATGACTTCTAAGATTCTTTCCATCCCTGTGATTATAGGATTCTCTGCTCCACAGTGATTAAGGCCTGAAGCTAAATTGAGTTTAGAATCTGTGAGCCAAATCCTTTTCAACAGACCCAGGGTAAAAATAAATATAGAAGTGCATGAGTAAGTAAAAGAAAGACAAGAATTTGGTACTTTCTAAAATCTTCTCTATTTTTTTGGCTCCCAAACTATGAAAGACCTTCCTTACAGACTTGCTTCCCTGCTCTGAGAAAATGCAGCACCAACGAGAGACCACAGACTAACAGATAGAAGTGATATGGGAAAAATCAATTTAGTGCAGTTTTCACAAACCTTTAAAATGGAGCGATTTAAGTGATGATGGGGTTTCATGACCAGCAGCAGCAGAGCCTCTGAAGGGAAGACTGGTGTTTTCTGGCACTTTTCTAAGTGGCTGGAAAGGGAAGAAACATGATTTTTTCCTCTACCTCCACTTATAAGAAAATGGAGGCAATGGAAAGCAAAAGTGTCCCATAATGTCCCATTAAGAAGAACAAATGAAATGCTGCTGCCCTGCAGCCAGAAAACATAAACCCTCAGACAGGCCCCGGGCAGGCCTTCCTGTGATGCTGCACAAGCTAAGTTCTCACCAACACACCTGGTACTGCTGTTGCCATAGCAACTCCTCACCTTTCACATTTCTTAACTTGGGGGCTGAGACTGGTACAGGGCGGTTTCATTTTCATATTTCTCCTCAGCTTCTGGACAAGGAAAGGGGAAGGGAGGGAAAGATTCTAAACCATCTGACCTGCTGCCTTGACTCCTTGCTCTTCAGCTTGTGTACCTAAGCCTCACCAGGCAAGGGGGGCCTATGGCAGAGGGAGGGAGTAGAAATGACTCTTGGAGCCAACAGATCTAGGATCAAATCGCAGCTCCTCAAGGGATTCACTTTTCTGCCCCCCAATTCAAACAACCTGTCCTCTGGGCTAGGCCCTACCAGATACACAGAGCTAACAGAATGGCCAGAGGGGCCCACAGAGAACTGGCAGTCCAGGGGCAAAGCTGAGTAGGCAGATGATCAAAGCCAGTGTGATCAGCACCTAAGCAGGTGCTGGGTCTATCACCTTCTGGGGAGGGGAGCCACCCAAACTGTGTTGAGAGGGACTTTCAGAGGACTCCTATACTCAGGAGTACTCTTGGGCCCACCAGAGTTCAGCATGAGGACATCAATAAAATTAAGGGTGAGAAGTGCTGAGACTTCTACTCAGGAAAGTGAATTAACTTGCTTGAGACCACAGTTTGCCCATCTGTAAGCCAAAGCAATAATAACAATTTACTTTCTTGAGAAAAATCACATAATTAACACATAGAATGAAGCAAAGAACAGACAGACGTGGTTCCAAACCCAGACTCTCCAATGCCCAGCTGAGTAACCTGGTATAATTCTGAACTTTAAACCCTCTCTTTTCTTCACTCATAAAAGAATAATTGTAATCTTGCTAACTTGTAAGGGTGTTGCTCGAATTCAATAGGATAATGCATGTAAACCACATAGGGTCATCGTACAATAGAATGGCAGCTGCTGCCAGGCACAGTGGAGCATGCCTATAAATCTAGCGACTCTGGAGGCTGAGCCAGGAGAATCACAAGTTCGAGACCAGCCTCAGCAACTTAGTGATACCGTAAGCAACTTAGTAAGACTCTCTCAAAATAAAAAGTGCTGGGGATATGGCTTAGAGGTAAAGTGCCCCTAGGTTAAATCCCCAGTACCAAAAAAAAAGAAAATGGAAGCAACTTTTGATCATAGATCAAGTATCCTGTGGGTCAGATATCATTACTGTTATTATTGTTTCACGTGTAAAGAGCCAGACACCTGGCTGATACGCCAAAATGATGCTCAATGCTTTTGGACCCTTTCCTCAGGCCACCCCATCTTTGTATTTTTTTCTAGTTTTCAGATGTGTGGACAAGTTCCCTTCCATATCAAGGAGGGTATAGCTGGAGTCTATGTCCCCTTCCCAGCGTAGCCTTTGCCCCCCAGCTTTAGCCTCTCTCCTAGGCCAAATGAAGGGGAGAGGGGAGAGGGTAGGGCCTGGCCCCATTGGGCTCCTCTGGAGACTGAGGTGGGGGAAAAGGCATGGAGTGCGTCAATTCTGATGCAATTGCAGGCTCATTATTTGGCCCATTTCCTCCTCTTTGGGTGTTTACTGGAGAATGAATTTCACAGGAACCTTTGGAAGTGTGTATTGACAACAGGGGACAGGCAGCATGCAAAATTCTTCCTGCTTCAGGGACAGTTTAGGAAGAAAGTGATACTGTGCCCACTGGACCTCACAAACACCCACAAACACCGGAAAGAGATACCAGGTGTCAAGTCCAGAGGGAGAGACAGGAAGGCAGGCCAGAGGAGGGAGACATGGCTGAGGACAAACTTCTGCCAGGCTTCCAGACCCAGCTCTAGGGCGGCTGATGAATAGGCCCTTTGTCTAAGCTGAAGGGTGGGGGCTGCAGAAAGGGGTCTCAGGTAACGGGCGCCTCAGAACAAGCTCAGAAGATCTCATCCTTTCCTTCACAGCAGAAATCCTACCTGAAGAGAAGCTTCTTAGAAGGTCCTTGTTTTCCAGTCATTTGCCCAGGACCCTCATTTGAGAGGCCCCTCCTCAGTTCCACAGACCTTGCTGGGTGACCTGGAGACATCACCAGAAGTGCAGAGTCCATTACGGTTAAAGGCATGGGCTTTTGGCCTCCAATTCCCAGCAATTCCAGTGCCTGGCTGGATGCTCCAGGCAAGTCATTTCACCTGACTCTCAACTTCCTCCCAGCAAAGGAGGATAATCAGTCACCTCACAGATAAGCCTGGAGGCCCACAGAACATTGCTCAGCAAAGGTAAGAGCTCTCAACAACTGTTAGATGTTATTTTATTAAGAATAAAAACTTGGAGAGCCTTTTCTCTGAAGCTGGGGTCTAACTGTCCTGCTTCTGCCACTATCTAATGACTGTCCCCAGTTATCAGAAAAGAATTGGGCTTCCCCTCCCCCCAAGCTGTGAAACTGAGTGGCAAAGCTTGCTCAAGCTCCTGAGTCATTCAGCAAAACCGGCCCAAGATAATCAGTGGATCAAGGAAACTAGATGCAGAGTGGGAAAACCCCAGCCACAAAGCCGAGGCCTCCTCTGAGGGCAGCTCCCTCTTCGGGCCTCTCTGACGAGCTTTCTCTTGGCCTCCACAAACAAGACGGCACCTGGCAGCTAAGTCCTTCTCAGGCCCTCCCATCCCCAGATGAGGGCATTGGTTACACCTAGGTCCCTACCCAGCAGCCAGGCCTTCCCCTGGAGTCTTGTTGGACACAAACTCTGCCTTTGGACTAACTCTCTCCTTCCCTCCACACCCCAGTGCTCGAGAGTGGCCACCTGGTCTCCCATCCTCACTACCCACTCGTTTCCCAGCCCGGGTTTCCTGGTTTCTGCGAAACCACTCCATGACACTCTCATCACATTCATTGATGAACTCTTCATTGCCAAATCCAAAAAGTCGTCTCCAGGCCTTACTTCCTCTAAATGTGTGGTGCTGCTGATCACTCTTCTCTTTAAATGAACAGACCTCTTGGGCCTCTGTGAGGCTACCACCCCTGATTCTCCTCCTGCAACCAGCATTTCTGGCCGCTCCCTGTGCTTTTGGCGGTGCTCCTCATGGTTCTGCTGGTTAGCCCCCTGCCCTTCCACCCCTCAGGCCTGCTCCCACACCTGTGCCCCTGTCTTTTTGCCTTCTCTCTCTTGGCCAGTGTCTAAGTGCATGTCTCAAATCCACATCTTCCCCCAAAGGACATCTGCTACCAAGCAGCCCTACCAGCATGACCCCAGGCACAGCACAGCAAGCTCAACAAAACAGAAAAGGAACTCTTTTTTTTTTTGAAAGGGAACTCTTTATCTTCCCACAACCCTTCTCTTGGTGTTCTCATTTTGATGAAGGACACCACCTTTTACCCTGTTACCTAAGTCAGAGGGGCTTGCCTCATCCCAGCCCACAACACCAACACACCTTTTTTTTTTTTTTTTGACTCTGGGAATTGAACTCAGGGGTGCTTAGCCCTGAGTTAAATTCACAGCCCTTTTTATATTTTATTTTAAGACAGGGTCTCGCTAAGTTGCTGAGGCTGACTTTGACTTGAGATCTTCCTGCCTCAGCCTCCCAAGTCACTGAGAGCCAGCTTCATGTTCTTTACATCTTATAGATTAATCTCCCTTCTCTCTCTGTCCACTATGTCTGTTTCAGTAGAGGCCTTTATTGCACGTCTTGTGTAGTAAGCGGGCACTGGGCCTTAACTTCCTCTCGTTTGTACTAGGCTCCTCTTGGAGGGTCTGCCTAACTTGTTCTTTTTCTGAGAACCCATCATTGCCCACAGGCCTTGCTGAAGAGGTGCCCTGGGTACCATGTTGACCTCACTGAGGCAGCTGCCCTGCTATGGCCACACTACTTGGAACCAGAGATCCACATTTGACCCAATCTGGACTGAATTTTGTCTCCAGGGACTCTGAAACCAGGACAAAGTGACTCCAGTTCAAATGCCCCCAAGGATCACAACAGTAATGAAAAGGAGTAAAACACCCAACGAAGGACAATGGGAACGGCAGCAATCAAGGCAATGGAGAGTGTGTGCCTGGGCTCCAGGTAGCAGCTGCTACTCTGTTCTAGCAGATGGTTGCCATGGGAATACAAGCCCAGAGTTGTCAAATATTCTGATTTTCTAGATTTTTATTTGAAGTTTCCTAATTTTTGAATTTTGGGCACTAATTCATTCTTCTAAATGCTAAGCATATTTTTGCATCACATTTGTCCTACAGGGCTGTCACTTTGCAATTAGTGCCAAGGAGTCAGGTTTAGGCACTGGACCCAAAGCTGAAGACGGCCACTTCCTGCCATATAGATAGAAAAGTAGAAAAAGCAAGCTCTCTTTTTTAATTTTATTTTTAAATTTTTTTGGTACTGGGGATTGAACTCAGGGCACTTAACCCCTGAACTATACCTTCAGTCCCCCCCCACCCCCGCTTTTTTTTTTTTTTTTTTTGAGATAGTCTCACTAAGTTGCCCAGGCTGGCTTCAAACTTGTGATTGGCATGCTCAGCCTCCTGGAAGTCACTGGGATTATAGGCATGAGCCACCAACCACAGTTGGCTCTGATTCACTCTTATATCCCCTGATCACAGAGCTGAAGACATATAGAACCTTCAATAAATGTATATTTAATAAAAGAATGGCTGGGAACAGTGGCAAACATCTGTAATTCTGGTGACTTGGGAGGCTGATACAGGAGGATGGCAAGTTTGAGGCTATCCTGGGGAACTTAGTGAGACCCTGTCTCAAAATTTAAAAAACCACTGGGGTTGTGGCTCAGTGGTAGAGCACTTGCCTAGTATGTGTGAGGTGCTGGGTTCGATCCTCAGCACTACGTACAAGTAAATAAATAAAAGTATTGTGTCCATCTACAACTATTAAATAAATAAATTTTAAAAACCAAAAGCACTAGGGATGTAGCTCAGTGGTAAAGTGCCCTTGGGTTCAATCCCCAGTACTGCAAATAATAATAATAATAAACACAAAGTAAGAGAATGAAAGGATTTCCATTACTCTCCTCCAGCATTTTTTAACATAGCCTAGGATGTTATTGATACAAATCTCAATCCTCTGTTTCTAAAAATAGGTTCCAGAATCTCTTTTTTTTTTTTTTTTTTTTTCCTCTTTTGAGATGCTGGAGATCAAACCCAGGGCCTCATGCATGCTAGGCATGTGCTTTACCACTGAGCTGCACCCTAGCCTTGAAATCTTTGTTAATAACATCCCATTTTTCTTTGGGGGAACAGTCCCACCTCAGCTCTGGAATGGTCATGTAACCCAGGTCTAGCCAATCAGAGATAGCTGTCTCCTGGTCACAGGGACTGGTTCAGAATAGGCTATGGCTCAAAGACAATCAGAACTGAAACTATTGGAAAGGGGAAATTTGCTTCCCCCTGAGAAAACTAAGTCATGAGATAGAGCTGCTCCTGGCCATATTATCACCATGAGGAACAAGCTTCCCTGGGAATGAAGTACACACAGAAGAAGGTCAAACTGAGAGATGAAAAGAGAGGGATGGTTCCTGGCAATGTTTTTAAGCAAGTGGATCCAGCTGTGCCTGAAACCAAGCCCTTGACTTTTCTGTTAGAGATAAAAAAGTTCCCTTTTTATTTTAAGTAAACTTGAGTTGGGTTTCCATCACTTACGTCCAAAAAAGGGCTGATTAATATTGGGGTTTTATATAGACAGGGAGACAAAGTAGACACATTCATACCCCTTTATAAGAATCTGCCAGCCAGTGATGATTTCCTGTCCTTTAAGAACTGCCCCCTGCTGACAGCCATGTGTGATACTACCTAGTCCTACCCCCAAAGGCCACCACTGTTTGGACCAGAAGTGAACACATGTCACAGGGTAATCAGATCAGATTCTCTCTCCTGGGATTTGGGTTTAGAATAAGAGATCCCAGCTCAGTCTAGGCTGCAGGCCTAAACTGAGCGGATGTAAAATTGGAAGCTGGGAGAAGGTCAAATTCATGGCAAGACAGAGAACCTGATCTGCTGAAGAAGAATGAGGTAGAAGCACTTACAGAAGCAGAGGCTGGAGGCCATGATTTCCCACAGAAAGAGAAACAGAGAGAGCGGTGCTTCCTCATTCCTCATGAGACTAATTACTTTTCCTCTTGAGCTCCTTGAGACTTCTCTGTGTTCTTGCAATTCCCTCCCCCATGATTATTCCTCCTTTAAAAAAAAAAAAAAAAACTTAAAATAGCTCTAGTGTTGTTTTAGTTTTTGTTTTTACTTGTAACTGAAGGGATTTTTTTGTTCTGTTTTGTTTTTTTGTGGTGCTGGGGATCAGGGTCTCTTGCATGATAGAGAAGTGCGCTACCACTGAGCCACACCCCCAACCCTTTTAGTTATTTTTATTTTATTTTGAGACAGGGTTTGGCTAGTTGCTGAGACTGGCCTTGAACTTGGGATCCTCCTGCCTCATCCTCCTGAGTGGCTGGGATTATAGCTATGTACCACCTCACCTAGTTATTCAAAGGTTTTCAGGTGGCTATCCTAGAAATAAGTCTACAGCTAATCTGTCCTGTTCCCCTAAACTGACAATGACCCTGGATCCCTGAATCAAGATACCCAGACATCGAACTACTTTCTGTATAACCTTGGCCAAAACACCTGGATTCACAGGACTGGCTTCCTCCTCTGCAAAATGAGAATAATCACGCCTATATTACTGGGTTATTAGGAAGACTGTATGAGAAAAGGTGGAAATAAGAGCCTGGCACAGTGCTGGGCACAGGGAAGTCATGTTACCATGTGTGTGAATGCAGAGAAAGGGCAGGGTCAAAGCCTAGAGCCAGTCTACTGGTAGGTCCCAGCCAGGACCTGAACAAGAAGCATAAAGGAACAGCCCTTCTCTCCATCAGTACCTTTTCATCTCACTTGTACCAAATTTTTCAAAAAATACTGAGGAGCAAGGAATATCTTCATTTTTTAAAAAAGTGTTCATTCTGGAAATCTATTCTAATGATATAATCAGACAAGAGAAACTACTAGACAAAAGGATGCTCACTGCAATAGTGTTTATATTATTTAAAAACACTGTAAATGACTTAAATGTCCAGCACTGTTTGGCTTATTAGATGATGGTGTATACAAACAATGAGATGTTATAAAGGTGAAGAGAAAAGGAACAGTATTTAAAGAAAAACAAACGTGAAGGAGAATGCAAAATGTTATGGGGTATAATGCAAAATTCATCTGAACTTTTAAGGTAAAAGCCCAAATTTCAGAGAAGTTTCTCTTGTTCTGTTACATTCCAGTTCCACACACTGTCTCCCACACTACCTGCCTGGCAAAGCATTCATCTTCTCTGCCTTTGGGGTTACTAGGGAAGAAAAATTTATGAAGCATTTACGTAAGTACAAGTCCTGAGGCCTCTAACATTAAAGATATTGACAAGGATAGATAACCACATTTTCTGGGCTAAAAAAAAGGCAGGTTAAAAAAACATTGCCAAAAAAAGTGAACAGTGGTCATCTCAGGCCATGAGCCTTCAGGTGATCTTTCTTTTCTCTTTTGTACTTTTATTTGTTATTAGAAGTTTTTGTAATGTGCATGTACTATATTTATGGGAAAAATATATAATGAAAGCTATTTTCATGAGAGGTGGTCCACTTTGATTTTTCTTTCTCCTATAGTGTCCTTACATCATGTTCCAACTAGATTTGCTCTAATGCACCCTTCTTCAGGAATATAATTTATCTGGCTGCCCTGTCTTCTGGGAAGCTGCTCCACACAGGAGCTCCTTGTAGAGGGAAGAGCCTTCAACTAGCCTGGCAGAAATGCTAAGCAGCTCACTACTGCTCTCTCGTGGTCAGAACAGGTCAGCGCCGGATCTAGCTAAACAGCTTGCTCAGTGCATCCTGACAGCCAAGGTCATCCCCATAGGCTGACTTCTGGTTAGCCCCGCAGACAGTGTGCTGCACACCAGCATCAGTAGGTGATTGACCCGGCCATTGACCCGGGCTTAGCCAGGCTGAGCCTAATGATTGCAAACCCATCTGGCCAATGCTGTCTATTCCAAGCTAGAGGTTCCCAAAAGATGCCCTTTTCCAGCAGCTAGAGTAGAATGATGGAGAGCTCTCCTGCCCGCTAGAGAGCACTGATGGTCAAGACTGGACCTGGAGATGGCAGAAAGCAGGGTTGCAGGAAGACAACTGCAATCATTCTAATCACAAAAACTCTTGCCCTTATATGCCTCTTTTAACTTTTCAGAGTATTTCCCAAGGCAACTTGACATGTACAAATAAACATACAAGGATGTTTGCTGCAGAATTGTTAGTAACAGCAAAAGGTGAAATACCCTTAATAACCCTCAATAGGAGATTGTTTCACTAAAATAGAAGAGTATACACAACTGCTAATGAAAATGAAGTAGACTCAGATGTGTTGCTGTGGAATAACCTCCAAAACTCATTGTTAAGATAAAACAAAAAGCAAGATGTATAACAGCTACTAAGTGCATTTTTTACATATGGATTTATGTAACTGTAGATATATGTATTTCAATATGCATAGAATTTATTGGAAGGAAATATCAGAAACTAATAATAATGTCTCTGCCAGGCATGGTGGCACGGGGCCTGTGATCCCATACTCAGAAAGCCAAGGCAGGAGGATTGCAAGTTTGAGGCCAGCCTCAACAACTTAGAGAGATCCTCAGCAACTTAGAGAGATCCTCAGCAACTTAGCGAGATCCTCAGCAACTTAGCAAGAACCTGTATCAAAATAAAAAATAAAAAGTACTGGGAATGTAGCTCAGTTGTAAAGTGCCCTGGGTTCAATCCCCAGTACACACGCACACACACACACACACACACAGACCTACCTTCACTATATAGCATCTTGTAGTGTTAAATGTACTTATTTATTTACTTACTTATTTGTTTGCAGTACTGGGGATTGAACCCAGGGCCTTGTGCATACTAGGCAAGCACTCTGAGTTACATCTCTAACCTACTGTCTCATTTTAGTGTATCATTTCTTCAGAGAATTTTGTACCTGAAGAAACAGGAAAGGATTATCACCAAAGTTAGCTTGAACATAAATTTCAGAAAACTGAAAGAAGAACAAAAGGAAAATTAGTCTAAAGACTGTGTGTGAGAAGAAATGAAAGACAGGAGAAGAACTGATGATTATAGTATCCAGATTGGAGAGAAAGAAGCAAAACTATCTCTATTTATAGATGACATGATCTTGAATATAGAAAACCCTAAGGAATTCACAAAAAAGCCTATTTGACCTAATAAGTTAGTTCAGTAAGGTTCAGTATACAATATCAATACCAAAAAAATCAGTTGAATTTCTAAACACTGAAAATGAACCATCTGAAAATGAAATTGAGAAAATGCTTTTATGACAATAACATCAAGATGAAAAATATAGTAAGTGAATTTACCATAGGATTACAAGACTTATACACTGAAAACTACAAAACATTGTTGAAAAAATGAAACAAGACCTAAATAAATGAGAAGACATCCCATGTTCATGAATAGGAATGAACAGATGGCATTCTGGGGAGTAAGATGGCAAGACTCCCCAAACTGATCTACATTTTCCACACAATGCCTATACAAATTTTTTTTCTTAAATATTTTTTTAGATGTTGATGGACTTTTATTATTTATATGTGGTGCCGAGAATCAAACCCAGTGCCTCACACATGCTAGGCAAGCACTCTACCACTGAGCCACACCCCCAGCTCCCCTATACAAATTTCAACTAGCTGGGTTTGGGGGTGTAGCTTAGTAGTAAAGTGCCCACTTAGCATGCATAAGGCTCCAGGTTTGATTCCCAGGACTGGGGAAAAATTCAGCTGGATTTTGTTTTGTAGAAATTAACAGGTTGATCTAAAATTCATATGCAAATGCAGAGGACACAGAACAACAGAAATAATCTTGAAAAAATAGTTTTAGGATTCATTTCCCTATTTCAAAACTTATTATATAAAGTAATAAAGGTAGTGTGGTACTGACATAAAAATAAACATATGGATTAATGAAATAGAAATGAGAGTCTAGAAGTAAACCCTTACATTTATGGTCAATTAAATCAATCCATTTATTTATATTGGCAATACTAGGGATTGAACCCAGAAGCACTCTACCACTGAACTGTAACCCCAACCCCTTTTAACTTTTTATTTTGAGACATCATCTCACTAAATTGCCCAGGCTGAACTGGAATTTGCAATTCTATTGCTTCAATCTCCTGAGTTGTTGAGATCACAGTCACACACCACCATGCCTGGTTATACTCAATTAATTTTCAACAAGAATTAAAGATAATTGAATACCCACAAACAAAAGAATGAAATCGGGCCCCTATTCACACCATATACACAATTCAAAAATGTATTTTAGGCCTAAATGTAAGAACTTTCAAACCATAAAACTCTTAGAAGAAAACATAGGGGTAAATCTTCATTGCATTGGATTAGGCAATAGTTTCTCTGATATGACACCCAAAGCAGAAACAACAGAAAAAAATAGATAAATTGGACTTTGTAAACATGTCTCAAAATAAACAACAAAAAGGGTGGGGGGGGATAGTTCAGTGATGGTAAAGCACCTGGGTTCAATCCCCAGTACTGAAGGGGAAAAAGAAAGTCAAACAGGCAGTTGGACATCAGGTCTAGAGTCCAAGAGAGAAGTCCATACTACTTACTAGTTTGTCATTTAGCCATTTCCTAGCCCTATGACCCCATTTGAATCACACCTTTCCCAGTCTGTTAAATACAGATAAAAGCAGCAGCTTGGGGAGGATTAAACTTGATCAGTAAGTAACTGGTTCACAGGAGGCTCTGAATAAATTATCACTATTATAAGTTCAACTTAAACATGTGTTTAGTTGCTGCAAACACAAAAATTATATAGTCCCTACCTTCAATCCCAATGAAGAAAACTTGGTCAAACCTTTCCGTGAACAGCCTCTCAGGTAATAATAATCATCTGGGAGAATTGGCAGGTGTTGGTACCTGACTGGGCAAAGAGAATAAAGGAAGAGTTAAAGATAAAGAAGAATTGACCTCAGGATGGAAGCAATCTGGGAGATTGGAAGCCAAACCAGAATATATATCAGCTCCTTATACCAGCTTGCTGGGCAGCCTTGAACTCATAAACCCTCTACCTCTCACTGCCTGGGAGGGTAAACCCTAGTACCCTAGAAATGTTGTAAAAGTGTCTAAAGTTGGGCTGGGGTTGTGGCTCAGTGGCACTGCACTTGCCTAGTATGCGTGAGGCCCTGGGTTCAATCCTCAGCACCCCATAAAAACAAAAATAAAGGTATTATGTCCACCCAAAATGAAAAAAAAAATTTTTTTTTTAAGTGTCTAAAGTTGCTCAGGGGAAAACCACTATAGGCTGTGATGCTAACCACGTCATTTCCCCATGCCTATTTGCCCACATTCTCTTCTGAGTGAACCCTATCCCCATCGGACTTTGCCCTGAGATTCCTCTTCTAGGCAACAGGGGACCCTTCACACTACTGAAGAACATCAAACATGGGTTGGGATGTAGCTCAGTGATAAGAGTGCTTACCAAGCATGTGAGAGGATCAGGGTTCAATCCCCAGCATTGCATTACAAAAAATACAAATAAATAAGGGAGAGAGAGAATAGCAAACACTGGGGAGATGCTTGAAACAACAAACATGAAGAAAAAGTTAGGGAGAGATGCTACTACTGGGCCAGGAGCTGTTTTCAGAACTGGGATCAAACATGCATCCACATAGAGCATTTGGTTCAGTGTCTGGTGCATCCTGAGTGCACACAGTACAATAAATGTTGACTGTATTGTTTTTACATCTCTTTTCATCCTCACAGCACTGCAAGCTGGACTCCAAATAAAAGGCAGGTTGGTACAGTGGTGTGTGCTCATATGTCAGAAAAATCTGGGTTCAAATTCTAGCTCTGCCACAGCTAGGCTTTTGTAACACTGGGAAAGTCCCTTTACTTTACTTTCCAAATCTTGACTTGTTCATCTGTAAAGGAGGGCAAACGTTACCTACCAAAGACTCATTAGAAACCCTTAGCGTAGGGCCTGGCCCACACAGCTGATCAATAAACCATTCATTTTAGTAGCATTGGAGAAGGGGACAGAGAAGTTCTGGAGGTTAGGTCACCTGTCCCAGTTCAAAGAGCAAGCAGATACAGCTGGTGGTTTTGGTTCGCTCCTCATCTGTGTTCTTGTGGTTAGAGTACCTTCACTTTGTTTTGATAATCACTTTCCCATACTCTCAGGCCATTTGCTTCAGGAGGGGTAATAGCCCTTTTCTGAGATCCAGAAGCGAGTATGTGACCCAGGTCTGGCCAATTATTCCATTCTTCTGGTCACGGTGATCAGTTTGAGAGTGGACTTGTTACTCATGCTGAGTGGATGAGAATGATGAACCTTTGTTAATCCATTGGAAAAGGGATCAACCTTTCTTTGGATTTTACTCTGAGAGGATATAAACTTGGAGCTGCTGGGGGCTGCTAAGCAGAGAGAGTAACTGAGTGCACAGCAAACCCAGAGGGATTAGAGCTGAAGGATGGAAAGAGACTGTGGCCTGCTCACTGAGCTCTTACCTGAACTCTTTTTTTTGGGGGGGGGGGGGGGGGCAGTGCTGGAGATGGAACCCAAGGCCTCGCACATGCTAGGCAAGCACTCTACCACTGAGCTGCATCACCAGCCCTTGCCTAAACTCTTAAACAGATTTGTCTAAGGTCTGTGCCTCAAGTTCAGGTACATGAAGCAACAGTGAGGCAATAATATTTTTTTTCCTCTCTCCCTTAAGACAACAAGAATCCTCATTTGGCAAATGTATCGGTCAGTATCAAATGAAAACAGATGGCACACTCATATAATAATTTGAAGAGGGTTTATGATGCTATAGGTGAGTATAAGGAACCTGGGGCTAATTACTGTTAGGTCTTCAGGCTAAAGCAACTCCATTTTGAAAATCAGCACCTGCCCACCCAGGCATGACCTTCCCAGTAGAACAACCCCAAAAGAGTCCCTAACTACTGAAACCACAGCAAAGACGTCAAGTAACAGTCACAGGGCCAGACCGGTTATTTTTTAACTACTCCATTGTACATGACTATATAGTTTAGAAGTTTTTCCTGCAGGCTGCAGCTCCTTGCAGAGGGGCAACCTGGCAGACTTTCTTTGTCAATAACTCTTTGCTTGAACTCAGAGCCATGTCTCTCGTGGATATTTGCGCCAGTTACCCTAACAATAACAACCAAGGAACTGTCACCCTTAGGTCTAAAGGGACAGAGGAGGTAGT
Organism: Sciurus vulgaris; assembly: GCF_902686455.1. Classification (NCBI taxonomy): domain Eukaryota; kingdom Metazoa; phylum Chordata; class Mammalia; order Rodentia; family Sciuridae; genus Sciurus; species Sciurus vulgaris. The sequence continues at coordinate 23,030,676 of NC_136461.1, forward strand.
TACCTGAATCCAGAGGGAGGGAGTTTTGGAAAAGAGGCCTGCTTAAGAAGAACAGTGACATAAATGCCCACCCTCTCTCTCTCCTCCTGACTCACCCCCCAGCCTCACCATTGGCTACACACAGCTGGAAGTCAGAAGGTAAAGGAAGCAGCTGATGTGTCCAGATAAGTCAGACTAAGGCCAAGAAGAGTGAAATATGAATCTGGAGGGACAGACAAGAGATGGCTCACCCACTCAGAAAGTGACAGCCTGGTCTGGCTAACTTCTATTGCCCTACAATGACCTTTTAGAACCTTATACCAGATTTTTAAATTTTTATTTTGCAGTACAGGGGATCAAACTGAGGAGCTCACACATGCTAAGCATATGTTCTACCATCCCTGATCTACATTCTCAGTCCCAGACCATAATTTTAAAGCTGCCATAGGTCCCTTTGGTTTTTCCTGCATATGGCTCTTAATCCCTGCCTAGAAAAAAACATATCGGATGACACATGGAAGGCTGGGATTTCGAGGATCTGGGAAGAAGCCCCTGAACCAGCCTTGCTGACTTTGTAGGGAAGAAGCCTCCAGTCCTGTTGCCCCCATGGCCAGAGAGCCCTGGGCTACCTTTAGGCCCTCATCCTGCCAGCTCCCTGATCCCCACAGAAATCTGTCTACTGGCCAATGTGTCTCCAATTGCAGGCACTACCAGATAATGGCTCTGTGACTTCCCTTTCTCTCTGTAGGAGATGTCTGCTTCCTTCTGCAGCCAAGCCAGAGAAGCTTCTGGGATTGCTCACTACTGGCAGGGGTCCAACAGTGCCCTGAGGACAAGGCTGAGCCACATCCAAGAGTCTCATTTTGGTCAGTCACCTGTTCCTTCTTCTTTCTCCCCAGCACACATCCTAATCTCTGCGAAATCTGGTTCCTCCTCACATTTCAAATCCAGTTTAGACCTTGGAGTCTCCTCAAAAAGCCTTCCTCGTGAATGATCCTGTTACTACCCTCTCCTAGTGATGATTATTATCAGAGGTACTTTTGCATGCAAAATCCCTAATATTGGCAACTAACATTTACTGAGTGCTTTCTAGTTGCCTGTCACTGAGCTGGATGCCTTGTGGAAACCATCTCAGTTTGTCCTCACAGGAGTTTTGTAAGGTAAGTACCATGAATACACAGAATATGTTGTGACTGTCAGCCCCTGCACTGTACTGTGAGGTTCCCACGGGAGCAATTACTTTCTACAGATGAGAAAACTGAGGCTCAGAAAGGATACATTACTTGCTTAAGTTCACATAAGGAAGCAAAAGGCAAAGACAGAACCTGAACTCAGGTATGACCAAGCCCAAAGCCCAATTTCTTAGAACTGCGGTGTTTTATTGCACTCTGAGTACAGGCAGCCCCAGAGTTGGGCAGTGACTGGAGGAGTTCATGAATCTTCTCTGTATCGTGGTTACATATGGGTGGGAGTTGCAGTGAACCTAATTTAGTATGTAAATGAATAAATATTCTGCTCAGCATCAACAATGCTATCTCTCAAGTTTTTGCAGCCAACAGCCAACATCATCCCTTTGTAGTTAAACTCACTTGGCCATCACTCTGGCTCTCAAACCCTGATGAGATGCCACACACTTGAAAAGAATTCCTCTAGTGATGTCAGTGTCAGATTAAGAACACATGACAGACAAAAATAGAGAAAACAAAGGAACTCACTGGAAGTTTCTAGTAAGATGCTCAGGCTATTATCCTGCTGCATTCCCCACTGCCAATAGAGCTGTCCTTAGCTACTTGGAAACCTGGCCTTATTCTCACTTCCTTTGTAGATGTTCCCTGTGATGTTTCCCCCCAGTAAAAACAAGCCTCTTTTTCACTGGTCAATTCATTTAATTCTCACAAAAACATTACTGTTATCATCTCCACTTTATAGATGACAAAACTGAGGCACAGAGAAGTAATTTTTTCAATATCACATAACTGGTAAGTAGTAGTGCTGGCGTCCTAACCCTTGAGTCTGCCTCCAGAACTTGTGTTCTTAACAACTGCTACTGTGAAGTTTGACAACAAAGCTAAATGAAGATAATTAGGAAATCCATCATAGCACCAGAAATGCAGAAGGGCTGTGGAGGAGTGATTTTTCATAGAATCTATGTACTCCAGTAGTGTGGAGGGGAAATCTCTCACCTAGAACGTGCAGGGGCTGGAGGTGCAGCTCAGTGGTAGAACACGTGCTTAGTAAGTGCAAGTCCTGGCTTCAATTCCCAGCATGAATGAACGAATGAACAAAAATCACAATATGTGTGATGGGGGAGGCCTAGGATCAAACCCTTGAGCAACGTTTTGGATCCCCTCCAGACTCAGGCCTTCATCTTAGCCTGTCAGTAACTCCCTTAGGAAAAAAAAAAAAAATCCTTCTTTCCCATTTGTTTCAGCAAAAGTCCTAAGATTGACTCTGATTAGCTGCCTTGGTTCTGTGTATAACTTGACCCAGTTACGGAGCTAAAGGATGGAATATGCTGACCAGCCAGGCCTGGGTGATACGTACATCCTTTCTCACCAAAACCACAGAGTGAGAATGGAGGGATGGTTCCAGGGGGAAAGGGGACTACTAAGAAGAGGGGAGGAATGCTGAGTAGGCACAGTGACAGATGTCTGAAGCGGGGATTCAGGCAATGATACTGGTGATTACAACCCAGTGTGATAAATCACATGACAGGGAGGAACTGGCCCTGGAGAAGTGCATAGGAAACCCAGAAGTGGCACATGACCTGGTGCCCCAGGAGGAGGCATCCAGGGCATAGAGGGTACAGGGCAGGGAAGAAAAACAGGCCATGCAATTTTCTCAGAATGTATCAGATTGTGGCCTGAACATTCACAGGGGCAGTGCGAACAACGATGAGGGAACAGAGTGGGTGCCTTGAAGTGGGCTTGAGCAGAAAGGAAAATGGAATGGGGTGGAAGAAAAAATGAAGATTTCAGTTTGGGATGTTGATCTCGAGGACAATTGGGATTACCCTGTTAGAAACACCCTGTTAGTAAGTGGCTTCGATTCCCAGCATGAATGTGGGTGTGGAGTTTGGGAACAGGACCTCTGGATCTCTGAACAGAGATCTAGGTGTGATCAGCACAAGGGCAGCCATTAAGTGACCGTCAGTGAATGATCACTAAATGGTCATGGAGTGTGGGAGAGACATACCTGGATGAGAGGGCCAAGGGTGAACAGACTTCTTATGGAACTGGGAATTGAATTCAAGGCCTCACACACTAAGCAAATGCTTAATCTCTGAGCTGAGCTACAGTACCCCCAGTTTCCTCTTTTCTTCTTCCTGTTCCTTTCCTCCTCCTCCTCCTCCTCCTCCTCCTCCTCCTCCTCCTCTTCCTCCTCCTCCTCCTCCTCCTCTTCCTCCTCCTCCTTCCCACTTTGGTTCTGGGGATTGAACCCAGAGGTGCTTTGCCACTGAGCTACATTCCCAGCCCTTTCTATTTTTTATTTTGAAGCAAGGTCTCACTAAGTTGCTTAGGGCCTCACTAAATTGCTGAGGTTGATGTTGGCCTTGAACTTGCACAGCCTTCCCCAAGGAGCTGGAACTACAGGCATGTACCACTAAATCCAGTTCCTAGATGTCTTTTTTATTTTTTAATTTTTTTGGTTCCAGGAATTGAACTCAGGGGTGCTTAATCACTAAACCACATCCCTAACCCTTTTTTAATTTTTCACTTTGATACAGGGTCTTGCTAAGTTGCTTAGGGCCTCACTAAGTTGCTGAAGCTGACTTTGAACTTGTGATCCTCTTGCCTCAGCCTCTTGAGCCACTGGGATTACAACGTACACCACCATGCCCAGCCTAGAGTCCTTCTTGAAGAGTCTGTTCACAGATGAGTGTGAGGGAGCTTACCTACAATTCCACCAGCTTCAGAGGTTGAAGTAGGAGGATCACAAATTCAAGACCAGCCTGGGCAACTTAGCCAGACCCTGTCTCGAAATAAAAAATAAAAATAAAATAGATCTAGGGAAGAGTTCAGTGGTAGAGGGCCCCTGGGTTAAATCCCCAATACCACAATAAATACATAAATAAAATAAATAGGGCTGGGGATGTGGCTCGTGTAGTGGTTCAAAGGTCAGCATCCCCCCCCTCACACAAAGGCATCCAGGGCTGGGGTGCAGCTCAGTGGTGGAGCACTTGCCTTACATGTGTGAAGCCCTGGATTAGATCCCCAGAACTGGGAGAAAAAAAAAAAAAAAATCCAAATGGTCAATAAGCATATGAAAAGACCAAGCACAAGAAATAGGCATATGAAAACATTTTTACTTATCATTGTACTCGGCAACACATTTAAACAATGAGACAGCACTACACGTCAACCAGAATAGCTGAAATTTGAAATTAAAAGAACTGACAGTGTCAAGTGTTGAGAAGACTATAGAAAAATTAGAACCCATATATCATAGATAGAACTTTTAATTGGTATAATCTTCTTGGAAAATGAGTACAATTTACTAAAGCTAAATATATGGATCCCCTGTGACTTAGCAATTCAGAACTAAGTCTACTAAAAAAAATGTCTAAGAGAACGTTCATGATGGCATTATTCAGAATAGCCAAACATTGGAAACAAGCCATGGGTTCACTGTTATATGTTTGTTTGGGCTCAGAAAATGATACCCCAAATATACTGCTTGGACTTCACACTGAGATCCCAGGAGCAGTCCATGAGTAAAGGGATCTCTCCAGGACTCCCCTGTCTACCGCAGGCTGGAACCTCCAGAAGACATCAGATAGCTGTGAATCCTTCTTAGATATCTCCCCATCCCCAAGTTGTTGCCTATTGCAGGAAGGAGGCCTAGGGCCCAGAGCCCAGGACCCCTGTGTCCCGACTTTTGTCTATTCTTGAGATTCATTCGTCTCCCCTAAAAATTATTTATTCTTCCTCTAAAATTATTTACATTTCCTTGTCCCTCTCTCCTAGGAAAAGTGTATATAAGTTTCTAAATCACATTGGGTTCCTGGGTACTCACTTTCCTGAGATGTCTCCAGCATGTAATAAACTTGTGTGCCTGTTCTGTTAATCTGCCCAGTGTCAGTTTATTTCAGCAGACTCATTTATTGAACCTTCAGAGGGCAGAAGAAAGTTCCTTTTACCCCTACATATTTATTCAATAGAATGCTACCCCTCCATGCCACACACATAAAGAAGCCAGTACTAACATGGATGAAGGATGAATCCTTTTTTTTTTTTTTTTTTTTGGTACCAGGGATTGAACTCAGGGGCACTTAACCACTGAGTCACATCCCCACCCCTTTTTTATATTTTATTTAGAGACAGGGTCTCACTGAGTTGCTTAGGGCCTCATTAAATTGCTGAACTTGTGATCCTCCTGCCTCAGCCTCTGGAGCTGCTAGTGTTACAGGCATATACCACTGCGCCTGGCCATACGTGGATGAATCTTACAGCATAATGTCAAGTGGAAGAACCCTGTCCTAAAATAATTCATTCTGGGCTGAAGTTATGGCTCAGTGATAGCATGCTTGCCTAACATGCATGAGGCCAGAGGTTCAATCATCAACACTACATAAAAATAAAGGTATTATGTCCACCTACAACTATGTACATATATATATATATATATATATATGAATAAATAAATAAAATAATTCGTTCTGGACAATTTCATTTATAAAAAGCACAAAAACAGGTATAACTAGATGATGATGATAATAGAGATTAGAAATAGTGGTTTTTATGATGTGAGAGGGTCTATCTGAAAGGGGCCAAGAAAACCTTCTGAGGTGCTGGAAACATTCTGTATCTTGATCTGGGTAATGTGTACAGGCGTGGACATGTATAAAAACTCATCCCGTTGTTCATGTAAGATTTAGGCACAGGGCTGAAGGTATAACTCAGTGATAGAGCACTTGACTAGCATGTGCCAGGCCTTGGGTTCCTTCCCCAGCACCATAAAACAAGCAAAACAACAACAACCTATACAGTGTATCTATTTTATATAGCGGGGGTATCCCTGCTCCCCCAAGGACAGCACTGATCCAGGGATTGTGAATATTTATAGTTTGTGATGAGACATGATGTTTCCTGATGCCCAACTTGATAGTGAAGGCCCACAGAACCAGGTCCTCACTTTGATTTTACCTCTACTCTTCCAAAGCATCTTCCTGGGGATTCAGATCACAGCAAGCCCACAACATCCATGTCTCTGTGTCCACTCAGAACAGCATATCCACCAGGCCTGGTGGTGCATATCTGCAATCCCAGCAGAGAATTGCAAGTTGGAGGCCAGCCTCAGTGACTTAGTGAGAACTTGTCTTAAGACAAAAACAAGGGACTGGGGCTGTAGCTCAGTGGCCTAGCATATATGAGGCCCTGGGTTCTATCCTTAGCACCGCATAAAAATAAACACATAAAGGCATCCTGTCCATCTACAACTACAAAAAAATTTTTTTTAATTAAAATAAAAACCAAAAAGGGCGGGGGATGTAGCTCAGTGGTAAAGTGCCTCTGGGATCCATCCCCAATACCCATTAAAAACAAAAACAAAAACACATTCCAGCCTTAAAAAGTTCAACTCAACACAAGAACTGAGGATAGAACAAATAAGATACCGTTTCTGTATTTTAAAAGCCGCCAAACAAGAGGCAGGTGCCAGGGCTATGGGTGTAGCTCCATGGTAGTCTGTGAAAGGCTCTGGGTTCTCTCCCCAGCACCAAGACTGAAAAAAAAAACAAAACAAACAGTGGGTGTCCTTCGGGAATGATGGTCTTCACCCATCAGTCCATGTAAAATAATAATAGTAACAAACAACCACCCTTTATGAATTGCCAGGTGCTTTATGTATATAACAGATTTTTTTAAAAATTGCTATTTAAAACAACAACTGCCTGCAGCTACTTTTGTCTGTTAGGGGAGTGGCATAATTTTTCTCTGGGTAGATGGTTCTTTGTTTAGGAAAATACTTATTAAGTTGCTTTGGCATGAAGAATGAAGCTCCCCAGGGCTAGAGCAAGACAAAGAGAGCTGCATTGCTTTGCAAATTACAGTGGGAAAAATGTGGCAGCGGGAGAGGGTAAGGGCTGAGAACAGGAGGAGGAGAGGTTAGGAGGCCTATGGTTAGGGAGATCTCTGTTGTTTTTGTTTTCTCAGGCTCCTTCCTTTAGAGAACCACACTTTTGTCTTGCTAATCTCTCTTATTCTTCAGATTTCACCTTTAAAAAATAACTACCTTCTATCACATGAACTTCAAAAAGAATGAGGAAAAGCTCTCTATTGACATGGAAAAATGCACTGGACATATTGTGAAGTTAGGGGAAAAGCGACTGACTGGCAGAATAGGTGCATTTCACAATCCCTTTTCTTTGTTTTCATTTTTGGCAATGGGGAATGAGGGAATGAACCCAGGAGAGGCACTTGACCATTTACCACTGAGTTATATCCCCCACCCCACTCCACCCTTTTTTTTGAGACAGGGTCTTGCTAAATTGCCCAACCTAGCCTTACACTTGGGATCCTCCTGCCTCAGCCTCCTGAGTAGCCAGGATTACAGTTATGCACAATGACGTATAGCCTCTTTCTTAAGAAAATGGGATTGTAGCCAGGTGGGGTGATAGACCTGTAATTCCAGTGATTTGGGAAGTTGAGGCAAGAGGATCTCAAGTTGGAGGCCTGCCTCAGAAAATCAATGAAATACTGTAAGAAAGGGAAAAAAAAAAAAAAAAAAAAAAAAGGAAGGGAGGGGGGGAGGGAGGGAGGAGGGAGAGAAAAAGAAAGAAAAAGAAAAGAAAAGAAGGGAGGCCGGTGTATGTATTATGTACACTTGGATACATTATGGAAAATTCCTAGGAAAGTGCCCAACACTACTATTAGTTGGGAGCACTAGAGAGGGTGGGGGGATAATTACAAGTTTCTATTTTCACTTTACGCTTTTTCACTTTTAAACATTCATCATGAGATTTTATCCTATTTAAAAGTCTCTTACAGAAAATCTTTCATGACTTCTATGGTGAATCAGGTTCAGATGGCATCTTGCTCTCCTCCTCTGTGACATTCAGCACCTTTGGATTGTTTTGGTTTTTGTTCTTGTTTTGTTTTTGAGGTACTTGGGATTGAACCCTAGGGTGCTCTACCACTGAGCTACATTCCCAGCCCTTTTTATTTCTATTTTGAGATAAGGACGTGCTAAGTTACCTAGGCTGGACTTGAACTTGTGATCCTCCTGCCTCAGCCTCCTGAGTTGCTGGGACCACAGGTGTGTGCCACTTGCCTGGCCATTCAGCACTTTTGTATTGACTTGCACACCAACTTCACCGACCCTCCACCTCTGCACCTGCCCTGATCCTCCCTAAGTTCCAAGACCACAGGTATCAGGAACCCCTAGAAAACTGTTTGGTATATTTTTAAGTCTAAATGAATTCTTTAGCTTCCAAGGAATTTTCACTTTCTTGCTTTTGAATCTTCCAGAAAAAGGAGAGAACAGCTCAGCCCCACCTATGTATGCTGCCCCAGGTCTGGCTCACTGTGTTCCTGCTAATTCTGTGTCCAAGACAGCCTGAGACAACCTCTTTCTCATTCTGGAGAGAAGCAAAAAGCAGTCACTCCTGCCCTCTTCACAGCCTCAGCCCTGAGGGACACTAACAACCTGGGAGAGGTGTGAGCAGGTGGTGAGCCAATTACTGGAACGGACCAGGGCATCCCGGCTGACCTTGGTAGAAGCAGGAACTGCTTCCCTTCCATCTTTTCTTTCTAGCAGCCGAGGGAGGAGGGAAATGAAGGCCTAATTGCTTTCACCTTGAGAAATATCTGCTGCTGACCATGTGCAGAGAGAATCACTCAGTTATACAGCAGGGGGCTCGAAATTATATCAGATCAGAATAGCTGACATTTTCCCTGAGGCTCTCTGACTAACGACGACCCAGGGAAAAAGAGGTACTTGGCCTCACACCCCTCCTCACTCTGCCCTACCAATCTCACAATGTCAGCTGAGCTTGCTCTCTTATTTCTGCCCAGAACCCCACAGGGAACTCTGCACGCCTGCCTCCTCCCCACCCAGGCCGCTGTCACTAAGCTCATGCCTTCACTAGGTCTTGCCCAGGCCACAACTAAGGCTGCTGGGAAAGAACTAGAGCTCTGTTTCACAGGCCCCCCACTGTCAAGTGGACGCCTCTATCCACTCAGCCAGCTTCTCCCTGCAGAGTTCAGACGAGAAAAGTGGTGCCAGCCGTGGGAACTACCAGGGAGAGACAGTGGCCAGCCACATGTGCCTGATTCTGCCCGGACACTTCTGACAATTAAGGCAGTGGATGAACTCTCATGCTTTCTCCATCCCTGATGAAAAGCAAGTTCAAAAGCCATGCTGTCCCCAACCCCTGGAGTGAAGCCAGGACTGTGATAAAGAGGAAGCACTGTAACTCAATAGAGCAGTCTTGAGTGATAGTGATGCTGTGAGTCTACACCAGAAGCTCAGCACTGGAGCCACAGAGACCCAACCAGGAAGTATCTAACACTGACTTTATACAATTAATGACTTTACAAATCTTCTGAGCACTCACTGATCATCTACTAGATCCCAAGTAGAAATTTCCTTTAAGAAATTCTGGGGAGGGCTGGGGAGATAGCTCAGTCGGTAGAGTGCTTGCCTCGCAAGCACAAGGCCCTGAGTTCTAATCCCCAGCACCGCAAAAAAAAAAAAAAAAAAGAAATTCTGGGGAGGCAATAGAAATGGATAGCTTCATACATAGCCCTCTCCAACCACTTTCTGACTATGTGACTTTAGCCAGGTCAGTTCACCTCTCTGAGCTTCAATTTCCCCATCTATAAAATGGGATTAACAATAACAACAATACCACAGGGTGAGGTGGTGTATGCCTATAGTCCCAGCGGTGCAGGAGGCCGAGGTAGGAGAATGATGAGTTCAAAGCCAGTCTCTGCAAGTTAGCATGGCTCTAAGCAACTTAGTGAAACCCTCTCTCAAAATTTAAAAAAATAAAAAGAACTAAGGATGTGACTCCATCAATGTTCATTGCTGCTCAATTCACCATAGCCAGATTGTGGAACCAACCTAGATGTCCTTCAATTGATGAATGGATAAAGAAACTGTGGCATATATATACAATGGAATATTACTCCACCATAAAGAATGATAAAATTATGGCATTTGCAGGCAAATGGATGAAATTGGAGAATATCATGCTAAGTGAGATAAGCCAATCTCAAAAAACCAAAGGACAAATGATCTCGCTGATAAGCGGATGATGACATATAATGGGGGATGGGAGGGGTTAGCGTTAGGGTTAGGGTTAGGGTTAGGGAGGGGGGCAAGAATGGAGGAAGGAAGGACTGTATAGAAGGAAAAGAGGGGCGGGTGGAGTGGGGGGAAGGGGGAAAAATGGCAGAATGAATCAAACAACATTGCCCTGTGTAAACTTATGATTACACAATTGGTATGCCTTTACTCCATGTACAGAGAATCAAAATGTATCCCATTTGTTTACAATAAAAAAAAAAAAAGAAAAAGGATGTGACTCAGTGGTTAAGTGCCCCTGGGTTCAATCCCTGGTACCAAAATAATAATAATAATAACAACAACTTTGAAGGGTTATCATAAGAATTACATTAATATACATAAACTACTTAACATAATATGGTGCCCAGGAAGTACACATTAGATGGTAGCCATTCATACAGCATAGACACTGTGGAGAGGTAGTATGTGGTGAGGACTTTAGGGCCATGCAGAACTGGCTTGAAATCATGATTCCCTCACTTCCCATTTATGTGGCCTTGGGAGAGTTAATTAATTTCTTTGAGCCTCAGACTCTTTGTAAAAACATATCAATAACAACTGCTTTTTCAGCAGGATAGTCTAGTTGTCACCAGGTCCAAGCAGGGAAAAGGTGCTCAGGAAATATTAGCTGCCATGAGCACAGAATCACCACCCTCTTTCCAACATCCTTCACCTTTTCTGTTTGGTAGTTTGTACTGAGAGATGAAGGTCTGCTCAAAGTGATTTACTTTAGAGAGGATATTGATTTTCTCAAAACTACTGGTCTCTTGCCTGTCCTGATCCTTCATACTATCTCTAATATTTCACCCTGGTGGCATTTTCGAGACCTCCCTCTCACTTTGGTCTTCTTGGCTCTTTATTCCCTGGATTCCCTCTCTCTCCTCCCTTCTTCCAAGGCTCTTCATCCTCCCTGGCTTATTCTATTGTCATCCGACCCCCATATTAAAACCTACTCTCCTCCAGAGAAAGGCCTCATGATAACCAAAACCAAACTAGGTCTGTATTGCCTCCTGATCTTAATGACATTAAATCCCAGATTCTTGTCTTTATTCTTTTCTCTCTAAATCCAAGCAATTGCCAAGTATCTCTGATTTTTCCTTCAAAACATTTCATATCTACCTCCTATTCCTTCTTGCCACTGAAGACCAATATCAACTCAGATCTGATTTTTGTTTTGTTTGTTTGTTTGTTTTTGCAGTCCTGGGGATTGAACTCAGAGGCATTCTACCACTGAGCTGTGTCCCCAACCCTTTTTACTTCAAAATTTTGAGATAGGGTCTCACTAAGTTGCCCAGGTTGGCCTTGAATTTAAGATCCTCCTGCCTCAGCCTTCCAAATTGCTGTGATTACAAGCATGTGCCAACATACCTGGACTGATTTAGTTTAAATGGACAATTCCAATCTATCCTAAATATTGCAGGCTTTCTAAAAAGATAACTTTAAGCATACCAGGTATTCTCTTTCTCCCACCCTTTCATCTCCACTCAAAATCTCATTGTCTTTTTTCTGTCTTTTTTTTTTTTTTTTTGGTACCGGGGATTGAACTCAGAGGCACTTAATCACTGACCCACATCCCCAGCCCTATTTTGTATTTTATTTAGAGACAAGGTCTCACTGAGATGCTTAGGGTCTTGCTAAGTTGCTGAGGCTGGTTTTGAACTTGCAATTCTCCTGCCTCAGCCTCCTGAGCTGCTGGGATTACAGGTGTGTGTCACAGTGCCCAGCCTGTCTTTTTTCTTCTATAGCAGATTCAGGACTTTGTGGCCTTTCATATCTGATTGTCCATATTTGACTTTCCCCCCACCCACATTCTCCATTCCATACATACCTTATCCATGTCCATCTCCTCTCTTTTGCATTTATAGCCTCTTCTGCTTGAGGTGCCCATTCTCCATTTCCTCTCCTATTCAAATTCAATCCATCCTTGAAGGCCTGGCTTCAACTCAACTCAACTCCTTCCTGAAGCTGTCCCTCACCACTCCAGACCACAGCTGTCCTTTCTTCCAAGTTCTCTGATTGTGCTGGGAGGCTGGGCAGGTGGTAACTAAGAGCTGACTGTCTGAGGAAATGTCCTGTTGGCACAACTACCTGGGTCTTTTACTTGTACCCAAGGGCAGAGATGGTATCTCTCACATCCTCCTGGCTGATAGAACGTACATGGTGCTCTGAAGTTGATCAGACCGTTTGCAAAGGCAAGTCTCTCACTTTCCCATTGGTTCTAAGACCAATGGCAAACAACCTGTCCAAGTCTCTTTCCTCATCTGGAAAATAGGGGTCAGGAGGGCCTTATAGACTTGTGAGGATTAAATGATAACGTATGCAGAGAGTGTTGCACAGTGCTTGGCACACGGTCTACATCAAGAAAAGGTGGAGATTAGTTCCTGACAGCAGCTTGCAGGCTAAACATTATGTCTGCAGCCCTCATCTGCATAGCCCAAGTGATTTACATGGACTGTGCATTTTACTATAGGTGTATCTGCTTCTGAAACAGCTCTCTTTTCCCAACTTTCCATTTTTATAAATGGCACCACTGTTTCAAGGCTCCCAGGCTCAAATCTTGGCAATTACTCAGCTTTTTCTGTTCTTTCATGGGCCAAACCCCTTGGCACTTAACCATGGCTGTCTGTGTTCTCAGAATGTCTTAACTCCCCATTGGGACTGTGAATGCTTTGAGAACAAGAACTTTGACTTACACTGCCACGGTATCTGTTACACTGGCATAGAGAAGGAACTCAATACATATTTGTTTTCTGAAAATAATCTATCAACAAATTAATTTACAGTGGCAACTGTGAACGAGGTACAGCAAATCTGAAAATCGGATAAGATAATCTAAGATTATATTGTATCCCCTTCTCTTTCTCTACTTCAGGAATTGCTCCTATGTTTGTTTGTTGTTGTTTCAGTTTTGTGGGGTTTTTTATTTTTTATTTTTTGGTCATACTAGAGGTGTTGAATTCAGGGCCTCATGCATGCTAGACAAGAGCTCTACCACTGAGCTTCATCCCCAGCCCTTTCTACTCATTCTTTAGTCCTCCTCTCTGAGTTCTGCCTAAGCATTATTTCCTTTCTTTTATTTATTCTTTTATAGCATATCTAGTTGTATAGGGATTTTACAAAAAAAATTAAATTAAGAATTGAAGCTGGCAAAAAGAGAGCCTACAGAGTGGGAGAAAATCTTTTCCACACATACTTCAGACAGAGCACTCATCTCCAAAGTTTATGAAAAACTTAAAAAACTTTATACCAAAAATACAAAGAACCCAATCAATAAATGAGCTAAGGAAATGGGCAGACACTTCACAGAAGAATATATATAGGTGATCAACAAATATGTGAAAAACTGCTCATCATCCCTGGTAATTAGAGAAATGTAAATTAAAACCACCCTAAGATTTCATCTAACTCCAATTAGAATGGTTATTATTAAGAACACAAGCAATAATAAGTGTTGGCGTGGATGTGGGGAGAAAGGTACATTCAAACATTGCTGGTGGAGTTGCAAATTGGTGCAGTCACTCTAGAAAGCAGTATGGAGATTCCTCAGAAAGCTTGGAATAGACCCACCATTTGACCCAGCTATCCCACTCCTTGGTTAATACTCAAAGGACTTAAAATCAGCATACTACAGTGATGCAGTCACATCAATGTTCATAGCAGCTCAATTCACAATAGCTAGATTGTGGAACCAAACTAGATGCCCTTCAATTGACGAATGGATAAAGAAACTGAGGTATATATACACAATGGAATATTACTCAGCCATAAAGAAGAATAAAATTATGGCATTTGCTGGTAAATGGATGAAGTTGGAAAATATCATGCTAAGTGAAATAGGCCAAGCCCAAAAAACCAAAGGCTGAATGTTTTCTCTGATAAGTACATGACAATATATAATGGGGGGGGGGGGTGGAGAGAAGGGAAGAATAAAGGAACTTTGGATGGTGTAGAGGAAAAAGGGGTGGGAGGGGGGTGGGGAAGGAAAAACAGTAGAATGAAACAGTATTACCCTATGTACATGTATGATTACATGAATGGTGTGAATTTACATTGTGTACAACCACAGAAATGAAAAGTTGTACCCCATTTGTGTACAATGAATCAAAATGTGTTTGTAAAAATAAAAAATATTTTAATTAAAAAAAAGAATTGAAACTGGCACGGTGGTGCATGCCTCTAATCGCAACAGCTCAGGAGGCTGAGGCAGGAGGATCACAATTTCAAAGCCAGCCTTAGCAACTAAGCAAGGCCATAAGGAATGTATCAAGATCCTGTCTCTAAATAAAATAAAAAAGGGCTGGGCATATGGCTCAGTGGTTAGACCTCCTTGGGTTCAATCCCCAGTATTCAAAAAAAATTTTTTTTGTAAAAATTTAAAATAATGTAGAAATGTATGAAGTGCTAATGGACTTTTTTTTTTTTCTTATTCTTACTTCTCAAAGGCAACAACTGGGAACTCTTTGGTGGGTTCCTCTCCAGATCTCTCTGTTACACTGAGAATAAATATCTTTCCCTAAGACAGTTTATGAAAATAACCTTTTTAATAGTTTGGCTTAGATTTTACATGCTCCCAAATGGTCATTTTGGGTGGGAGGGGGGCTAAAATAAATCCAAGATGTAAAATAAATAAGTCAACTTCAGATCTGTTCCATAGTACCTTCGTAATGCTATTAGAGGGTCCTTAGCGCAGTTTATGTACACATCTCCTAGCTAGCTTGTACACTAGGTAGCAACTGACTTTAATTTTTATATTCTTAATACCTAGTTTTATATAAGTACACAGTATGTTGAGTAAAGAATGATTTAATTTTCCTCTCCTATCTTCTTAATGTTTTTTGACTTCATTAACTTATTTTTAATAAACTCAAGATTTATTTTGAGAATTTCATAACATACTTTTAAATGGTTGATCTATCAGTCAGGGGTCTCAGCAGGAAAATGAACTAAACTGAGATAATTCCAGAAACTTTTATAAAGGGACTATTCAAGAGTTATAGGCAGGGTAGTGGAGGCTGAGGCAGGAGGATTGAAAATTTAATGTCAGCCTAGGCGACTTAGTGAGACCCTGTTTCAAAACAACAAACAAAAAAAAAGTCTTGATTTGTAGCTCAGTAGTAAATCACCCCTGGTTTCAATCCCTAGTACCTTCCAAGAAAATTAATTTTAAAAGACTGGGGATGTAGCTTAGTGGTAGAGCACTAGCTTAGCACATGTGAGACCCTGGGTTCAATCCCCAGTACTAACAAAAAAAAAAAAAAGAAAGAGAAAAAATCTTAAATAAAGTCCAGAACAGGGTGAAAAACCTCAAATTCTCTCTTCTCCTGCATGCCAATCTCCTTCCTGTCTTCCATTGGCTGAAGCCAGGTGAGAGCCCAGGTGAAGCATTCCATGGAGGTTAACTTTCTGGGCACAGGTCGACGAGGTAAGGAATGGATGGGTGTAGGCAGCACAGGGGAGGCATAAAGTCCATCAGTTACCAACTCTATCATTGCCAAGTGATCTCAGTATAGTTATCCCTCCACCTAGAATCTATTAGCCACCATGGATGTCATTCATATCAGGTAGTATGGAAATTGAGGAGAAAAAGAAATAATCAATGAATACCAGATATCCACAGAGCTATAGGTGGTCATTATGCTAGGCTGGTATTTATAGCTGCCTTCTTTCACCGTCTAGTCAATCCATGTTCCCCTTACCCTCTGCCAACATGTTTGCTAGAAGGGATTCTTTGTTTGGTTGGATGATACAACCCTTCATTTCCACAGGATTCAAGCCTTAGTGATTATTGGTCCTGTGTTTATCGCTTTGCTATACTTTTACACCAACAGTTATTACATATGTACTAAGAGGTATCCTGGTGAATCCATTAGAAATAACAGTTCTCTTTGCACCTGTTGGTAGTAACCACCTAACTTCCACTTGATGGTCAGGATCAATCGCCCTAGCCAATATTGTAAACTCCTTTTCTGCCACTGACTCAGCAGCAAAACCAATTTAATGTCTGTTTCCTAGAGGAAGCATTCCTCTCTTAGGAAATAGGACCTCCAATTCCACCGAACCTATTAAACTTGTAGAACAAAAAGCAGAAATCCTCTAAGTGAGTTGTTAAGTCTGAACATGAGAAGGGTCACTTCCACCTCCGCCCTGGAACCCTGTGTTCTGGCTATGGAGAGGAGGGTATATTGGTGACTTGTTTAAGTCAGACACCACATCCTTTGATGTCATCCTAATTTTGTGGGTTGCTCTTTGCTAGATGGCATTCCTAGGAATCAATCAGCTGTGATTTACTAAGGTATTTCTGTGCCATCCATAGTTTGCCTTAAGGTTGTGACATGGAATTGGAAATTTTTGCTAGTGACTCTATCACCTCTCCATGATAGTGTTGAAAGGATATTTTGGTTATTTGAGAACACCTTGCATTTTCATCACCAAAACCAAAAAAATAATCACTCTCGTTCTGTAGTTTTTCTTTTAGGTTATACAGGCAGACCCACCTGGGATGCTTGGTTTTTGCCACTCTATCTGGTGCCCAATTATCATTCATATTGCTACTCTCTTTGCTTCTCCCTATGTGGTGGAGAATGTGCCCACTATACTATTTCTACAGTTTCCACAGAGATGCCTTAAAATTTCTAGCAAGAACAATAACTGATGACCTTGCAACCATTCATAAGGCGTGATATGCTCTGTGACGCATCAAGAGTGTCAAGTGGGTCCTGCATTTAAAATCAAGAAAAAAAGATAATGGCCCTAATGCTTCCCAGTTCATATTTCAATCTGATATCTTAGGAAACTGAGGGACTATTTGAGATGAAAGAGAGTCTGAGCTTTATGTTCAAAATTGTGGAAGAAACATCCTCATTATAATAATCTTTCTCAGATATTTAAAGAATCTATTTCTTAGAACAAATCAACAATTATTCATGGCCTAAAAGCTTGGATTTTTGAAATCAGGAAAACCTGGATTCTGAACCTTAATTCACCATATATGTGACTTAAGCAGATGAGCTTTGAGCTTCAGTCTTCCTCTCTGTAAAGTAGGTATAATTATATTCCTTTTTCTTCTAGACTTAAAGGCTTACCCAGAGTCCACATATTACTAAGTTCTTTATAGGGATGGGGATATAACTCACTGGTAAAATACTTTCCTAGTGTGGGAAGAGGCCCTTGGTTTGATTCCCAGCACCACCATCCCCCAACACACAAATATAAATACCTGGGTGCAGTGGCTCACATTTGTAACCCCAGCTCTCAGGAGGCTAAGGCAAAAGGATCACAAGTTCAAGCCAGCCTTAGCAACTTATTTCTCAAAATAAGAAATAACAATGACTGGAGGTGTAGTTTGGTGGTAAAGCATCCCTGGGGTCAATTCCTAGAACCAAAAAAAAAAAAAAAAAAAAATCTGTTAAAAATATGAATAATTGGTGATTTGTATTAGGCATTTTAGGCTCTAAGATGAATGAAAGACTTCAGAAGTCTCTGCTCATAGTAGGAGAATTTAATAAGAGGAACATACTTCAACTTAAGTTTTCTTTAGATTGGTTTGTTTGTTTTGTTTTGTTTTTGTTTTTAGAATAATCTTCCTTTAGGCCCAGCGTGGTGGTATACACCTGTAATCCCAGCAACTCAGGAGGCTGAGGCAGAAGGATCACAAGTTTGAGGCTAACCTTAGCAACTTAGAGAGGCTGTAAGCAGCTTAGTGAGACCCTGTCTCAAAATAAAAATAAAAAGGACTGAGGAGGTGGCTCAGTGGTAAAAGTTCAATCTCTAGTACCACGTGGGAAGGAACACTTTCTCCCCACTCCCCAAACGAAGACTTGATGAACTTTAAAAAAGCAAACTCTGGGGATGTAGCTCAGTGGCAGAGTACTGCCAGTACGCATAAGACCCTAAATTCAATCCCCAACACAAGAGAGAACACGCAAGCAAGCAAGCTCAATTGGTTTAATCTGAGCATTATCCTAGCAACTTAATAATACCTTTAGAACAAATCAGTTCATTTAGGTGAACTTAATGGCAAAGAAATTCAGTTTTTATGGGTTGAAAGTACATTTTGTAGGCTATTGGAAGCATTTTACAATGACTAAATTCAATATAATTATGCCCAAATTTACAGAACTAAGGGCCAAAATTCACAAATGTACATAATTTTAGGAGTTTATGGCTAAATCTATTTATTTAGCAGTACTGGGGATTGACCCCAACCTACATCCCCAGCCCTTTTGTTGGGGGGATGGAAAGTGAGGTGGAAGGTAGTACCAGGGCTTGAACTCAATGTTGCTCATTGAGCCACATCCCCAGCCTGTTTTGTATTTTATTTAGAGACAGGGTCTCACTGAGTTGCTTAGTGCCTCGCTTTTTGCTGAAGTTGTCCCCAGTCCTTTTAATTTTTTATTTTGAGATAGGGTCACTAAGTTGCCCAGGCCAGCCTTGAACTTGCCAAGGCTGGCCTTGAACCTGCAATCTTCCTGACTCAGCCTCCTGGGTAACTGGGATTATAGGTATGCACCACAGTCTGCTAAATCTTTGTCTTTAAATCCCTGAAACAACTACTACTATAGAATAGTGCTTAAAAATTTGGGGTTTTTGAGTCAGACTACCTGGATTTAAATCCCTAGTAACCTTGAAAAAATGACTTAACCTCCTTGTGCTCTGATTTTCTCAACCGTAAAATCAGAGCAACAATACTAGCCTCACAGTTTTCTTGCAAGAATTCAATGAAGTAAACACATGTAGATGTTAACTATCACATTGTTTATTATTTTTGTGATTCCAAGTTCCCAGTAATGAGTACATTGTGGAGAGAAGTAGGGACAGCCTGTCCTAACAAAAATAGAATCTCAGTAGCAGAGCAACATGCCAGTGGACCAGAGCAGAGTTTGTGGCAAAACCTATGTGACCCTATGGAGACCCTTCCAGAAATCCTGCCCTGACCAAGAACTGAAGCTGATGGGTAAGTATGCACTCCAAAACAAATTTGCTCTGATGGAGATCCACAAGGCTGCCTAGGAGCTGTTAGTGATAGGGGAGGACCCTTGGCATCTGTTTGAAGCCTTATGCCCTGTTGTGGCGACGGTCCTCATGGGTGCTGAACAAGGTCAGGTGAAGCTGGATTACATTTGGAGCCCAAAGATGGGGATTTCTTGGAGTGGTTCCCGCAGACCCAGGTGTTCAGGCTGGGTTTGGCCAAATCCATTCATCATGCCCATGTGTAGATCTGCCAGAGCCTTATCAGTGTCAGCAGGTAAATGGTAAACCAACCTTGTCCTGCACATCCAGAAGCATAGCATCCTCTCCTTCAACTTTCTGGACCAGGGTGGTAGTCCAGTCTGCCTGAAGAGGAAGGTCACCAAAAAGGGTTAGGGGGAGGGGCAGGAGCCATAGATGAGGAGGAGGATTAACCCACATCTCCCCTCCTGGACTGCTGGATTGTCTAGTTTTCCAGTCAGAAATAAAATAGGACCAATGCTCTGGAAAAAAAGAAAGAAAGAAGTATCTCAGAATCACAAGTGTCCCAGTAATCTCCTCTCAGAAAAACATCTTATTGCACTGATAGTGAACTTCACATCTTCCCAGTGAGTCTTCTTTTGGGGGCACAGAATCAACAGACTCATTCCATCCTTTGATAAATGGGTTTTCTGAAAGTCCATTTAAAAAGCTTAGTGGAGCTCCAGTCTCTTTCCCACTCCTTACTTTTCTCTGTGGTCCCAGGATGAGAGGATCTCAGGAGTCTGAGGCAGTTTCCCTGATAGACCTTTTCTGCCACTCAAAGTGCAATAACATGTCCATTTCTGCCCCCACCTCTGTACTCCGGTTCATCAAGTTAGGGGAGAATAGAGGTGCTGACCAATACGCTTTGCTTTTTTCCACAGTGAGTCAGGCTCAAAGTTGCAGCTCAACAGATGATTATTAAGACTGACAGAGGGGACTACAGAGAGGCAGCTGGGATTGGGCAGCCCTGAAACATGTCATTCCAATGCTGAAAAACCTTAGGTGCCTTTCCTACGCAAACTCAAGAAGCTTATAAAATAAAAATAAACTGGCTTATTTTTTAACAGGATAGATGCCTCTAAGATCTGGATGTGCTGAACCACTTGTGGGTCCTCAAGCTTGCCAGATTCTCACTCCTTCCCAAGCCCACTCTTAATGCCTCTGGAGCCCTTCTTCAGCACTTCACCTGCTAGCTCCCCAGGTCCCTCATGGTCAGCTTGGATGCTGCCTCCTCCAGGAAGCATTCCTTACCCTCAAGACTGGATTAGGAGACCCTCTTGTGCTCCCACAACACCTTGTCCTTACCCTTATGTGAGCTGTACCACACTGACCTGTGATTGCCAGTTTACTCATCTATGTGCCCTCACAGTCACTGGCAACCTGAGGACAGGAACCCATGTCTTGTACACCATTATATCTCTAGCATCTAGCACACTTCCTCAAACATAGTAGATGCTCAATAAATATTCTGAATATTTATTGTATTAGCCTCCTAATTGGTCTTCATGCTTGTGTCCTCCAGTTTTTGGGTTTTTGTTGTTGTTGTTGTTGTTGTTGTTGTTGTTATTTGTTTTTGTTTTTGGACTGGGGATTGAACACATGGATGTTTTATAATTGAGCTACACCCAGTCCTTTTTATGTACTTATTTATTTTTTGAAATAGGGTTTTGTTATTTTGAGATAAGGTTTTGCTAAGATACTGAGGGTCTCGCTAAGTTGATGAGGCTGGCCTAGAACTTGTGATGCTCTTACCTCAGCCTCCAGACAGGGATTACAGACATGTACCCCTTCCCCCAATTTCTACACAATATCCACAGAAAACTCCTTAGTTGGCCATACAGGGTTCCAATGCTACCTACCTGCTCACTTCTATTATTACCCTCCTTCCTTGTGCTTACCATATTCCCCAGTCATATGTTCTTCGATTTCTAGAAGTCACTCAACCAGTTCCTTCCTCAGGGCCCCTTCATATGCTGTTCCTTTTTTTCCAGTATGTTCTTCCATTAGTACTTGCCATTGTTGGCTTCTTCTCCATTGGGACCCCTCATAGAGATCTTCCTGGACCATCCTACCTAAGTTATCCAAACTTACCTCTTCTCAATTACTCTAGCACTGTATTTTTTTTTAAGCAGGAATTGAGCATAGAAGCACAGGGGTACTTAACCACTGAGCCACATCCCCAGCCTTTTCTATTTTTTATTTGAGACAAGGTCTCTCTAAGTTGAGTAAGCCCTCACTAAGTTGCTGAGGTTGGTCTTAAACTTGCAATCTTCCTGCCTCAGCTTTCCAGCTAGAATTACAGGTGTGTGCCACCATGCTCAACACCACAACATCTTGTTTTATTGTCTTTCTAAAACTTACTTTTACCCTGTTGATTTACTTGGTGCTTATCTGTCTCCCTGATGTAGAAAACAGCACAAAAGGAGTGATTCTGTCTATCTCAACACCCAGAACAATTTCTGGCGTCTATTCAGGAAGGTTTTGTTTTGTTTTGTTTTTGGTACCAGGAATTGAATCCGGGGGTGCTTAACCACTGAGTCACATCCCTGGCCCTTTTATTTTTTTATTTTGAGACAGGGTCTTGCTAAATTGCTGAGGCAGGCTTTGAACAGGCTCCCAAGTTGCTGGGATTACAGGCGAGTGCCACTGCACCAGTTATTAGGGAGGTTTTTGTGGTTGTCGTTTCGTGTGTGTGTGATATTTTGTGCTACTGGGGATTGAACTCAGGGGTGCTTTACCACTGAGGTACATCTCCAGTCCTTTTTATTTCTTATTTTGAGACAGTCTCACTAAGTTGCCCAGGCTGGTCTCAAACTTGCAGTCTTCCTGCCTCAGCCTCCTGAGTAGCTGAGATTACAGTTGTGAGCCATCATGTCTGGCATAGAGAAGATTTAATATTTTTTGAATGAATGCATGAAGAAAACAAGGGTTGTCTTGAAGTTGTCACCATGGGTGGGTGTGTCCATCCTTGTTCCGATGGCAGCATCATTGCCCAGAAGCATTTTGGAACCTCGTCTTTTCAAATTGACTTCCGGATTGCTTTAAAAGTTACATGA